>NC_057356.1:70549766-70852266 GCF_016509475.1 Prionailurus bengalensis | reverse complement strand
GGAAACAGTAACTTTGAATGACACATTGGACCAGATGGACTTAACAGATATATTCAGAACATCTCATCCTGAAGCAGCAGAATACACATTCTTCTCAAGTGCACATGGAACATTCTCCAGAATAGATCACATACTGGATCACAAATCAGCCCTTAACAAGTACAGAAAGATGGAGA
Source organism: Prionailurus bengalensis (assembly GCF_016509475.1). Taxonomy (NCBI): domain Eukaryota; kingdom Metazoa; phylum Chordata; class Mammalia; order Carnivora; family Felidae; genus Prionailurus; species Prionailurus bengalensis. The sequence goes on along the minus strand of NC_057356.1, from coordinate 70,852,090 downwards.
TCGTACCATGCATATGAAACTTGAAATCAACCACAAGAAAAAAATTGGAAAGACCATGAATACTTGGAGATTAAAGAACATCCTACTAAAGAATGAATGATATAACCAAGAAATTAAAGTGGAAATTAAAAAGAACATGGAAGTCAATGAAAATGAAAACGTGACAGTCCAAAACCTCTGGGATGCAGCAAAGGCAGCCATAAGAGGAAAGTCTATAGCAATCCAGGCCTTCCTAAAGAAGGAAGAAAGGTCTTAAATACATAACTTAATATTACACCTAAAGGATCTGGAAAAAGACCATCAAATGGAGCCCAAAACCAGCAGAAGAAGGGAAAGAATAAAGATTAGAGCACAAATCAATGATATCGAAATAAAAAAACAACAACAGTAAAACAGATCAATAAAACCAGGAGCTGGTTCTTTGAAAGAATTAACAAAATTGGCAAAACCCTAGCCAGATTAATCAAAAAGAAAAAGGAAAGGACCCAAATAAACTAAAATCATGAATGAAAGAGGAGAGATCACAACCAGTATCGCAGAAATACAAACAATAATAAAAGAATATTATAAGCAATTATATGCCAACAAATTGGGCAATCTGGAAGAAATGCGCAAATTCCTAGAAACAGATAAACTGTCAAAACTGAAACAGAAAGAAATAGAAAATTTCAATAGGCCCATTACCAGTAAATAAATTGAATCAGTAATTAAAAATCTCCCCCAAAATAAGAGTCCAGGGCCGATGGCTTTCTAGGGGAAATCTACCTAAAGATTAAGCTAACCAGGCTGAGTGCTCACTATGTGCCAGGCGCTGTATTAACTCACTTACTCCTTATAAACACATTTGGGGTTACATGTTATTATTACCATGCCCAGTATAAAAAAAATATTTTTATGTTTATTTTTGAGAGAGAGAGAGAGGGCATGAGTTGGGGAGGGGCAGAGAGAGAGGGAGACACAGAATCTGAAGCAGGCTCCAGGCTCTGAGCTGTCAACACATAGCCCAAAGTGGGGTTCGAACTCACAAACCATAGGAACATGACCTGAGCCAAAGTTGGAAGCTTAAGAAGAGTTTCTCGCGTTTGAAAACACGTTTATTTTAGCTCTGAGCAGTGTTTTGTTTGCTTAGAGTCTAAAAAATAATCCTGAAGGGCACTGACCTTGTTTCAAATGCTTCTCTTCTTTGCTACTATCCCTGACTTTAATCCCACCACGTAGCCTTTGAGGGCCCATCTTTTTAAAGCTTGATTGACTGATTGCCAAAAAAACAAAGAGGAGGAGAAGGATTTATAAAGATATATAACTGCCTACCCATGGGTTCACCTACAACCCATGTTGGATAATGGTGCACACCTCTACTCCCCTAAAAGGGTAGGGGGCACTTGGACAGCCCTCTCAGATGGAGGCTGTAATTATTCAGCAAGAGATACCCCCAAATTGATGGTAAATGTTCAGCTGCCCTTATAAACTAACCTCATACAACATCATGACTGAAACTATTACCTCCAGACATGCCTATATGTTTCCCAATGGAAGGACTTATCAACCTAAGCTTTCTTGTGAACATTTTTCAGTACCTTCCTTTTGTTCATTTCCTTAGCCCTGTTTATCTCTGAGGATTTCTCAGTGTTGTTGCAGATTCTCTGGTTGACATGGGAATGCTATTGCTTCTGGCATTCTCAGCTCTGTCTTCACATAATGCCGTCCTCAGCAAGGTAATAAGAGCTAACATCATTAAGTGCCATGTGCCAGGTGACATTCTAAACAATTACATGTATTTATACATTTAAATCTTTGTAACAGATCAGTGAGTTAGAAATGGGAACACAAAATATCCCAGCCATTTGCCCAAGATCACAAAGCTAATATGTGGCCCAGAAGGACTTTAAGCCATTCAGTTTAGCTTCGGAAACTGTGTGCTCCATCAGTATGCTTGTTGCCACCAATATATCTATATTTCGACCCTAATGATACCTATTGTAGCTTTACTTATTTATGCCACACTACCAACTCACGCACACTTTTTTTTTAACAAGCTCTGGCCAGTTTTAGTAAAGAAAAATGTTTGCGTGATTTACCTTTCCCCAGTCTGCAGGCTTCTCATGACATTAGAATCACCTGGATCAACGGCAACCAGTGTGCATCCTCTGTAGTATCTCCCACCTGTTGTGCCCAATTCAATTTTATTGCCACTGTAGTGATGGACCCCACTTTTGGCCCACATGGTACAGTATTCTATTTCAGATTTCCTCAAGCCTGGGCAGTTGTTGGCAAGGAGGATCCGTTTCACTTTGCCATGTCTGATCATTTTCAGGGCCTGCTTGTACCCCAGAGCACACTTTCTACTTTTCATAACAAGTTGGAGCCTAGGGCTGATCATCTCCAGTGGCTTTTTCTTCATCTTCTTTGCAGGGCTACGACCCTCCTGTCTTAGGTGCCAGAAGACCCCAGTCAAGACCAGTCGCCAAGATGGCCTGGAGCGAGGACAGAAAGCTCACGAACATATATTAGCACATATGCTGGAACAGGAACGTATTCCAAAAGATCATAAACATTACTGAGTGGGCAGGTCTGCTGCTAACATTATGGGCCTACCCTTGTATGTTAAGGACCTTTTGTCCCCAGCGGTGTTCAGAATTCTCTTTGTATTATTCAGGCAGTAATAACAATAGCTACCATTCACTGAGCAAATTTTACATTCTTTATGATTTTAAAAACATCCCTGCAAAGTTGTATAATTGACTCAATTTTTAACCTTATGAGTCAGACAGGTCAAGTGGATTGTTTAAGATCATCAGCGGGTCTGTGGAGATTTGAATCCAGATCTGCCAAATTCAGAAGCCCCTGGTTTTACAGCTACTGTTTGAGCCTTCTTCCTAAGCCTTAGGCACAACCCTTAGGCGCCAACCCTAGTGTAGTCAAATAAATAGCCAGATAAAGTGACTATCATCCTTGTGGAACTATTAACAGCCAAAGAATGAAGGAATTGTTGGGGTCCAAGGGCAGGCCACCCCAAGATGGGCCACTTTGGCATAAAGATTATTTTGAGTTAAAAAGCAATCAAAACCCAACAAATAAAAGAAAAGCTCTTTACTTCTCGCTCATGTGCCTAAAAAGAATTTGTAGGGAGAGAACTATCATGATAGATAGCTACATTATGATATAAACTAGGTATGGCAGACAGGGAGGAACCTAACAAGACCTGTTTGGGTAAAGTCCTCTATGCCCCACTGTTTCTGAGTAGCCCAGAAAATACTTGTTTCCCAAACCTTTATTCTTTTTTCGTCTTCCTGTGAATTGCATTCCTTCTTTCAAAAGAAGTCCCAGACCCCTACCCCTTCTCCTTAGTCCAGAATGACATATATACCTTATTTTTCCTGCCTTTGGGATTTCCATGTCTGTGTAGATTCCCTGTACATACGCTCTTAAATTTGATTTTCCCGTGTTAACCTGTCTCATGTCAATTTGATTCTAAGTCTGGCTAGAAGGACCTTGAAGGGAACAGGACATTCTTGTTCCCCAACATAACCATTGGCCATAATTATACATAAATTCTAGATTTTAGGGAAAAAAATAATTTGTAAAAGTTCAGAGAAAAGGTAGGAATGACTCCTTGGCAACATTCTAAAAGTTAAAATGGCTAAAAGAAGAAAGAAGTTTCACAGAAAAAAATTCTACCTGAACACTAACATTTGTTTTAGTCCATTTGGGCTGCTGTAACCAAGTATCACAGACTGGGGGGCTTACACACAACAGAAATCTATTTCTCACAGTTCCGAAGGCTGGAAGTCAGAGGTCAGGGTCAGCATGGTGGGATTCTTGGGAAGAACCCCTTCTGAGTTGCACACTGCCAGCTTCTCCTTACATCCACACGTGGCACAGAGAAAGAGTGAGACAGCTCCTCCACCTTTTTTATCAGGCTACTAATCCCATTCATGAAGGATCTTCCCTCTGGACCAAATCACCTCCCAAAGGCTCCATCTCCAAATACCATTACACTGGGGATTAGATTTCAGTATATGAATCTTAGGGCAACATAAACATTCAGACCATAACAACAAATGACATAGATCAAGAAGAAATAAGGGGAAGTGTCTTTGACAAAAAAGAAACCAAAAGCAAATAAAAATAATGCAGAGAGCTTTCTAATGATTACAGATTTTAAAAAGAAACACCTGAAATATGAAAAGAAGCACTTATACACTTATCACCAAGGAATATTATCCAGTCATAACGATCCTAGGAAAAACAGAGTCCAAATTGCCCCGAGGCTTCAAAATTCAGTGTAAGGGCACTAAAAGGGGGCTTTTGGCTGGGCTCAGAGCAGGAAGAATGAGGAATGAAGAGCCTCGTAGGGGCAAGTGATGTCATGTTGAAAGCTAACAGAGAAAAGCAAGGCAATTCAACTCCTATACTCCTTTCTCTATCGAGGAAAGTGATCTTCAAACTGGGAAGGCTAGAACAAATATGGTTAGTAGGAAACTGAAACCTGTGATAGGTAAGGAGACAAGAAAACACCTTGCCACTCAAATGTGTTCTGGAGAATGACATCCCACTCCACAGAGGAAGGTGTAGGGTATAAGCAGCTGCAGGGAGCGATGGAGTATTGGAGGGGATTTTGAGGAATAGGAACATGCTCCAATTTAAAAAAAAAAGAAAAGCAAAGTAAATGGGTGGATTACAGAAAGGTGAAAATTATCCAGACCTGAGAATAATTTTTTTATGGATATGTAGACTTTCATTATGGCAAGCATATCCATAACCATAAAGATCTCCTTAAAACAAAAACATGTCCCAAGTATCTTTGTTAAGTAGTGATCTAAAATGAAGTAATAATTGGGGTACCTGGTGGCTTAGTCGGTTGAGTGACCGACTCTTGATTTCGGCTCAGGTCATGATCTCACAGTGGTAAGATAGAGCCCCACCTCGGGCTCCATGCTGGAGGAAAGGGACAAAACTATCTCCTGAAGTGGTGGTGACAAAAGACAGAGATGGCTTTCAAAAATGCAAGGGGCATAGCTAATTAACTTATCACCTCCTTCAAGCTACAGTGAGAATCTATTGGGAGAATCAAAGCCCCATAGCAGACGCATTTTAGGGCAGTTCATGAAATGCCTCATATTTCAGTAGAAAACTATTTCAACAGTGAAATGACATGGGCATCAGAAGCATACTTTGCTGTGACACATGGTAGTTGACATCTTTCCAAACAACCACCACAAGTCTGGGGTCCTCAAGAGACTGATGTCTCCCAGCTACACGATCATCTGTACTCGTATTTCACTGAAGAACAGGAACTCTGCTGGCTGCTCCATATTCTGGGTGGAGAATGCCAACTGGTTTTACATAGCCTAAATCTACAAGGGTATCAACTGCCATTTTTAGTGCATCACCCCACAGAGTTGGCATCAGGTTTCATCTGGAAAATAACCAGTTCTTGGACTCACTCCTTTGGAGGTTTTTTGGACCATGGTATGACATAAGTAACCTCCAACTCTTGTTAATCAATGAGAGCCACCTTTGGAATGAGAAGCTGTTCCTGGCCATCCTTATTTTTGGTCAAGCCTTTCTGAACTTCAGTTCCATGAACAAAACTATGATACTTCCAAGGCATCTGGGTAGTTCAGTCGGTGAAGCATCCAACTCTTGATCTCAGTTCAGGTCTTGATCCCAGTGTGGTGAGTTCAAGCCTTGTACTGGGCTCTGCACTGGACATTGAAGCCTATTTTAAAAAGAGAGAGTTAAAAAAAAAAAAAACTATCGTACTTCCAAACATGAAACACTTTATTCACTCCACCTCCAAATGTTACACACCAAAATCCAACAAATTCAGAGTCAGCTGTCCAAAGATGAATAGTTTTCTTAATATTTTCTGGAAACTCATTTTTCTTTAAAAGTTTAAGGTAATAAGTATAAAACTCATAGAGTATTTCATCATATTGTCAGCCCCCTCCCCCCCTTAGCAAAGGTGAACACACCTGAGGGTGAATGGCTGTGTGGCCAGACCCCTCAGGAATCAAGCCTGGTGGTAGCTTCAAGTGTTGGGAAGGGCAGCCCAGTGGGAAGGGAAGCCAGTCAGTAGTCTTTCAAGGGTCTCTCTTCTTATGTCTTCCTTACTAGAAACCAGGTCCTGGCCAAGTTTTTAAATGTCTATTTATTTTTGAGAGAGAGAGAGAAAGAGCATGAGTAGAGGAGGGGCAGAAAGACAGGGAGACACATAACCCAAAGCAGGCTCCAGGCTCCGAGTCATCAGCACAGAGCCCGACGCAGGGCTTGAACCCACCAGCCGGAGATCATGACCTGAGCTGAAGTCGGAAGCTTAACCGACTGAGCCACCCAGGTGCCCCAGGACCTAGCCAATGTTTAAAAGAGTAAATATTTTTTAGTATTTAAAATATAATTATTAAACAGAACTACTTGTACCACTCTGATTTTTACAAAACAAGCTTTACCCAACTAACCTTGTTTCTATGCTAAGAAGTTATAAGGGAAGCCAACATTTTCCTGGGTCAAGATTTCAAGAAGTCATAGTCAAACTATCCCTATGGACAATGTGGATAAGCATGAAATGAATGGCAATCACACAAAGAAGAGTTTTCTTAACTAGTTGAGTTACTGAGTATATATGTTACTGATAAACTCAGTTGTGCCCATCTGAAAAGTAGCATGTGATGATGGGAGTGGGGGGAGGTTGCTCTTCTTGAAAAAATGCATATATTGGTACCTTTTTAATGACTTGTATGGATATATGGAAATCAAATGCATGGTCTTTTGATGCAATGCTTTGAAGATATTTTGACAGCCATGTAAAACTATTTAATTTTTGAAAGAAATTTTCCTAAAATGCCAGTTAATATAATTATATACACACTGACTTCCTGACCTTCATCCCATTTCTGAGTGAATTTTAGAGGCATAGTAAGGTCAGACCCAGGGATGGGATGAGGCTTTGAGGTGTCCATTGTTCACATTTCTAGGAAACAAGAAGATTTTTTTTAATATTTTGATGTTCCCATTTTGATATGATCACATCAAAGTTGTCATATCAAAATGTTTTTTCCAGACCCGATTCCCATACATTCATCTGCATCACAGATTTTGAAACTCCAGAGCAATAAGGATAGCTTTCTTCAGCACACCCAGAGGAGTTTACTTTCTGGTTGGCAGTAATTCCCTGGGCTTCTAATATTTGTGAAGACAGAAAGTTAGGAGGATTGCTGATGTGCTGGCTTCAGAGTCAGTATTTGATAGCTCTCCACCACGCCAGATGGTTTCTTCCTGCCTATAGGAAATACGGGTAAAGATACACAGCATTCCAGGTTCTTTGGTTGTGAGCAACTGAAATAGACCCTCAGTAACCTGAGCAAGAAAGTACTTTATAGGAGGGATACTGGGAAGTGCTTGCAATAATAGTAAAAAAAAGGAGGGGGGGTGAACAACAGAGTCTTGGAAAAACCGAGAATCAGAGCAGCTGCAGGGATGTCAGTAGAAAACCCAAACACTGCTTCTGTAGGGAAGTGCCATCGACGCCTCCGTCCCACCGACCACATGTCCCTCGGCATCTCTGCCCAAGTTGCAAAGCTTGTCTCCTGTGCCGTCCCCTCCTGGGATTGGGCTGTTGGGGGTCACATGTGACTGACAGCCCAGCCACATGCATGCAGGAGGGAGGTTTCCCAAGGGAAAAAAAAGGGCACAGTCACCAGAGGATAGGGGCAGTCTGCTGAGAAAGAAAGAAAAAAATAGATCCACTGGAGACCTGATCTTCAAACACTCATTTTGGCAAAATTCGGGTTTGGTCTCACCTGCTTCATGGAAGTAGGGGCTTAGTTGACTACAGGCTGCATGAGAGTGCCAACACAGTGCTGGCGGCCCCAGCATCAGTGGCACTGTGCCCCTCAGAGGTTCCACCCCTCACGGCATTGCCACTGTCCCGTGGGTTGCCTCCCGTGCTTCTGGACTCAGGGACACTCCCCTTCTTCATCCTCTGGCTCTTGTGGTGGTAGCTGCTTCCCGCAGTTACTAACATCTCTGTCACATTTGCCTTTTTGTTCCCTTTGCCCTTCCTCAGCTACGTAGAAAGCTCCCATATGAATTTGTCTCTACTGGAAATGTTGCGAGTGTTTCTACCTTCCTTTCTGGATCCTGATAGATGCACATGGTGAGGTTCGCAGTAGGCTGGTGAGGAGTTTCACACCATTTCATACTTAGAACGGGTGCCTTGTGTAAAGGAAGACTTTAGGGAATGTGATAACCAGCTTCTCCTATCTGAAGAGCTTTCATCTGAAAAGGGGATTATATTTATCCCGTGTAGTTCCAGAGGGCAGAAGCAGGATTAGTGAGCAGGAGTTTTAAGGAAGCAGCTTTCAGTTCAAAGTAAGACATGGTCCTCTAAACACCTGAACTGCCCACAACGGAATGCACTGGGCAGCTTTTTGGGGGGGTTAGTCAAGCAGAGGGTTCGTTTCCATGTCTCCGAGACACCAGAGAGGTGCCCACCAGAGTGACAGGGCTGGGCCAAATCAATTCTCAAGGCCCTAAAATCTCCCTGCAGATTCTGTAGGCTTCAATTAAGGATTTGGTAATTTTCTATCGGAGCTTGAGAACAAAGCTAGAATGCTTAGTGGCCTGCAGAAAATAGTAGCTGTTATCCTCTAGGAATTACCGTGGCCCCGAGAGTAATTTAAAGCAATGTCTCTTACTCTAGGGCTGAAGAAATTATACTTCCCACCAGTCTATACCCAGCTGAGAGCTGACACCCTTTAGTAAAAGGATTCTTCTCATTTGTTTACGTCCCTGGATCCCCTCTGTGTACCTGGGATTTACACCCAGAGGCCCTTTGGAAGGGCCAAAGCTGACCACAGCCTATGAGTAATGGAATCAAACGATTCTAGTGTTCTGAAGAGAATGGCTCATGCTTGTGAATATTGTGTGATGAATTCACATCTCAGAATCCTTCTACTGCAGTCTGCGGCTTCCCACATCAGCCCTGGGTTCACAAGGGATGGACGGACAGTTATAAGGGAACCAGACAAGACTTCAAAATCCTGTGACTATCTTCCCGCCACCTTGAAAATCCCACCACCCGTCCAATTCTTGCTTCAACTGTCCTTAATCTGTGTACATCTTGTACAGCCCACCCTTCTGAGGTCGGGGCACGTAGCACGAGTCTCAAAATGGCTGTTCTCCATACACTCGTTTTCCTTTCCTGGAGCAAAACTGCCTTCAATTCTACTGTGGCTGTTTGGGGACAAGAGAGGAGAAAGCCATTCCCTCTTGAGCCCTGTTAAGCCAAACACAGAAACGTAAAATTCTGACTTCTAATATGCTCAGAAAATGGTAACTTCTAGCACACTAAAAGAATCATTCTCTTATATTTTCCAATGAGAATATTGGAAGAGAGAGGAAAATGCCATGTTTTACCCATGATCACATACCCCAGATATAACAGGGCCAGAAATTAAACTAGAGTGCGTTTTGACCTAGTCCAGGGATGCTCCCCTGACTCACCACAACATTATTGCTTCAAACGATCCTACTTTACAAGAGAGGAAATCCATGGAATTAAGTGTGTCAGTGGCTCAGCTCGGTTTTCTAGCAAGTGATGGTTCAAGCCGACGGTGGGACATCAGTGGCCTGGAGGTTGCATCTTCTGCCAACACAATACCTGGTAGTTAATTCTACTTTCCATTCTGCTTCCCCTTAATTTTTCCCGATATTCTTCCCATTCCTCTCATGTCGCAGGGTGATTGCCCAGAAGACAAAGGGAAAATGTCTGACGATGGGTGGGCGGAGTCTGGCTCACCTATTGGCTAAGGCACCGGACACCTGCCATGGTTTAGGGCCATCAAGGTGCAAAATATCTTAAGACATGGACACACTTGTGTGCCAAAAAGTCCAACAAGAGCAAAGAATAATTGGGAGTTAAACAACATCCTCTTCCAAAAGCTTATCCCCCAAATTAGGGCTCCAAGGCCATGTTCTCCTAAGAAAACACAGTTGGTTAGTACCTGGACTGAAGGAGCAAGGCTGGGTAGAGGCTGGCGCTAAAAGGGAAGCAAAGGGCAGGAATATAGAATATTGTGATGTGGTGGGAGGTGAGGAGGTGGGAGGTGGGAGGTGGGGAGGTGGGAGGTGGGGAAGGGGAGGTGGGAGGTGGGAGGAGGGGAGTGGAGAGGGCACAGCAGGTTGTCTCATGGATGGGCCCCCCTTTGGGATCCACTGTCCTGCTGCAGGTCAGGAGACCCCTCCTCATCTTCCAGCTCGGGAGATTTGAACTGCACTGTTCATCCAACTCTGCTCTCTGTTTCTTCTCCCTCTATCCCCTCTCTGCCCACCCCTCATATTGTTCCCCTCCTTGTCCCTTTATGTCCCTCAGCCCTCTCTCTGCCTGCTCCCTTCCAGTCTGAGGCAGCCACTTGGGGACCCTGTTATCCAATAATTAGCCTGAGCAGCTGCTCAACCAAACAAGCTCCAGAGATCCGCAGCTGGGAGAGTGGAGTCCTGCCTGGAGGAGGGGGAAGTGGGGGGAAGGTCCACCAAGCCTTCTCAGGTGGCCAGATGACGCCTAATTAGGCCCCCTGCTCTGGAGGCCTCACCAGATGGGCAAATGCCTGGAAGCCTTAGGGAGCCAGCAAGACTCTGTGGGAACTCCCAGTGTGTGGTTTCCTTTCCAGCTGCCTCTGGGCTGTGGGGGGAGGGTGGTTAAAATAGTAATTGGTGCCTCAGGTCAAGGGGCCTCGCTTTTCCCTGCCAGGAGGGGAGATGCTCTGCTTCCCAGTGGTACAAACCCCCCAAGCCCTCCCCCCGCAATTGCCAGCCTGGAGTCCGAGCTGTTGATTGAAAATGATTTTTTGAGATGCACACCAGAGGAGTTGGCACTGGGAACATTTTTCTAAATCTAAACAATGCACACCATGCATTCACAAAAGGCAGAATTAAACTAGAAGGGAAACATGAAGAAAATGCGTAGGTTTCATTCTTTCCATCTCCCCAGCCTGCAAAAGTGATCTGTGAACGGCGTGGCAGAGGGAGAATGGAGCAGTAAATGATTTCATTTTGACAGCTTGCGGTTTCTGGGCAAAGGAGAAGTCAGGGCCAGGCAGTAACGGGAGGGGGACCTCTGCTGAAGGTGCACGTTTTAGATTGCAGAGTGAGGCCACTGCCTGCCAGGGAGAGCTGCCCTCTCTAATCCACACGGCCGTGGCACCACCCCCTGCCCCTCGATATGGCCATATCTACAAGAAAAGAATGCAGGGAAGCAGAAAATGTGCCACCCTCCTCCCCCAAAGTTCTGTTACCAAAAGGAGTTTGCCATTCAGGAACCCAGCCGGGCATCATTGGAAATACTGGTGATGAAGGTGACGAACGTTAAGGGAGAAAAAATTACAAGAAGCAGAGCTAAGGATGGACCGAATGCCCTCTTTGTCCTTCCCTCTTTTGGACTTCCCTAACTCCTTGTGTGACAGAGAACATCTTTTTGCCTTTGGATGAAGACAGTGATATCTGTAGTGCTTAAATCCTTAACTCAAATGGCCTTAACTCAAATGGCCTAGTAAAGTAAAGGTCAGGAAAACCAAGAAATCTTTTCTACCTGACGCCATAGCCCTTACATCCCTGTTTGCGATACCCTAGAAGCAACCATACAAATTCGGAGCAGACACTCACTCACTTGGTGCTTTCCTTTTTCAAGCTGTGAGAAAGTGAACTCGCATCAGAATTGGTTTTACCTTACAATCACCTTCTAGCCCAGGGATGATTATTTTCTGTTATATGTGGAATAAAACTTCCAAAATAAAATAATAAGGCTGAGAAAATTAGTATAAGAATTATTCATTTTGATATTTCCTCTTTACTCTTGTTATTAATATCCCTAATTTGTGGGACCAATTTGTGGATGGGATGGGCTATATGTATGATTACATTTTTGGCCAGCAGAGGACCAGGCTGGAAGAAGAATGTCTTTGAGAAAGCTCAGTTCTCCGTAGTTTCTGGAGTATAGCATATTTTCTGCCAGTTCAGGCTGATACAGTGGACATTAATTGTTAATTCTCCTACAAGAGCCATCTGCTAAACCTTGATGCCTTGGAAATCTGGGGAAACAGCGCCATCTAGCAGCCCTTGCTCTAAGTGCTTCGAAGCTGGGTGTATCTGTCGTTAAGTGACCAGTGAAAAAGGCCACCATTCTTTTGAGGTTGACCAAGTTGGTAAGATGCTCTTCACAAGTCCACCTTGGCTATCAATGAGGACAATCGGTTTGCAACCACTTGGAGTCCATTTTGCTTTAGATAAGTAGCTCAGCTTAAAATTCTGGATGGATAAGCCAGGTTTCATAAAATTACATTAGCATAGAGCATTTCAGAATATACGAGAGGGGAAAAGGCAGTCTTTTCAATAAACGGGGCTGGGAAAACCGGACAGCTACAGGTGAAATAATGAAACTGGATGATTTTCTTTACACCACACACAAAATCAAAGTCAAAATAGAATAGAGACCCGAAACAAAACAGGAAAGCATAGAGCACTTCATCCATGAAACACGAAAGTATAGAGCATTTCATCCATGAGATGCTTTAGAGCTAAGCATTTAAAAGATAAGGAAATTTGGGGTGCCTGGGTGGCTCAGCCAGTTAAGCATACCACTGTTGATCTCAGCTCAGGTCATGATCTCACCGTTCATGGTTTTGAGCCCCACATCGGGCTCTGCACTGATGGCACAGGGCCTGCTTGGGATTCTGTCTCTTCTTCTCCCTGCCCCTCACCTGCTTCTTCTCCCCCTCTCTATCTCAAAATAAATAAATAAAATTTATAAATAAATAATAAGGAAACATGGGCCCAGGGAGAAAAAGATACCTACCTCTTCAAGGTCACTCAGTTAGTTTGTGGTTGAGTCAGGCTCATGAACTAAAACCAATACTACTATTCACAGAATAGGAGCAACCCTTTTTCAAAGGCAGGCCAGAGATGAAGATAGGACTAAGACACAGAAGTGAGAGCAGCCCTCAGTAAGCAAAAGTGTGGGTCTCTTTCTGAATCCACATAATAATTGTGGTATGACAAGGCAGATATTAAACATAAGGACAGATTTTGGCCCGTGTCTAGGACACACGCAAAAAACAGTAGACAGATCTTTGATCAGCCCTCCAAAATGTCATTGAAATGGCTGGAACAAATATTTGGGCTATTCCCCAACCCAGCCTCTCTGTAGTCTAGCCAGTCAAAGTTCTTCTCCCTCAAAGGAGAAACACTACAGATTTTAATTTGGGGAATAGGGGTTTTCAGGTTTTTCTCCTTCAAAAGCCCTCTGGAGCTCTGACTTCAAATATGTCAGAGTCTCTTTCTCTCCCTTGGTGAGGAATGTTGTGGAGGCTTTTCCTGTCAGAGCTGGAAGGGAAGGGCCTTCGGGATGAGCTCGTGCAGCCTGCACATTTGAATTGCCTGGAGGAGACGTTCAAAATGTCAGTGCTAGGTCCCTACCCCAAACCAATGAATCAAAGTCTCTAGTATAGAGCCTAGGTATTAGTAATGTTTAAGTTCCCTGAGTGATTCTAATATGCAACCGAGGCTGAGAATCACTAGCTTCTAGCCCAACCTTTCTTCTTAAAGATGAGAAAACCAAGGCTCAGAAAGATAAAGTGACCTGCCCAGCAACACACAGAAAAGTCACGGCAGAACCGAGACCTGTTTTCTCTTCCCTGTCCTTCACGGTCTGCTACAGTTTACTACATCATGCTCAGCAAATGCAGCATGCTAGACCTCACCAGCCACCAGCCACAGTTGTCACCCCATGCAGACACTGCCCCTAGACCTCACCAGCCACCAGCCACAGTTGTCACCCCATGCAGACACTGCCCCTAGACCTCACCAGCCACCAGCCACAGTTGTCACCCCATGCAGACACTGCCCCTAGACCTCACCAGCCACCAGCCACAGTTGTCACCCCATGCAGACACTGCCCCAAGGGACAACCATCTGGGAGTAGCTGTCTATGGATGGGAAGTGCTCCGAGCGCTGGGCAAACTCAGCCTTCAGGAACCTGAAAGAAGAGATGCTTTCTCATCTAACCAATGCTAACCAATGTGGGGGTGCTGCCACTTGGTAATATATTTTTTCCAGCTATGATTTTCGGAACCGCAGAAATAACCACACGGTGGATTTGGGGATTTTGATGTGGACCAGAACCAAAACCCATCGATCATCTGATTGGTGGATGGTAGTGGCACTTTGGGTCTACAGGTTACACTAGTTTCCAAAAGTCTGGTTCCATCCCTTTCCTCATGCACCATCACCCTAATGAGCAGCCGTGGGCTCTTTAGGGAAGGTTGGGAGGAAGGCTGACAAAGTACACTGTTGGCTGTGCAGCAGGATTTCCTCAATGGGACTTTTCCTCCCTATCACTCGAGGGACTCTGGGTCTAAGAACTAGCCCAAGTCTGGGAATTGGTTTCTGGTCCACGACCTTCTATTGACCTTTACCACATCTAGAGCTTTTCCATTCATGCAAATCATGTAAGCCTTTAGTAGCCTGCCCATCTGTTTCAGCCCAAGGAATATCACTATCAACTACCTGGCCAAAGCAACGTTCTGATGGTTATACTATTCTGGTTACTGCCTTGGCTCTGCTAACCTTTCAGCAACCTCACCCACCTTGTCCTTGGCAGTTAAATACCACCTCTTGCTCCCAGGTTCCATCATCCCCACTTAAGTCAGGGAGTCCAGTCTAAAGATAGCAGCCCCCACCATCACTCCTGGCCCATAGAGAAGAGCCACCACGGTGCTTTTCAAGGATATTGGGCCTCTCCCCTGGCAAATGCATCTCACCCAAGTTTGGTGAAAGGATTACCCCCCGGACCCTCAGGGAGAATACAGTCAGGAGATGGGTGAGGTGGTGTCATATTATACACCTACTCTAGCATTCCCATCTCCCAAAGCCTTCGGATACCTTCTTCCTCTGCCTCACGGAGGCCTTCCAAATAGGTCTTCCTGCCCATCCCACTTGTCAGAAAGACCTGGCCAGGACTCATTATCTTTTCGTCTTCATGACAAATCAAAACCCCAGTGATTCCAATATTAAAATTTTGCTTCCAAACATCTCCCAGGCTCTTTCTCAAACCTTAAAATAGCTTTAAAAAAATCCTGTTAGACAAAGTGCCCCTGGTTTTACAGAAATAGCAGATCGTGAACCATGAAATGAACAAGTGCATTAATACCAAACACTTAGAAGAGAAGAATGATTCAGGAAATCTTAGCATAAGATTCTCTAGATGAGGTTTGCTCTGACCAGGAATATACCAGCAGGCCATTGGCATGAACATCCCAGGCTGAGCCTCCCTGCCCTACTTCCTAGTATCACCCCTGCCTTCCACCAGACATGCAAAAGTGGGGGGTGAAGAATCTTGACCTTGTGGAGCCAAAATTGTTCCAGGGCTCATAACTCTATTGTTCTTGCTTTTGACCTTTAGCATTCCTGAGGTAAAACAGAAGCTTTTCCAGGGTGGTGGGTGTTAGCAGCACATGTAGAGATTTGCATTAGGCTCCACACTGTACCCAGGGATGACTTGGTCTGCAGCTTTTTTTTTTTTTTTTTTTTTTTTTTTTTTGGATTTGGATGTTGTGACCAAAATAACACAGGCTGTCAAAGAATTCAATTCAGGAATGCTTTCACACTGCGGGCCTGTCATGTCACTCCTCAGTGAAACCCTGGATTGGCTTCACCTTCCAATGGAACCCCCTTTCCTCTCTGGCTCACTTTCTATTCTGCTCCCTTGCTCGCTGTGGTCCAGACACAGCAATTTCCTTGCTGTTCTTCAAACATGCTTAGGCCCTCCCCCTGGCCATTCCCTCCGCCATGCCCCTCCACCAGTTAGCCCTCTGACTTCCCTTACCCTTTGCTCAAATGTCACTCGAGAGCCACCCTGACAATCCCATTTTCTACCACATCCCCCATTTCCCTCTTCTGCCTTTTTTCCACAGTACGACACACACTATACTTCATTTATTTTGATATTGTCTGTCTCCCCGACTAGAACGAAAGTTCCACGAGGGCACACATGCTGGTCTCATTTGTCACTGCTGAATCCTCTGGAAAAGCTTGGCACATGGTAGGCGATGAGTAAATATTTCGAGAGTGGGTGAATAAACTACAAGGTTCCTGGCTCTGTGGTTGAGACGATTACAGCTCAATAAACAGGATCCATGAATGAACTAGATATGGCCCGTTTGCCTGCTTTTTCTCTCCAACAAAGTGGAACAATCTCACAGTGATCAATTCAATTAGTTAGGAATTGCCCGACTGTGATACAATGTACAGACACAACGATTGACATTTCTACAGCATTTCTTTTTTTAAATTCTTTAGTTAAAAATACACATACATAACTAAAGCAAAATGTTTCCACTCTACCTAACCTTGCTATATGCCTGTAGTTTAAAAAAAAAAAAAAGTGCCTCTTGTCCCAGTAAAAATGGTCTTCATCATTTTGTTTGGAGAAGGAGGTTTAAAGTATAAGGGAAATCATAATTGTGATTCCTTTCACTCTGGATTCATAATGACTCTACAAAGACAGCAGCCTGTGTTTAACTCCATAGACCTGGAGGAAGTGAGAGGAAATCCTCAAACACCTGAAGGTGAATAGCATCAGTTCACTGCAAGAGGAGGCCACTCTTGTCAGTCCTCATCTGAGTAGTTTTCCTTTGGGCCGAACGAGAGGTTCAGCCAATGAATTGCTTAGTTATTAAGGTTTATTCTGAATTCAGACAGCTATCTTATATCTTGGAAATTTACCACCAAGAAATACATTCAGCAGTTGGGGAACTCCTGGTAAAATATTCACTCTTATATTTGTCAAATATTAACTTAGAACTTCATAGGCATGTTGAATAAACCAAGTAGAATGTCCGGAGACAATATTTCAGCATTCTGAGAGACAGGAGCTCCAGGAAGGCCTCCCAGATAGTGTGTCCTTTGGACAAGCCCTGAAAAAGATGACAAAGAAGCCATACAGATGTAGGAGAGAGAACATTCCAGGGAAAGAACTTGCAAAGGTTCTAAGATGGAAATGAGTTTGACATGTCAGGACCCAGGAGATTCTCCTTTTGGCTTTTCTCCTTTCTCCCCTTGGGTGGAATCCCAATCCCTCATCCTGGCCCGGAGGCCTGCCTCCCCTTCTCTGGTAGAAACAGGGCCTTCCCAGCTCTTAGCTTGAATTGGACATCTCAGAGTAACTCCGCTCCAAAACTTCTGTTGCCAGGGGCTCTAAGACTAGTTCTCCCAGGTAAACAAAACCCCTTTGTCCACCCACAGACAGGAAGCTGTGGATTCCTGGCCTTTCCACACAGGTTTTCTGTTGCTGACAAACTCTATAATCAAGTAGAGGGGTTGGCCAGATTCCACGTGTCCCTGGGCTGTCCCCCCTCCCACCCCACCCCCACACTCCCTCAACAGAGCTCAAAACATGAAAGGTAAGGTTGAGCTGAGCTGCACAAAGGACACGCTCACAGTGTGTCCCCTTTCCCACAGGCCTGACACATGTCATCATCACGAGTGAGCTGGATTCCCCATCCCCTCCCAGACCCTGCAGGGAAGGAGGGGAGTCAGCAGCAAGGAAGAGGAGGGAGCCACCTCCCCCAGAGTCAGGCTGGGGGTTCCAGTTAGGGACACGCAGTCCAGACCAGACCCTCTTCCTGGAGGGAAATCACAGTAGGTAGAGGGGAGAAGGAAACCCGGCCATAGGTCCAGAGCTCCTCCAGCCCATGGGTATGGGCGCTGCAAACAATATACGGGCTGTGGTCACTGCTGAAATGGGCCCAGGTTTATGGATGTATTAATGTTTTCACTGTTGTCCATTTGTCTCAGCCTCATTTCTAGCAGCTCCCAGTTCCATGCTTAGATGCAAGATGGGCGATTTATTTGAACAGAAATATAGAAAGAGTGAATTTAAAGGATGCTAGAAAGGCAGAGTCAGCCAAGATACCCGTGAGTTGTCCACTGCCTGCTTGCTACCGTCTTTTTCTATTCTGACGCCATTGTGCTAGGTGCCTTCTCCACGTCACCTCATCTAACTGCCATCTCAACGTGATGCGGGTCTACTGTCCCCAGGTTGCAGATGAAAGAACTGAGGCTCAGAAAAGTAGAGACACCTGCCCAGGCTCACACAGCTAGAAAAGAGCCGGAGTTGGACAGAAGTGTTAGAGTCCAAGGAGACTGCTCTTGGAAGCAGTGTTTCCCAAGACACTTGGAAGAGGATTAACTATATGCTGAATACCTGTGGATATGTTAAATTTTCTAATTCACTTTCTTAGAATTTCAGGATTTCAGGATTCCATCAAGTTTCTGGTAGGGGGAGTGGCAACAGAGGGGTAAGGTGTAGGAAAGATACAAACCCAGAGGAGAGCATTGCTGACTTCATGTGTGTTTGCCCTG
Organism: Prionailurus bengalensis; assembly: GCF_016509475.1. Lineage (NCBI taxonomy): Eukaryota > Metazoa > Chordata > Mammalia > Carnivora > Felidae > Prionailurus > Prionailurus bengalensis. The sequence goes on along the minus strand of NC_057356.1, from coordinate 70,833,673 downwards.
TGGCCTGAGCTGGATTTTCTTTCCAGGGGTGAGGGGAGAGACGCCTGTGTTAATCATCACCTTCCCCTAGTCCAGCTTCCTATCCTGCCTGGCAACAGGCGTCTCTGGTATATAAACAAAGTACCAAGCCGCCAAAACAGTGTGGAAGGCAGGAAGCCAACAGGTCTGCCCTTGAAAATCTCCCCACTCTCAGGCTTGACACCTCCCTTCATTTCACAAATGCAAACAGAGAGGCACAGAGAGTGGACGAAAATGGCCAAGAAGACATCACCAGTCACGCAGAATCAGGATGAGAAAGAAAAAGCAACTCGCCCATAGTTTGTGTGTTCATTCACTCCCTCGTTCATTCATTGGGATTCATTACAACAGCAAAGCCCTGGCCCTCATGGAGCTGATGTTACAGTGAGGATAGACAATAAATGAATAAATACACACTGCAGTGTAAGGAGATCGAGAAGAATATAAAGGAGCTGAGGACAGGCCTCCTGGGATGACTCTGAGCAGAGACGTGAATGAAGTGAGCCATGCATACAAGGTTACTGAGAAGGGAACATACGTGGTGCTTACAACAGTGGTGGGGGCCAGAATACCTCGATAGGAATGAATGAGGGATAGTGGGGTAGAAATTATGTTGCGAGGGAACTAGTGCTCTCTCATAAAGCATCCTGTGTGAGAACAGGATTTTGGATTTTTTTAATAGTGATGCAAAGCCATGGGAGAGCTGAAAAGAAAGGAACATCATGATCTCTTTTATGTTAAAAAAAACAACAAAACCTCCCTCTTGTTACCCTATAGAGAAGAACCCACAACCTGCAAAGCAGGACAGGTAGAAGGTGCTGGTGGCACGAGCTAGAGCAAGAGGAGCCGGGGTGAGAGGTGGGGAGGTGTTGAGGCCAGGAAGTGTTGCCCAGGTGGAGGGAAAGTAACCTGCTGATGTATTGCATGTGGAGCGTGTGCAAAAGACAGGATTCAAGAACAACCACATAGTTTTCATCCTGAGTCTGTGCTCAAATGGTGACACCACTAAAAAAATCTTGTACACGTCCTAATCTGTGTCAAATTTAGCCTTGTATCTCTAGCCCTCAGAATGGTGGATCCCACATAACAGGGGCTTAATAAATTTAAATGATCAGATGAATGTGGTGATTAATACGTGTACATATACACAAATGCCAACATTCAACTACCCTGCTTCCCTTTGGCTTTTGCTGTGGTTTTTCAATTATTTTAGCTTCTTTTTCAGATAAAACCTTGGTTGGAATACGGATATATAAAACAGACCAATTACACGATGTTATTAATGGTTGTTTACGATTTTAGTTTAATTATGACATTTACTTATGATAAAGTCAGTCAATGAGGCCAAACAGTTCTGATAAACACAGACATTTGGAATCAGATGATACAGATGACGACTGCAGGTTTTTATGTGCTCTAACTTCCAATTTATTTGTTTTGTTTCGTTGAACTTTATGAAGAAGTGCTTACAGCTGGCAAACGTTTTCAATGTTATGTGCCAGTTAGTAATGCTTTAGGCTACATGTAAGAAAAGAGTTAAATGTCAGAGGATATTTACTATTGATTAACAAAAGCTAGGAATATAGAAAAGGATACCAGTTAGATGTGGTGGCTTATAAGACTTGAACAAGTAGCCCCAAATGTAGGCAACGTAGAACAAGTTCAATGGTTCAACAGTGTCCTAAAGGACCCAAATCTCTCCATCCTTCCTTTCTGCCCTCCCTTGCCTGACCTTTCATCCCTAGGACGCCACTTCATGGTCATGAGCCATAAAAAAGCCACCAAAAAACTAGAGCAAATGGTGGCCAGGACAGGGAGAGATCTCTTTGTGATATGCTCCCTATGTGAGGGAAACATCTTTTCCAGACACCACCAACAGAGTTCTCTTGTGTCCAGTTGGCCAGATCCAGGCTGCATGCCCTCTCATAGACCTTCACTAAGCTACAGGACTTTCTACCTGATAGCTGAACAAGACCAAGGAATAATTTCAAGAAACCTTTCAATAACCAATCTGGAAGCTTGAAAGTGGTAGAAACATTTTGCATAAAGTGGAATAAATAATCATACATAATGTAAAACTGGACCATCTCCTGTTGTTCTCAGTGGCAAAAGGCAATTGTGACCAGGTCCATTCTAAAGATTTCAGAAAGTAGAAATAAACTGACACAAAGAAAGACATACTAAATACTACATTTTTTCTATTTATCAGTATCCCATTCACTGTGGCCTCTGCTCCCCAGAATCTCTCTTCTCTTTCCCATAAACCCCTAAGAACTTCATTCTTCCCTGACTCCTGTCTGCCATCTTTCTTCATCCGTAGTCCCTATGATCATCACCAGTCCAATCTCTTGATTTCTCCATTTGCACCTCTTCCCACCACCATGATGAGCATAGAGTCATGAAGACAAACTTGTCTAAGAGTGAAGAAGGGAAAAGGCCATAGTACCAATGCTTCAATATTTTCACCTCTGTCACGTAACAGTATTGAATAACAATTCTCATTTCCTCTCATATGCGATAGAATTAGATCAGAAGTGCTTCAAATTTACAATAAGGGCAAAAAAAGTACTTATCGTTCAACATTATGAATATGCAGCATAAGTTAACTTGTTATTCCATTAGTGATTCAGTAACATGTCAGGAAAGGCTCTGAGCATCTACTTCAGTATGATCCACCTATACTTTAGGGTTGAACTCTTGTGCAATTTTCTAAGATTAGTTAGATGCTGGCCTGAATTTTTTTTTATAAAACCAATAGCATTTTTTCTCAAATGTATTCACCCCATAGTAGGGTAAACATGTGTTGTTTTACACATTATTTTTTCCAGACTCCTGCAAACATGTAAATGTATTAATGAAGCAAAGTGTCATGTTAACAAGTTAGCAAGAAACATAGGTCTCTCAATAAATTCCTAACCCTGCCTGTGTACAATGGTGAGCAGGAACCCAAGCAATAGCATTTTTTCTCAAGTTAAAAAATATGCTCAAAGATAGTAGAAAAATCCTTATTCAAGGGCTATACTCCTTACACAGACACACACAGACACACACACACTGTAAACCTAACAACACAAAACCTCTAGTGTTAAATTGAAAATGGGAAATATTTGGTGTGGGTTTTTTTCCTTAGTCTATAGTTTTTAAATGAGCTAATGATGCATTACTTTAAACACACACACACAAATCAATTCACCCCATAGTAGGGTAAACATGTGTTGTTTTACACATTATTTTTCCAGACTCCTGCAAACATGTAAATGTATTAATGAAGCAAAGTGTCATGTTAACAAGTTAGCAAGAAACATAGGTCTCCCAATAAATTCCTAACCCTGCCTGTGTACAATGGTGAGCAGGAACCCAAGCAATTCAGTCTATGAACTCCATGCAGCCATCCCTTCTATGACAGGCATATTGACCCCTTCCCATTGGAAAAAAATTTAAAAAGTAGAAACTCAGCAAAAAAAAAAAAAAAGACTCTGCTTGGAATGGAAAGGACCATGACTCATGCCAGTGGAAGACCCCATTCCCTACCATGCACAGGCTATTTGGTAAAAGGTAGTTTCTAGGATTATGGTTGTGTACCTTGGGCAAGCCTCTCAACCTCCTCCAACATGGACGAGATAACCTGCTAATAATGATCATGCCAATAAGGCAGCAGTGGTTGAATGAATGAAGAATTTCATTATCAGTTCAATTTTCAGCATCAAAAGTTCAAATTATGGAGCATCATCTCCGATAAAATTGAAACCTGGAAGACTACCTATGATTTCCACCCCACCAGTATGAAATTCTCTGCCTTTGAAACCCTTCAGGAATTCTTTATGTACTTTTAACTTGAAATAATGACTTCATTTCAAAATAAAGCAGCTATAGATTTTGAGGTTGGCTTGCTTCTAATGATTTCGGGTTTTTTCATCCAAGGCAGGAAAACTAGTCTGACCTTAATCACTGCAACAAAGAAGTTAACCAACACCACAGCTGCTGTCCCACCCCACTCTTTGATATAGACAACTAGTACGAGTTCTTTTTGCAATGGCAGCTCCATATCCCAACTTGCCTGCCCTTAAGCTCCCCGTATACAAGAGCTCTACTGTCTGATCCTGCCTTATTTTCAGTCTTCTTAGCTGAGTTACTTGATCTCTCTTATAAGCTTAGGTCTTACTCAAGTCTCTAAAGCCCAGTGGTTCTTCAGGCAGGGCATGTGTATGATTATGGACTTTCTCCCAAAGTCTACAGTTGGTTTTGCTTCTTCTACTCCCAACATTGTATTCTATTCATTGGCAGTTACCTGAGTCATGAGTAACTGTATCTCAAGACACAGCAATATCGAGGCCATCCAATTTTATTATACTTTATAAAAGTAAGTGCCCTCCCCTTCGAATCATACATTTTGATGGACTAAAACTCATCAATAAATCATGGTTCTCACTCTAATGCCATGTTTACTTAATTTTCTCGTTATGAGTTCTCAGCACATTAAAGAGCTGCTAAGATGCACTGTGCTTTTAACAGGTAGCATACATTAGGAAACAAATGACAGAAAACCGAACTCAAATGGTATGAACAACAGACACAGTTTTTTAAATTTCATACCTGGAAGACTAGGTAGGGATATATTAGGACATTGATTTTAGCTCCCTCATTTCTTTGAGGACTCAGCTTTTGTTCTTCTCTTCATTCTGCCTAATTCAGCAAGTCAGCTTATAGCTTTCTTCACGGTCATAAGATGGTTACAACAGTTCCAGATATCACAGATCAACACAACAACATTCCACAGCAAGAGCATCAGGAGAGAAACTGTCACCTTGCCCCTAATCCCTGGTTTCCTTTTATCAGCCAGAAAATTTTTCACAAGAGCTCCAAAGTTATCCTGCACCACCTCTCATTGCCCATAATTGTGCCACATTCCCAACCAATCATTCACAAAAAGGAAATGAGACCACCTAGTTACTTTAAGGTCAGTCTGTATTTGCTCTGGGCTGAGATTACGGCATACCCATCCTTTCCCAAAACAAACAAACCAACAGACACACAAAAACCCAGAAGAATGTGAAGCATTAAAAAATAGAAAAAGAGAAAAGAGAGAAAGGGGGATATCTGGGGCAATCAAGTGTGCTAAAAGGGATACTGGAGACCAAAATGTAAATAAAAGCACATTCCTCAATTACTATATCCCCAAAGCCACTATGTAATATTATCAGATTTACACTCAGCACCACCTTCATGATAAGGGCAGAAAGGTCAATAGAGCCATAAGAAATTCACAAACCACTGTTGATAAGGCAGTGGTAAATTTTTTTTTTTTTGCATAGCAAAGATACTTCTATATTTTAGGGTACATTACTTGAAAGGTTTCTGAAATCTGAGTGCTTTTTTTTCCCTCATCTAACATAAAATCAAGTTATCATCTAGGACACTAGATGAAGTTTATCTCCATTGTAAAGAGGTTCACAAAGGCATTGGTATTATCTAAAGATAAAAACAAATAAATAAATACTCAGTACATGATTTTAATACTTATTTCACAGTTACAGTTATTGAAACAGTAATTTATGAACATAAGAGTAAGGAGATCAGTGAAACTGAATAGAAAGTCCTGAAATAGATGTTCACATATACAGGCGGTTGATTTTCAACAGATGATGTAAAGTAATCAAATAGAGAAAGCAAGTTTTGTTTTGTTTTGTTTTGTGTTTCAGAAAATTGGGCTGGAACTGATAAACCATAGGAAAAAAGAACCTTAATCCCTGCCTCACACTATACATAAAAGTTAATTTGAGGTATATCAAACACACAAACATAAGAGAAAAAACAAAGTTTTTAAAAGGAAACTATCTTTATGACCTGGGGATAAGCAAGGATTTCTTAGACAGTACACATATTTCAAGAAAAAAATTATGCAAAAATGTTGACTGCAATTTTATTCATAAATAACTCCAAACTGGGGGGGGGGGGAGGAACCAAATATCTAAAAACAGGGAAATGAGGAGCACCTGGGTGGCTCAGTTGGTTGAGCATCCAACTTCAGCTCAGGTCATGATCTCACGGCTCAAGGATTGGAGCCCTGTGTCGGGCTTTGTGCTGAATGGCTTGGAGCCTGGAGCCTGCCTCAGATTCTGTGTCTCCCTCTCTCTCTGCCCCTAACCCACTCGCATTCTATCTCTGTCTCTCTCAAAACTAAATAAACATTAAAAAAAATTTTTTTAAACAGGGAAATGGAAAAATAAATCATGGTATATTAATAAAATAAAAAATTAACCATTGGTACATTCAACAATTTGGATGAATATCAGAAACATGATGTCAAGTAAAGAAGCCAGACACAAGAGTATACATACTGCATTATTCTACGTATAACATATTCAAAGACAAGCACAACTAACATAGTGTGCTATAATTAAGAATAGCTGGCTTCCTAGACTATTGGCTGGAAAGAAGCACAAGAAACTTGAGGTAGCGAAGGAAATGTTCTATTTTATACGGTGATAGTTACTTTAATGAATACATGTATCAAGATGTATTAAATTATACACTTAACATCTACCCATTTTTTATTTGCAAATTATTCCTCACTAAAAAACAATATATAAATGCTTGAATACATGAGTACTACATTTTAAGTTGCATTTTTCTTTTGTCTATATTTTAAGATTTCTTAAATTATGAAGTATATTTTGATTATGGATTGTAGAAAGTTTCCAGTCATCTGGCATCGAGTTCTTTAAAATGACGTAGATATCTATGATTTATTTATTTATTTAGTAAACTTTTTAGCTGAAGTGTGAAATATATGCAAAGATCCCAAGTATACAGCTTTATATTTAAAAAAAAAATACCCCCATATAACTAGATGGAAAACATCACCAATACCATGGAAGTTTCCTACTGCCCCCTTATTGCTATATAGTGCTCCACTGTATAAATACGCCACAGCTGATTCTGCTACCAAATTCTGGGTATTATAAATAAAGCTGCCAAGAACATCCTTGTACATTTTTGGTGCAAATATGCATCTATTTATGGACCATAATGTAAGCATATGTTCAGCTTTCCTAGATATTGCCAAAATGGTGGTGCTAATTTACATTCCCACCAGCATTGTATAAGAATTCCAGTTATCCTACATCCTTGTCAGAACCCAGTATCACCAGATTTGTTTTTGATTTTTGGTTTTTGTTTGTTTGTTTGGTTGGTTATTTTGTTTTTATTGTGTGTGTGTGGGAGGGGGGTATGATTTGGCATTTTGGTGTTTCTTGGGTTGTTTTCTTCTGTTTTTTTGTTTGGATGGTTTTTTTTTTTATATTCTGTTGGTATCTCATTATGGTTTTAACCTACAGTAAAATTTAACTTAAACTTGGATTATTAATTAATGCTTAAAACGTCTTCAAAAAGATTATATGAAGAAGTAATTATATGCTAGAGAGCATAGAAACAGAGCAGCAGGAAATGTGGAGATGTCACAATTCAACATTTTCTTACAAAGCAACAACCCAACAACTAAGTGCCATAAATGACCTATGAAAGAGTTGATGAAGCTGCATCTGCCACTGACTCACACAGGGAGGAAAAGATATTAGGAAAAGACTGCTTGTCACAATGCCAGATAATACAATTACAAGCAGCAGAATCAGTCAAATCTTCAAGATAACCTTATGCAATAGATGTCACTATCTCTACTTTATAGATGAGGAAACTGAGTAATTAGCAAAACCAGAATTCAAATTCAGGTGGGTCCAATTCTAATATCCATGCTCTTCCCACATTAAGTCAAGCAGAATATAAAAGAAGCAGAGGAAAAGCTATGCCCCTTGACCATATAAATCATCATAGTCTGTAATTTTCAAGCTCATTATCTCAATAGAATACCTCCCACTATTATGAGTATCCAAGCAAGGCCGAGATAAATCCCCACTTTGCTATGAGAGAACTGAAAGATTGACTGATCCCCGTGATCACAGGGCTGGTTTGAGAAACAGAGCCTGGATCAGGATTGGAATCCCCAGCTCCCCAAGGACAGGTCATTAGGCTTCACCATCATAGGAGAAATCAGCCAAACATACCCATTTTTCATCAGATGTGTCTCCCATCAAACCTGAGCTACAGAGCGTGGGTGTGTGAGATGCATGGGTGTCTTGGTCTCCTCCCCAACCCTTTACTATATACCATATTCTCTTTTTTCAAACAGCTAGCACAAGATGCTCTGGAAAAGAATATTCACTGTCAAGGTTTAGTATTTTAATCAGTCCCTCCTCCCCGCTGAATTTATAAGTTTACAAAAGGGCATTGATCACCCATCTACCATCCAAAAGCAGAGTCATCAAGGATATGAAGTTCTACTTAATGAGGAGCTGAAGAAATATTTTAGAGGTGATCATCTTCCAGGGGCATGTAAACAAGACTGTTGGTTAGGTCTGGAGATTAAAATATCCAGCAATCCAGTAGAAACTACCTTGCACTGAAAGAACATCTCCATTTAGAGTTGAGACTGTCTTTCAACTACATCACTCATGATAAGGATAAAGACTTCCCAGTCCATTGACTAGCAAAAATAAGCATTTAAGTGGCCTAATTATGCCTGAGCTAGCAAATCACCCTCACAAGAAAACTAATGCTTTTTGCCAACATAACAACAATCCAACTGTTCCTTTGTCTTCATAATGATTGGGTTAACAAGGCAGGAAACCCCTTCAAAATCAAGTTTGTATACACTTTGATTTACCGTAACTATCTAAAGTAGAAACCCTTTTCCCAACCAAGGGAGGAAAAGTCTCAGCAACTTGAACAGCTGGCAAAATAGAACACATATTTCAGATGCATGATATAAAAATGATATCCAAAGACCTATTTTCTATGGAGAATGATAATTTCCACAAGTAAATAAGTCTCCAAGCTACAAGTAAGACTAGAAAAATGGACAATGAGGTTATAGCTGGGAGCTTATCTATCTTGTTAATACCAGCAGTCCCCTGCTAGTGAGTAAGTCCTCCCTGACTAGCAGGAAGTTCTGGGAGTGGGCCACTAGGCAGAATGAGAGAGGAGGTGTGCCATTTCTAAGTTTAGATATGCTAAATCAACCCACTCATGTCCAGTGGAGTGAGGGAAGGGACTCAAGTTCTCAATCTTAATGGCAGGGTAAACACAGGCATCAAAAAAATACTTTTAAAGGTTAAGGTTACTAAAAAACAAATATTATAGAACTTAGAGAAAACTGTCAGACCATTGAATTTCCTTCAGTGTCTACAACTTTCTTTCTCTTTAAAATAGACTCAGAAAAATCATTTTTAAATGAATAATTCTGTTGTATGAATAGCTTTTCTCTAATTTTTAATTTTTCATATGTTCAGATTTTCATGTACTGACTTTTACCTTAGGCTGTAGTTCAGAAAATGGAGGGAAAATCATTATATGAAAGTGAGGGAGTCAATAAAAGTCAAAGAAACTTGCATCAAATTATTTGGAAGCACTTTATTTGATAATTTTCTTTTCAGTTGGTCTCTCCATTGAGAGGAGTAGAAGATTCTTGTTGGAAAACAGTAAAATACAGAATGGATTCCCAAAAATGAAGATCTTCATTGGGGTCCTAAGGGAATTGGGTTTAATGGACATTTTTATCCTTCTTCTATAATAATTAGTGCACTCTTTTATGATGGTATTCACAAAGCTGAAAGAAGTTTGGTGAACACTAATGTCATAAGATGCTCTTCCAAAAGAAAAAAAATCGTTTTCAACTAAATTTGGGGAAAGCTTAATTTTAACTCCCTTATTAGAGGGTCAAAAGCACATCTGCATAGTAGAGACCAGTTGTAAAATAAAATAAAATAAAATAATAAAATAAAATAATAAACAAACAAAAACACCCCAAACTGTCAATAGTGTTTCATGCACCATTTCCCATTTAGCCATAGAAGTCTTTTTTCTTGCAACAATTTACAGCTTTTCAAGCATAACACTCTTTGGAGAATGTTGTTCTAGTTAGGAAAATGTTGAAATACGTTTCAATTCCGCATTTACTTGATGGGAAAACAAACATACCACCTTGGGCACAGGCATGAGAAGGGGGTTTTTCAAGTTGATCCATCAATTAGGATGGGATCTGATCTAACTTCCAGCCCAGGTCTCTCTCCTCTTAACTGTTCCTGAAAATCACACTCCTCAAAAAAGCCTACCTGGTTTCTTCCCATTGGTAAATGATATTATGGAAGAAAATAGGGCAATGTTCTCTCCTCTGGGAGGACTACATGTCACAACTCTAATCTGTTGATTTATCTTCCAACATGGTGCATCTCCTCTGGAAGATATGCCCTTGCCCCAGTGTCATCACAGGTTAAACCAGTAAGTGGGAAAGAATGACACAAGTGTCTGGCTGTCCTGGCTTTCATTGTCACAAGAGGTGAATTCTAGAAGCTGATACCTAACACAAGAGCCACTTGGGGTATACAAGGCTTTGGGCAAAAGAACAGGACTAGACTGTCTGGCTAGCTTTAAGAAAGTCCTAAGCAGCTAATGACTCCACAGTTTCACCTCCATTCACATGGCAAAGCATCATGCCTGATCAGATACTATCCAAGTCAAGGGTTATGTGAAATCAAAAGGACATATCCTAGCTAAGAAGTTTTGCTCAATGGAAATTAAATTGATGGGTTAAATACAACTAAATATTTAAACAAAATTAAACATAGTACCTTTTCAAATTTTATGTTGTAATTTTAAATCCAAAAGGAATTGTCTGGACTTTTGTATGTGAAAAAGAGAAGGGTGTTCCTGTAGTTCCATCATTTCACAAAGAAGTTAAGACTCATAAAATGATAGATCACACAACTGGTTAGGAAGGCATGACACAACCAATGGACTTAAAACGCAGAATTCTTTTTACCTGGAAACACTGCCTCCTGAGAGTCATTGAGAGTGAAAATATACCCTCACAACAGGACCCATATTACTGGTCTTGGATTTAACATGTTGCTACCCCCTTTAAATTAAAAAAAATTATTTTAGATGTAGTTGACATACAATAATATATTAGTTTCAGGTGTACAACATCATGATTCAACAATTAATACACTACGAAATGCTTACCAGAAGCATAGTTTCCATCTGCCTCCTTACAAAGTTACTACAATATTATTGACTATATTTCCTACACTGTACTTTTCATCCTCATGACTTATTTTTAACTGGAAGTTTGTACCTTTTAATTCCCTTCACCTATTTTGATGTCCCTTTTTGTTCCTTTTTTTCTCCCTTGGTCCTTAGTATGTTCACTTTTTTCTCAGAAGTAAACTTTCAGAAGTTGAAAATTAATGTATAGTTTTTAAGAGAATCCCTGAGTTTGAAAACATAAACTTTTGGAGACTCACAAAATTGGTAAAAATGATGTTCAAAAATAAATGTTATGTTTGCCAAGAAGTTAAACAAAAAATGGTGTACAAGTAATTTTTTCTGTTTATATTAAAGTTATTGTAGAATTCAAGTATTTGCTGAGGCCACAGTGGTTTCTCCTCAGGCACTATAGGAGAGAAGCTTCCTAGTATGGGCCCAGAAAAGTGCCAATTTGCCATTATCACCTCCATCTCTCCAATCTACCTTTAGGTCCCATGAATCCATCATAGACATCAGTCAACAGGAAGCTTAGCTCTGTTCCCCTCATGTGCCCTATCCCACCCACCCAGTCTGTAATCTATGGAATCTCTAACTGCTCTGATGGATTGAGTCCTGGTTGTGGTTGACCAGGAAATGAATGGGACAGAATCCTAGTTGCAAATTCTGAATAAGCCCAGCATCCCTGACATCATCTGGGGTCTCTGCAGAAATATCTTACCCCACCAGTGCTTTCCAAGACAGAGTTCTTGTCCCACTCCCAGATGGCTGAGGTCCTGCCTTCTTTTCCACAGGGAACTGAACAGTGATAAGGTTTCACCAATAGGATTTATGGCTCCTAATACTTTTATGGGCTGGGCATCTTGGGGCCTGTGCTCTGGAGTGTCTGAGACTCTCACTATTGGCGTTTTCCCCTGCATGCCCCACCCCCCACCTGGGAGACCAAGCTGTGTGTCTCCTAGAGCAGACCCAGCCTCATATAGTTATAGGAAATTCTCAGCATAAAATCATGTTCTGTCAAAACCTACAAGATCTGCTAAGATCTAAATAAAAGCAATGTTATTACTAGAAATCCTATTCCCTGGTTGAGATGCTGGTAAGAAATCAGAATTCACTTCTTCATCACCCTCAGTCATGAATTTGAAAGGGAAAAACTTGCTTTCTGAACCCACTAAGGGAAAGAGAGAAGTGTTAAAACTACATCAAGAATATTTTGAGGGACCAATGCAACTTTACATTTGTGATGTGATTGCAGATTAAAGTCATAATGATAACTTGTGGTGACAGCATCAACAAGGGAGCAATCAGGTTAATGGCCCTCAGTCCTTTCTGTGTCACTGTCCTCTCTTCCTTATAACTCACTATAAAGAAAGGATAAAATAGATGAATTAACACGGGGGAGTAAGTGATTGTTCAGACTTACTAACCATCTCCAAAGTGTCCAGGGTATTTGTTCATTATTACTCATAGACTGGTCTCTTTTGGTAGCACTTTCAGTTTAACTACACTTTAAGCCAAATTTGGAACCAAACAGAGCTGAGATCCAGTCCAGTTTTGAGATTTACTTTTTGCATAGAACGAAGGAATAAAAAGGATAAATTGTATTTTCACAACTGTAATTCAAAAAGAGCGTTTGCCTGCCAAAACATCTGTCAGGTTGAACAACCGTGGAACCGTAGACTGATCAATCACAGCCTGGGGGACTAGACTACAAAATGAATCTTGAGTTATGACAACGATATGATTTCAAATAGAGAAAATCATTTTTAATTCTTTTAGAACAATTTTATCATTCAGAGGTTATAATGTTTGGATCTCCAGATAAATCCTCTTTCACTGTAGCTCTGGGTGTTTGAGTAATATTCTTGTTTTTTATTTTTATTTTAGCATAAAACTGTTGGGCTTCTTTTAGGTTCCAAGAGATATCCTGAATACAGGGAGTGTGGCATTGGAATGTTAAGGTTATTCATTGCTTTAGTCTCAACAGATCTGCCGTAAATAGGGAAAAGGGAATGCTCTTTAGAGATAGAACTTCCTTGTGACCACATAATCCTAGACAGATAACAGCAGGGTGGGAGACTGCTTCCTTGACTCTGAGGGATCAAGGGGCCCAGGCAGCAGACAGAACCCACACTATTAGATCTGTGAGCCATTTGATGGATCCTTGAATATGGAGACAAGATGGCACTGAGCAGGGAGGCAGCCTTGGAGTCTAGATGGTGGTGAACTCCATTTCCTAGGATAGTACTGGGGACATAAAAGAGCCTTGGAGCTTGAAAGTGAGCTAGAAAAGGCAGTTTCAGAAACCTGCATTTGCAAACCTGTTTTATGGTTTCTAGTATTTCCCCTGTGTGTCCTTGTTTGTTTCATTTGTGAATAAATGGTCCATTTTGAAAAGTGATGTGCCTCAGTTGTGATAAAAGGAACATACAAGATGAGACTCCTCTCTGACTACAACTCTAAGTGATGTTGCCCTCTTCATGGAGGCCAGCGAGAGAAGGGCAACAGTAATGGATGCAAGAGCATCCCAAAGAGAAGTTGAAAACTCAGCACAAACAGAGCTGGGAAGGAGATTTCATCACTCTTTAGCAGTGCCCTTAGCAAGATGTCCTCGCTAAAGATCACCAATACTAAGTAGAACCCAGGTGCGAGGCCTGGCCCCTAGAGATTGGCACTTGAGCTGAACCTTTCTCTGCAGGTAAAAATGGGGATATTTCTGTGAGAGGATCCCTGTCACTCCCACTCAGAGACCTTATCTATTCTGTGCTGGACAGACTTCTTCAACCAGGAAAGGAAAGACTCTGACCTATTGATTGCCTGTATCCTGGAAATGAATTAGTACAACTGAATACTGGGTAAGACCTCTGATTGGCATGAGTCTGATTGGACAATCCCATCCTATGCGTACATTCAAAGGCCATGGCCATTATTAGAGCCCTACAATTTGCAAAGTTTGGGATTAATTTTGCCTAGATCCTGAGAGAAGAGGCCTAAGCTGGCATCTGGGCCATTCTATGAGTGATGTAGATTCTAGAACTGAGTAGGAACATGATAAAAGGTACATTTTAGGAAAATGTATCTAAGAGTTTTCCTCCAATGGAGAATTGTTTCTTTCTGGCATCCTACCATCTCTTATTTCAAAGGAGGCTAGAAAATCACCATCACTCTTTCTCAGACACTAAGTCAATCCATGCCATGACCTGTGTGGTGGAATTTTTCAGTCCTCACCAATAGGAATGCACTAAGTGTCATCACCAGATATACTCGGTATTTAGGAGACATGCACTGGCATGAAACATCTAAAGGGGTGAAAATAGGGAAAAGGTGGCCATTTTTCCCCAGGGAAATCTCTACACACATGAACTATTAAATTCCAAATTGCCATGGCTGTAACTTTTTAAATTGAGTTTTAAAGTACCTCCCACCCGCAGCAGAATAAGACTGAAAATATGTTCTCTCTCAATCTTTGTAGCTCATGTTATTGCCTCTCCAGTTTAGTGGTATTTCTGAGTCAAAATCTGAAGTTTCTTGTGTTGAATCAAACGTCACGTACAAAGGACTTGTAGAATGAATCTCCACTCCGCACCCAAATTAGTCATCCCTGACCCACCAGCCCACGTTCATTCTAGTCTCAGCAAGCTTTTTTTCCTCTTTTCTTCAAATTATCTAAATCAGATCATGACCACCAGTGACATTTTTAGAGTCCACAGAGAAAGTAAAAAACTGGAAGGGAACTAGTGGCTGGCAATAAATAAATAAATAAATAAAGTAGATGTTCTCCTGGGGTGAAAGGAAAGAAAATACAAATCTACACAGATTTAAATTCCCAAAGAAATCAAGGGAAGACTGATGAGTATCTTCTGTTTAGAAGAGGGTCTTCCCCAATAAAGTGAAAAATCCATTTTCTTTAACTTGATCCCAATAGGGAAACGCCACTGAGGTCACTTTCAACAGATAGAAACACTCCACTGCCCAGAGGATATACTACAGCACAAATAGCTACTGTTTCTCATGTGTCTTGTTAATGTTTTCTGTACACTCAAGTCCTATGCAATTACGTGGTATATTTCCTTCTAGGAGCTTAAGGCCCTTTGTAAAGAGCTTAATGCTTTCAAGAGCGATTTCCTGGCCTCCTCCATGAAGTTCAGTTATCGAAAGAGCTGTCATGATCTAAACTGGCCTTTTGTTGTTCTCCTCTCCTGGATCAGACATCTCTTGTGTCACATTCTCTTGGAACCCTTCTGCTCCAGCAATTGCTGGAAACCAGTACCCTATGAATGTTCGAGACAGACTTTGCCTCAGCTGTACTGAAAACCTCTACTTTCTACCATGGGCTTCTCTGACAGGTGGTGAAGGACGCATGAGTACGTGAGCAACCTTAAAGTAGAAGGGAGTTAACCCTTCATGATTTGTCCACTGGAGGATGTGAGCTGACTGACAAGTGTTCTCTCTGTACAGCAGACCTCTGGTTCTCAAATGTGAACATGCATAAGAGTCACCTGAAGAGTTTATTAGTACAATATTCTGGCCCGCTCCCCACTAAACATTCTGATTCAGAACCTTGGGAGACCTGGGGACATGGATTTGCATGAATAACACAGTCAAGGTGATGTCAGTGCAGTCGGTTCCAGGGCCACACTTAGAGAACAATTCTGCCATGTATTCTATATAGTTCCTCAGAGACTCCTAGCCAATTAAGGGCCAGCCACCCACAGAAATGACCAACGTTTATTGTGCTTTTACATTGCCTTCCCTTTTCTATATTACACTTTCCCAGTCCCTCACTCCTTCCTGGGATCACTTCCCAAATACACTTCCTAAAATGTCCTTGCCTCAGGGTCTACTTTCAGAGGAAACTGAGACAAAGGCATGGACCCTTAACCCCTACTTGCTCTCAGCACTCCTATTAGACCTCACTGGGCCTTATTCCCCTGGACAATGTAGTGATGAATCCAGTCTTCCTCTTGCAGCAATAAAATATGACCACAACTAACAACCTGATTCAGCTCTTCATGCCAATAGGGCTTCTCTGAGATCAGATATTTAATGAGAGTTTGTGTTGTTACTGTCGTTTTGTGCATTTAAGTCAAAAGACTTGGTTCTCTAATTTTTTGACTTTCTAATTTTTTTTTTCTGACACTATGTTGTCTATAAGCTTACCAAGGTCTCTCAGAATTTTCCAAAGGATCCCTCACTACAGCAGACGGGAACATATAGCTTTGTTTTAATAGTGACACATTAGGTGCCTACTCAAAAGCTATTCCTCTCTTCTAACTAACAGTGCCTGTGTTCATGCAGTGTGCCCAGCCCCAGGGCACAAATCATGATCGGGGCTGATCCAGTCATGGCTAGAGGGTAGTATACCATTGTCTAATGCTTATTTTCACCTTTTCTGGTATGTATATCAAATACTTAGTTATGGCCAATAAGAAATAAATAGAAGTTTGAGAGAACTTCTGAGAAATAATTTTTATCTCCATTGAAAGAAGGAGATATAAGGACCTCTTCATATTTCCTCCCTGGGTGCTCCCACTGTTCCCTGCCTTCCAACGCAGGCATAGTGCTTGAAGCAGTGGCAAACATTTTGCAACCAAGTTGTTACAAGCATAGGCATGAGGAGCCAACCTGCTACGGATGGCATATCTGTTCAGTAAGGCATACACTGCCTGCCTCTAGACCTTTTGTTTTGTCAGATAATTGATGCTGCTATTGCTTGCATTACCACGAGTCAAGTTCTGTTATTTGCCTTCAGAAGTGTTCCTGGCTTATATGTGATGAAGGATTTGTATCCAGAATATATAAAGAACCCCTGCAAATCAATAGTAAGAAGACAAACAGCCCAATAAAAAAAATAGGCAAAAGATTTTAACAGGCACTTCACCAAAGAAGCTATACAAAAGACCAGTAAACCTACGAAAAAGATGCTCAATGTAACTGCTCCTCAGGGAATTGCAAATCAAAACCACAATAAGATACTGCCACATATCCATCAGAATGGCTAAAATCATAAAGACTGACAATACAAGTGCTGACAAGGAGGTAGCACAAGTGAAACTCTCTTCCTTTGCTCGTGGGAGTGTAAAATGGTGCAGCCACTTTGGAGGACCAATGTCAGCTTCTAACAAAGCTGATGCCTGCCTACAGTGCAGAACAATTCTAACCAGACCACAGCCCTTTAATCAAAACCACCCACTGCTTAACACTGGCTACCTTCAGGACTGGACAGGAGAATCTCAGCCTCTCCAGGAGAACCAGAATTTTCTAACTCAAGTCTTAGCCATTCAGGTGGTACTGTCTCTTCATGTTGCATCTTTAATTCTTAGCATTTTATGCATGATACTCCCAAATGAACTGCATTAGTTCTTATGTGATTTAACTATTTTTGAACCTAAAATTGGTTACTCAGGCTGGCAGGGATGGATGTAGTTATGCAAATAGTAAGTAAAAGTCTTTAATACCAGAACTTCTCTGGATAACCTAGGACTGTGATAAGCACTTACATTGCTTTAAAACTTCATTATTCCCTACTAAATATATATATATATATATACATATATATATATATTCATTTTATAGATCATAAATAAATATTTGTTTATTTGCACTGATTTTACAATTAAGGCCTTGGAGAATAAATACTGATATTCATAGATAACTCTTGCCTGTACACACACACACAAACACACACTCATTTTGGCCCTTCCATGTCACGGCAGAAAGCTAGCATACAAGGGCAGGAATGATCCAATGGAAGGAATATGTTGATGATGCTGAAGCAAGTGGGTGTAATTGAAGGAGCAACACTGTTGACTGTGGATGAGGGGGTGGAATCCAATGCACACGTGAAGGGTCTGGATTCATGGAGCATATGGACAGTCTATTATACAGGGAAGGACGGCTAAGTGAATGGGTAATAGGTGAGAAGGCTAGTGTATTTGGTGGTGGGAGCATGAAGAGATTCCCGGGCATAAACTGGGACTGTCCCAGGAAAACTGGGATATGTGGTCATCCTACTTATGACTCACTGACAGTGACAACTCTACTCCAGCTGAAGAACACTGATGACACCTGCCCTGCCGCTACCACCAGTCTTAGACCCGGAGTTCCACTGTTACCTCTGCCTCCAGAATGGATTCTCCACTGCCCCCTTCTGACTCATTAGCAACAATTCAAAGTCTGGGGTGGTGGTGTCTGATTGATTGAACCTTAGTCACACACCCACTCTAGCTATAGGGGAGACTAGGAAAGCATCTAGCCTTTCAGCATCCAGCATCTTCTCTAGTAAAAGGAGGATTCTGCATCCTACCACCACTCCTGCAACATAAGAGGAGGCAGCCAAAAATTGGCAAATGTCCTCTACGATCACCATTTCCTCATCCTTGACTGAGGCCTTGAAAAGCAACCAGCATCCTCTGGGTCTTTTTATTTAATCTCAAAAACATGATTAGGAGTTCAATTGGGGAATATTTGATTAATGATATAGATTCAATCAGAGCGCATTTGCTACTAATATTGCAATAATTTCACATTGGAAGAGGTAACTGTGAGCAATACATTCACTTTCTAAAATGCCAATTTTACACAAATAAAATCCATTTGAAATTGATTAACTCGTAGCCACTGATATTTTCCAATAAAATATGAATGATTTAAATTATTCTTAATCAGTATTATAGAAGGCTTGAAGTTTTCATGGGTTTTTCCCTTAAAACACTTCATGCCTCACTGTCCATTTATAAACAGGGTTGCTAAGGCTTCTCAGAGCTCGGGCCATACCCTCTAATCAATACGCCCTGATTAGGTACAGCAATTCCCTGACTACAAAGACACTATAGGTCTGCTTTTCTTAAATACAAACAGATACTTGCTAACTTAAGAGCTACATGGCAAGGTTTATTTGGCTTAATATTTGCAACGCAGATTTTCCTTTCAAAGTAATAACGGAATAACAACAATAATATGTTCACTCGGTGCCAGATGCTATGTCATGTGCTTTGTATGGATTATGTCACTTAATCCTCACAACAGCCTTTCCAAGTGCATGGGATTATCAACATTATGTTATAGATACAAAAAACAGATCACAGAGGTTAGTTTTTTTGTACAAAGTTTTACTGCTACTAAATATTGGAGCCTAGATGCAGACTCAACAACCACACCCATGTGGCCATCTACTATGTACTGCACACACACACACACACACACACACACACACCTTGTTTTCATTGTATAGCTAGGCTCCCAAACCAGCCTACAGAAGTAGATGAAATATAGGGGGGCCTGGGTGGCTCAGTCGGTTAAGCGTCCGACTATAGCTCAGGTCATGATCTCACAGTCTGTGAGTTCGAGCCCCGCGTCAGGCTCTGTGCTGAAAGCTCAGAGCCTGGAGCCTGCTTCCGATTCTGTGTCTCCCTCTCTCCCTGCCCCTCCCCCACTCGTGCTCTGTCTCCCTCTCTCTGTCAAAAATAAACAAACATTTAAAAAAACAAGTAGATGAAATATATATGTTTTCAGTTTTTAATGTATGAAATTATTGTGTACACACAAATTTTCTTTACAAATATCAAAATGCTTCAAGAGAAACCTAACCAGAGAGGCACAATTAGATCCAGTAGGCCTGCGGTCTTTAGGGGCCTACCAGCTGCCCAAACCTCCAAATGTCCTTCCATGTTTGTGGTAGGGGGGAAGTACCTCCTGATATGGGAATCACGCAGTACAGAACTCCCCAATTCAAATTATTCTCTGTATAAAAATACAGGGAACTAGACGGACACTGTATGGACCACATTCTCACCTCGTAATTTCCTTTTCGTTATTGCCCTGATCTAAATCTTCCTTCTCTACCACACCCTCAAGCTGTTGCTATTTTCCCTCCTAGATCTTATGTCCCACAGGCTAGAGCACTGGGGAGATCACTCCTTGCTCCACATTGCTGCTCTCAAATTATTTGCCTCCTTCTTCTTTCAAAAGCTTCAACTCCTTTGATGCACATATGCCATCAGCTAGAGAACCAGCTTCCCTTTTTCCTTCTGTCATCCATACCAGCACTGAATGGAGTGCTTTGCTCACAGAGAGAAGAGACAGGGCAAGATCAGCTTCAATTGTGGGCATCAGTCCCCATGATCAGTGAGTCTTTCCTAGCAGCCAATGTGTTGTGTATTCCTCAGTGATTCTGACTCCAAGAAGCGGTGCTCAGAAGTGGTTGGGCTTCTAGTACTGGCAGCTGGCTTTGTGATGATCTTTGCTATCCTCCATGTAGCTGGAGCCCTCCTCAGGCACTGGGAACCAGTGCGTGGTACTCTGCAGTTTCCAATCACGTTTTAATGGCTAGAACCCAGTCACACGATACGCACTTAGATACAAGAGAGTGTGCTAGACGGTAGACCTCCAGCAGCTACTTTCAGCGAAAATGAATCTATATTATAGAAGAGGAGCTAGCCATTTATGTCACACTCCCAGAAGAAAAATCGGCAAGCACTGGTAAAGCAGTATTACAATCCACAGGACATTTTATTTTCACAAAAAGCACGCACACGCACACACACACACACACACACACCACATAAAATGAGATTTGACTCCTCCTAGAGACATTTCAACAAAAATTGAAACCTTAAGCTGAAGCGTATTTCAGCCAGGGGAATTCTGGCTGCCAGTGACTTCAGCGACTCACTTGGCAGTGTGCACGGGGAGCTGGGGGGCTTCTTTGTGGTTCTGAGACCTCAGTGCATGGAGCTTCTGCCAACACACAGGTCAGCCCTGTCAGGCACTCCCTAGGCATTTGACCACAGAGACAATTGTGAAAAACAAGAACAAAGAAAAAAGTAATGCCAGGGCGCCTGGGTGGCTCAGTCGGTTAAGGGTCAGGTCGTGATCTTGTGGTTCCTGAATTCAAGTCCCGTGCTGGGCTCTGTGCTGACAGCTCAGAGCCTGGAGCCTGCTTCCGATTCTGTGTCTCCTTCTCTCTCTGCCCCTTCCCTACTCATGCTCTGTCTCTCTCACTCTCAAAAATGAATAAATGTTAAAAAAATTTTTGGGGGGGCGCCTGGGTGGCACAGTTGGTTAAGCGTCCGACTTCAGCCAGGTCACGATCTCGCGGTCCGTGAGTTCGAGCCCCACGTCGGGCTCTGGGCTGATGGCTCAGAGCCTGGAGCCTGCTTCCGATTCTGTGTCTCCCTCTCTCTCTGCCCCTCCCCTGTTCATGCTCTGTCTCTCTCTGTCCCAAAAATAAAAAATAAAAAAATAAAAAAATAAATTTTTTTAAGTAATGCTACATCAAGGTCCTGCAACTGGTGTGCACTAACTTCTAAGGGTATCTGAACACTTGCATGAACTTTATGCAATCCAGTTTCCCATTTTCTGAAATGGGAGGAACAACCCAAACCCCAGAGCAAGCATAATATTGGGAGGGAGCCACAATGACTCCAATAATCGCACTGAGAGTTCTTTGCAGTCTTGTGCTTCAGTGTGTTTTCAGACCCAAGGACATCGTTGTTGCCAGCTCCATCCCCTTAGTAAGATACCTTCACTAAACACCTACAAGGGCTGGCACATAGGTTGGGTCCTTTTCTGGTAGTATCTGGAGAGGTACTGGCTCAGGACCCTGTTTTTTTTGGTTTTTTTTTTTGGTTTTTTTTTTTTTTTTTTTGGTCCGAGGAACATCTGGAACTAGAGGATGTGATTAATAAAGACTGAAACACATCATCATCCAAAAGGCAATCTGGATTAAGAGTGCTCAATCTAGACATGCCCCCTTGCCCTTTTGCTTTCTTATGACTTCCTCCCTCACACACCCATCCCCAGTGGTTTTCTTTCATTGCCTTGTTTTGCACCAAAGAAAACAGGAGTATGCTGAAAAGGCAAATCCAATATTCTTGATTGACTGACAAAAACAATAAAATGTTAACTGAAAACTATCTGTACAGCAGAAGGTAGATAGTACCCAAAGCACATGGCTAATCAAGGTCTGGCTCTTCCTCAATATCCTTCTTCATGAATCTCTGAAAGATGTAAGTCAAAGGTGGTGATGCTGCTTTCTGTTGTGAACCACTGACCCATTGAAAAATCAATGGAGGGCCACAAACAAATAAAAAGCAACCTAGTTCTTTATTTCCCTTGGAGAAAGAGAAAGTATTGAACTCACCTGCTTCCTAAATTATAAATAAGGAGGCCATGGAACAATTCAATAAAAGAATAACAGGGAAAAGAATGAAGAAAGAAAGACTTATAAGACTTAGCAAAAAAAGGCAAAGTTAACTCTTTTTAACACTTCCCTCCAAAGCTAATTATCTTACTAATATTCTTGATTTTTACATCAACCTTAACATTTTAGCACAGTGGCTAATAACCAGACAGTGCAAAGCAGAATTACCTGTGATAAGTAGCAAAAAATGTGTATTCAGGGGCTTACCAAAAGGTTTCAATTCATTAGGACTCTGTTGTGTATATGGGTGATTCTCATACAACATTCTGGTTCAGACATTGGATTTAGCTTATGGTTTCAACAAGCCAGCTCCATCAAACACACAGGGGTAAAGAATTCTACTTCTCTATACCAGCATCAACATCATGGTCCGCCATTTGACTTGATTTGGCCAATGAAATGTGGGCAAAATGGTATGTAGCACTCTGAATCAAAGCAGCTCATAATTCATTAGCTTTTTCCCCTCTGTCACCACGATTAGAATGTCCCAGAAAGAGGCTGCTCCATACTGCTGGATCCCACAGCAAAGAATAAAGATGCAACTGACCTTCAGTGAACCTGTAGCATGAATAAAAGTAAGCTTTTGTTTTTGTAAATCACTGAGATTTTGAGATTGTTACTGAAGCATAATCGAGCCTATCCTGACTGATACAGCTACTCCCCAAAATAAAATAAATGTTTGACCTTTTTCATGGGTTGGATGATTTCTATCTCTGCTTTAAGTAAAGAAGGGAACTAACACTTATTAAGTGACTACTACCTGGCTGGTGCTTTACATAGTGTCTTATCAGTTTTATGACCGCCCCATGAGGAAGAAAGCATTGTCTTCATTTTATAAACAAGGAAGCTCTGACTTAGAAAACAAGTAATGTGCCCAACTTGAGCAGTAAGTGATTGTTCTTGGAATTGAACCCACCACACATATTTATTCTCAAATCCATACTCTCCACCACAGAAAACTGTTCAAAATATACCTACTTCCATCATTCTGTCTTTTTTCCTTTCTGCTCTACCAGGGTTTCTGTTTATGATATTAGAAAGGAAGGCTTATATCAAGGAGAACTGGAAATGAATGTCTTAGGAAGTGAGAAAGAGAACACTAACTCTGAGCCAGCCCCAAGGCAGAGCACTCACTCTGGGGTCCCAGTAACGGACCTCATAGCATGGGTTTGAAACAGATGACTGTTGGGAGCATGTCTTACATGCCAGCAAAGAAAATGCTGATAATTAAATGAAAATGAAATCATCAATGCAAATTGCATTAAAATGTAATCTAGCTTACTTATTTCACAAAGAAGGAGGATGCTGGTAGCTGATTATAAAATATACCCAAAGAGCTTTGATTTATTGCTGAAGGAATTACATATTTATAACTCCTTTAAAAATAAATTGTCATGCAAGTGTCATGCTGGGTTCTGCATCTCCATTGCTCCCAAAATAAACATGGGAGTGCAGCCCAGAGTAAGCTGCAACTCCCCAAGAGCAAAGCCTTTCTCATGATCTATCAAAAGGAGGCCAGGGAGTCACAGCTGCCCTTCCATTCCGCAGAGCGATCTACTTATTCCATTCACCTGCTGAGCCATGTGCTGCAGACAAGAGTGAGAACACAGTCATGAGACTGTGACACTCCTCCCCAGGCAGGACGTGACTGAGAGCAAAAGGTCACACAGTTCTTGAGATAATACAACACACAAAAAACACCCACCCCCTCACTCACTCACAGCATATAAGATGTGATGTGCCTGCAAATAAATATTTACCCTGCTTTCAAGAGTAAGAGTCACCCGAGGTGTCATTTCTACCATAACACAAAGCAGAAGGATTTGGCTTTATCAGCACCCAACACTTCTCTGCGCATCCCCAGCACCAGCTCACTGCTCTGTAAAAGTGGGTAGTTCGTCCCAGATTAAGCCTTTCTCCTCTTTCTGAACTCATTCTCCCACTTCCTAAGACCCCCAACATTCAGTTCTAGCATTTATTTAATACCAGGACCTTACTCACCTGATCTGACCTCCCAAGGTTCTTATCTCATTCATAAACATCATAGAAAGAATTTGTCACAAAACCTCTCTCTCTCTCTCTCTCTCTCTCTCTCTCTCTCTCCAGGAATGATCACATGAGCCATTTCATTATCTCCTTGATGCAGACATCCACCATCAGGTAAAGAAGAGGTTTGAGGAGAAAGGCTCCTTCATTCCTCCCAGGCAGTCCCCTGCTTTGCTGATGGAGAAAGCTAGTCCGATCTCTGTCTTTATCTCCAGGCACCAAAACCTCCACTGTTTGATGGGTCTCAAATTCCCCAGACGCACACAGTGCTTTGATTCAGTCCCGGGGGAAGCCACAGGAACACTGAGAAGTAAAGCATCATAGGTAAATTTGCTGAAAAATCAACTCTGAATGTCAGGAGTTGCAGGTTTTAGACCAATCTTTGTTTTAGATGAGCTGTGCTATTGCCTTGACATGAATTCTTGCTGTCTCAGACTTCCCCATTCTGTTTTCCTGCCTATGTCTTTATTTCCTTTATTAACCATTATCTGTTTGAAAGTTTTCACTGAAATCCAGGTCAAAGAACACCTCTGTGTGAAACGTTCTCTGATTTCCCTCTTTTTAGGATCACCCTATCTATCCAATAGATTTGGCATTTTGGTATGTAATTACTCATGGTCTGGTATCATTTAATTATTTCCCATTAGAATGCCATACTTCCTAGAGGGGAAGTGTGAGATTTGCTATCTGCAAAGCATTCCTCCTTCCTGTGAGGAAGATCCTGTCTTCCACTCTAAGGTGGTTCTGCTCCATCCCTATGGTTGGGGTGGGGCTAACCTCACACCCCACCATCACCACCCAAGTGTGGACAGCAGACCCAGATTTGGCTCATCAGTGAAATTATTTCCCTTCTCAGTGAGTGTTTCTGGAATTAAAAGTAACCTAAGATAGGATCACTTCTGGAGCCATTTTCCCAGAGAGTTCAGGACTGTAACAACCGTGTAGCCCTGGGACAGCCAGCAGCCATGATGCTGACATGTGAAGCATACCAAAGTGAGGTGAGTAGAGCTGAGCTATGCGAAGAGAGGATACTTCTTGATACCTCTGGATCCAGCCATACCTGGAGCTAAATGTATTCCCCTGGAACTTAACTTTTACATGAATTAATCCTTTGTTTCTTCTCAGTTAGTCTCAGTTGACTTTCTGTCACTTGCAACAGTAAGAGTCATCACTAGCACATCTCCCCAATCTAATTATAAACTTATGTTATTAATCTTATACTTCTTTGTATTGTTTTGCGGGAGAATGAAGTGGAAACAGCCTGGACATTGCTCCCCATATTTGAGGACACAGGTGTATTTGAATAGAAGAGAATAGTTAGGAATAGTGCCTCGCTTTCTGGAACACAACATGAACAGGCCAGACATCATTGTAGTACATCAAGTGGGAAGGCCCTTATAAAAGAGCCAGTTGGGCCTGCTGGCAGGGGTGAGGGGCAGGGGGGTGGTGGGTGTCAAAGTCTCTATAATACAATAATGCAAGGGTTTAATATTTCAGAACAAGGGAGGTTAACTCCGCATTTGCCCTAGAATTCTTCTTTCCTCATGTGCTATTAAACTATGTTGTCTTTCAGAACACTCACTTTAGTCCAATGTACTTGCTTTATGGGTAAACAATAAGGAAATGAGAGGTAGTTGTGGAGACTAGAATTCACTCTTCCCAAACGATTACAGTTAAGTCAAGGAGCACACTATTAAAATCTGGCTAAAGAATGGAGCATTTCATTTTACAAGAAATTGAGGAAACAAGGATCCCACCTTTGCTTCCAGGGGCAAAGTGGGAGGAAAAAGGCCTTTCTCACGAAAGCTGAGGGTGGAGAGACCCAGTTTGATGAGTTTAAAAGGACAAAATACAGGAAAACAGGGAAGAAGCAAAGATAGGAGAGGGAACCTTCATGGCATATCCTCTACTCCAAGGTCTAAGCCTGAACTAGCCTTCGGAAGTATGGTATAGAAAAATCAATTCTGCTGCAGACAGATTCAGTCTCTGACATTCTAGCCCTCTAGACGTGTACTGCTAAGACTCTTTTGTGTCTTTTCGCAGCCTAGAGATTTTGATCTGGGGAAGTCTGGTGAGGTGGGAAAGGACCCTCATCTGGTTGTCTTGCATGGTAGAGACACGGTAGAAGACCTGCTCAGAATACACAAGGCAGTAAGATCAGATTTCTAATTAGTAAGCCCTTCCTCCTCAGGCTGGCATAGACTACCCCTTAGAGAAAAAAAGAAAGGACAGTGCTGGATCAAGGTCACATGCTACAATGCCCAGGAACGACCATTTGTTCTATTAACATTTAACCCATGCCATTCAGTAAGAGCTGGAGGTCTGTATCTTTATTATTAATGTTCATCGGAAATTTGGTTCTCTGAAAACAGTGTTGCTGAGTTGTTTGGTGTTTCCATTATAGAATATTATAATGTTTTTACTGAATGGGAAAACACCCCCACAGAGAAGTATACAGGAATGGTATGCTCTTAATCACCAGAAAACCATTGAAAGAAAGAACACTCAATGATTTGGAAAGGGAAGAGTAAGAAGAAAAATAGAGGTTTAAAATATGGTATATTAGAGAATCTACTGTTTGTATCCTTTTTTTCAGGATAAAATAAATTGAAAGTCACAATTCAAAGACTAGGTCAAAGTAACCACTCTGGAAACAACAAAATTCATTATTGGAAGATAATTATTGTATGATAATACTAAAAATGACAGGGAATTCAGGAAAATTACAGTTATCCCAGACTCATACCCAACGAAACCAGACAAATGGGTCATTCAAAAGCTCCCACTTGGAAACTACAGTTCTGGTATGCTCAATTTTCGGTGAACTTAATAGGAAGTCTTGGAGAGCACACTGAAATACAAGTAAAAAGAATTAAAGTTTCATCTTATCTCTGCTACTAATTACCCCCGTGACCTTGAATAAGCCATTCAAAGTCCCCAGAAATCAAACAAGATGATCTCCAAGGGCCTTTGAACTCTGACCTTCTATGACTAAGTGGAAACTAATTTAGGCTACGGGAGAAAATCTCAAACTTAGAAAAACTGTGAGTTTCACAGTAACATGTTGACTGATAAAAATCCAAGGGCAGTGATTTTGTTGAAATTACAATAAAAGCCACCATTTAATAAGTACTTACTACATGCCAATCCTTTACATATGTCATCTCCAATCATTAAACTTAGAAAGATATATTATTATCTCTATTTTACAAGTCTGGAAACTAAGGCTCAGAGAATTTAGGTAAACTGCCCAAGATCTACACAATTATTAAAAGTTGGAACCAGGATTCAAACACAGATCTTATTCTTACTGCATCACTTGTGTCTCTTTTTTACTGTAGCTAACTGCCAATTTTATAATTTACTATATAAGAAATCACACAAAAAGTAAAAGGAGGGGTACCTGGGTGGCTCAGTCGGTTAAGTGTCCGACTTCGGCTCAGGTCATGATCTTGCGGTTTGTGATTTCGATCCCTGCGTCAGGCTCTGTGCTGACAGCTCAGAGCCTGGAGCCCGCTTCAGATTCTGTGTCTCCTCCTCTCTCTGCCCCTCCCATGTTCATGCTCTGTCTCTCTCTGCCTCTCAATAATAAATAAACGTGTAAAAAATTTTTTAAAAAAAGTAAAAGGAAATTTCTGAGATCTATGATGTGATGAGAAGGACCATAACAGAGATGGATAGCTGACCACCAAAAATTTGTGCCCATCTGTAGGAGGAATGTTGCCAGAAGACAGACTCATAGCCAAATACTACATTTCCTAGTACAACCCCACTTGCTTTCAGGTGGGGCCATGTGACTGCCTTTTCAACAGAATATGAAGGATGTGATATTTTTCACTTATAGACCATCATTTTTGAGAAGTACACGGGACTCTCACAAACCCCCTTTTCCCAGAAGACTAGAGCAGAGAACTCCAAAGCCATGGCGGATGTCGCCACAAGACGGAAATAGACTGAGTTCCTGAATCACTGTGTGAAAAAGATCAGCCTGCTGTTGAGGAAGAGCTATATTCAATTATCACCTTAGTGGGGAAAGCACTTTTATTATGTAAGAGACTAACATTTTAGGGTTCATTTCTTACATCATCTAGCATTTCCCTAATAAGACAGGGTGCCAGATAAGCTACACAGTGATCTCCTTATCTCTTTGCCCCTGGTATATCCCAGTAACATAATGTTTCTCAACCTGAGTGTTGAGGACAAGTCAGGGAGTTGGGGAGGGAGGTCGGGGAGTTGCTATTCCATGTCTTAAAAGGACAGGGAAGGGGATAGAGAAACAGTGTGTCCAGATGCTCCAGCCCATTCACAAACTCATCCCATCTTGGTAATTAATTCATGCACACATATATCTTCGGTAAGAATGTCTTGGTAATTATGATATGTACCAACATACAAACAAACTGCACTCAGCTTCATAACACCCAGCCATGCATATCAGTTGAGACACATTGCCCCTAATATTTGAAGATCATCACACCCTTGGGTCAACCCTTAGCCAATCTTTAAAACCAATCCTATCCTCATGCAGAGAAATAGAAGAAGGACCAGACCAGCACTTCTGTGGTTCTCCATTAGATTGGCTTGGTTACTGTTTGTTTCCTAGGGACGTCATTACCAATTACTATAAACTGGGTAGCCAAAACCAATATACATTCATTCTCTCATAGTTCTAAAGGCTATAAGTCTGAAATTAAAGCCAGTTGTTTCTCTCTGAGGACTATAAGAGACATTTTGTTCCATGACTCTTTCCCAGTTTCTGGAGGTTTCTGACAATCCTTGCCTAGTAGGCACACAACTCCAATCACAGCTTCTGCCTTCACGTGGACTTATTCCCTGCATCTGTGTCCAAATTTCTGTCTTCTTATAAGGACATCAGTCATATTGGATTTAAGGCCCACCTTCATCAAGTGGGACTGTTCCCAAAGTTGTAGATAACATCTATAAAGGACACTATTTCCGGATAAGATCACCTTCGTAGATACCAGGGGTTAGTCTTCAACACGTATTTTGGGTGGACACAATTCATCTATTGCAGCTACTAAGGCAGTTCTCATCGTATAGCCAGATTTTTATAACTGGCCTACTACAATCTAATCTTCTAAAATTAAGCCTTATTGAACAAGGCTCCTTGGAAGAAGGTTCAAACCTTATGCCCCTGTGCACAGGTTCCAGCCCTAGCATTCTCGTGTGTGTTTTTACCAAAACTGGGGTCCTGCCTCTGCAAGACCAACCAGAGTGTCTCTTCCTGCCTGCCCCTGGTCTCCTTGATACAGACTCTAGATGTCAGCCTGCTGCACACCACACTGTCACTTTGAACGGACTCCTCATTCATCCACCCTAGCCATCACTAATGGGCTGGACTTTCCACTCTTCGACAGTTTGACAAACTACCCCCATCCCTAAAGCCAACTAACCTCAATGGAGATCGGTCCCAGGCCCAGAAAATGCACCTGTGATCTGGGGAGAGGGAATTTGGAAGAGGGAATTTACTCAAGGAGGAAGAGTCAGGAATGAGATACCAGACCCAGGAAAGTGCTGAAAGCAGGCAAAGCCCCTCGAGGAGAGCCCAGAATTTGCTGTTGTCATGGAATGTACTGCAGAGTATGTACTGAAGAGTCTGAGCTGTCATGCGTGTACTGAAGCATCTTTGTAGAGGATGGTACATGAGGGCTGGGGAACATTCCCAGTCACCAGAGGCCAAAGCAGAGGAGTGGTCAGAAATGCAGGAATACTGGCACGAGTTGGGGAGAATGCGGGTATCCGAATGCAGGGAAGGAGGTTAGGAATCCCATAAGAGCAGTGTAGAACATTGCTTCAGGTGTTTGTGTCTAGTCATGTTCTGTGGTAAATCTGATATGAGGCAAGTTTCTTGCTCAGGTACTTCTTGTTGGGGCAGAAACACATTCCAAGGGATGGGCAGCCCTGGGCCCATGGAAGAGGGCATATGGATGAAAATAGTAAAAATAGAAGCACAAGACTTTTTAAAGCCAGGAGATCATCTTCAGTTCCCTTACTTTACAAATAAGGGACCAAGTTCCATTTGCCTATTATAACCCAGGGAGAGACACACACATGCAGAGAGAGAGAGAGAGAGAGAGAGAGAGAAAGAGAAGGAAATAATTTCCTGCCTCAGTCACTTTCCTGCCTAGTTGCTAACTAGGAACCGTGTGCAGATAGAACTACAGGGCAACCTCATTGCCTTCCAGAGTGTTAAGTTGCAGGCTCTGATACGAAGAGATGCCTTGCTGGAAGGGGACTTCCCAATGGACTCTCAGAGATTCCAGTTTGGAACATCCAAGCCTAACTGTTTGGAATTTATAAAGCTGACTCCTCTGCTTACTAGCAGGTGGCTTCGGTGGCAGCATCTGGTTTGGGTGGAATCACCTTCTGCCCCCAAACGGTGCAGAGAAGGTTTGAGAGCAAGGACTGGGCAAAAGAAACTCTTCCCAGTCCCATGGCCCCAGATCCTGCTGAGAAGCCTGTACTGCTTTCTAAGATGTACTCGAAAAGGAAGTCCCCGGACTGGGGCAGCAGGAGGCCCTCCTCGAGAGGCTGGGCGGTAATCAGACCCCACTCATTAGCAAGCCCAACTCTCAGGACAATCAGAGCGAGGAATTTTCATGCTCACCTGTCGTGTTGAATCAATCAGCGTGACAAGCTTGTTAGACTCGTGTCACAGCGGGGCCAAGCTGCCTGCCAACCCATTCTTGTGAGAAGCTGCTAAAAAATGAAACAAAACAAAAGCCCCCCCCCCCAAAAAAGCCACAAAGCCAACAAACTGTGACAGTGTGATGGGACAAGGACCCTCCCGCCCCTAGGGGCCAAGGGCAGCTTTTCAGAGTTGGGCCTAGCCTGTACCTTGAGTCCCTGAGGCAACCTGTCACCTGCTAGTCAAAGACATATGACATTCAAGCACGTTGGCTCTTTGCAAGAAGTGCAGGTAGTGTGTCTGAAGAAGGGCCTCTTTATGCCTTGGCTGCTGTCAGGGTTCAATTTCCCCATCCTGCAGGGGACTAGACGCTCTCCCTCAGTTCTGGACTCCCCACCAATCTCAGCAAAACCAGGACATTTGAAGTTAATAAAATTCGGGTGCTAAGAGGCAAAGTTTTAAACAGGTCACTCCAACTCTCTGCCTATCTGACTTCATTTTTAAAAAGCTTCATTCCCAGAGGGTCTGGTAAGCAGGGTGTCACAATAAGAGAGAGCATTAAGAGAGGACTTCGGGAGTGTTGGGTCCAGCCCCGTCAGTTCTCAGAAGGGAAAACTGGGGTACTATAATAGACTGCTAAAAATATAACATGTGCCAGATATATTATGCTATATAATACAATGTTTAAAGGGGTAACTTTTGAAACTTTAAGAGTAAAGATGACAAAAGTCACATAGAAGCAGGGTGTGGCTAAAACCACCTGACATTCCTGAGCTATTAAATAAGGGAGAGGATTAGTTTGCTAAGGGTCACTGTGACGAAGTTCTGTAACCTGGGTGCCTTAAAACCAGAGAAGCATATTCTCTCGCTGTTCTAGGGGCAAGAAGTCGGAAATCAAGTTTTCAGCAGAGTTAGTTCCTTCTGAAAACTCTGAGGGAGAATCTGTTCCATGCCTCTCCCACATTCTGGTGACAGCTGGCAATCTTCAGTGTCACTCCGATCTGCCTCCATCATCTCATGGCATTCTCCCTGAGGCTCTTCCCATCATCTCCTTCTGTGTACGTGGTTTCCCCTCTTCATGTAAGGAGCTCAGTCATATTGTTCAGGGCCCACCCTGATCCAATAGGACCTCATCTTAACTTGATTAGATCAACAACAACAGTCACAGTCACAAGTACCATTGGTCAGGGCTTCAACTTATCTTTTGGTAAACACAACTGGACCCATGGCAGGCAGCAATATCTTTCCTGACTACTTATGCTTGAGGATAATAGATGTTAAAGGACTTTGAAAAACACATAGTTTGCATACAAACTTTTAAACATTGTAAACAAACTGCATGTTTTTCAAAATCCTTTGCCATCTATTTTCCTTAAAAGGAAGGAGAGGAAAACATTTCCCCTGAACCCCAATCCACATCCTCCCCGAGCAGAAAGAACCCACATCGCTTCTTCAGAAACCCAATCTGTGTGTACATAATGACTAGTGATGACAAGGCAACAGTCTTCCTTAGGTGAAGTTTGATTTCTCAATCACTTATGCTTTAGGCAAACACAACTGATGCCCCAGACACCGGTGGTCTGCCATCTTTTAGGAAGAGTGAGGTCCAAGAGAGAGAGTTGTGAAGGACTGGACAGGAATCTGATGACTAGAAGCAAATTAGGTTCCTTTCAAGGACCGTAAAAGATAGGAAAAGTCTTGCGTTTCTACCCCTGGCACTTTCCTTCCTGAATCTCAACCATTTTTGCCACTTTTCTGTAGCATCTCAATAACTCCCTGGGGCTTTGATGAGCTGAGATGAGATGCTCAAGGTTCAGACCACCTCACCCACTCAAGGTAGTTAACTGGCAAAAACCAGGACTGGGGGTGTGGAATGTCCCACTTTTCAGGTTCATTTACTGGTTTCACCTCTATAGAGAACTGAGATTTTCGGAAATGTAATTGAAAAGGCAGAGTCTGACTGGTTTCTGGGTTTGGAGTGTAGATAAGAATGCCAAAGTTTAGGGGAAATTTTCAAAATGGATTCCATAAGAGATGGAGTGAGCCTAGTAATTCTAAATGAGTTTTGGCTTCAGCTTATAGCCTTACTGCCCATTAAATGAAACTTTTCTTAGGAGGAGTCAGATTTTAAGTTCAACTCATTATAGCTTCCACAGAGTGAAACAAGGTTTGGAATACGAGGTTTGACTGAAAGACCAGGAGGCCATTTGGTCTCCTCCAGATCGTAAGTAATTAAATATCTGGGGTGACCAGCCTCACTATCTCCCAAGCACCGTGGAGGTCACATGAGAAGACCATGACCCTGTCTCTTCCCTCGAGGAGTTTAGAATATCCTGGGGAGATTTGATTCATGTATCTGAAACAAAGAATTTTAAATGATAGCATAAAATATAGCACTAAATAAAATATAATCAAGGTTACAAGGTAGGAGCCACAGGCCATCCATGTAAGGAAGGACTGATAAGGAATGACTGATTTTATGTGGAGTTACAGGGAAGAGTCTCCATGGAGTCTTGCCTGTTCACCCCCCACTCACCTGGCTAAGGTGTCTGAAAACCTTCAGCCTGAAGCTTCAGAACAATGCCAACCATTATCCCAATTTTTCTCAACTTTTTGGCCACAACACACAGTAACAAAAATACTTCCTTATTGCAACTCGATACACACAAAAGCATCCAGAAACAGTACAGTTCTGGATTCGTTCCTTTTGCTTTTCTAGATCCATTCTCTACTCTTTTGCAGGTGATGCCTATGGATCCCATCTGTAAGCTCTCTTGCCCTCCTGCCAAAGGTAGGTTTGGCCAATGGGAGGCACCAGCGGGACATGCAGATGGCAGGAGGAGAGGGGGGAGGGACATTGTTTTATACTGGCTCCTACCTGCCAGCTTGCTGTGGGATGTCCACTTCCTTCTTGCGAAGATCACAGCTCCTGTCAGGCATCCCTCTCCTTTTTTTTTTTTTTTTTTTTTTTTTTTTTAATTTTTTTTTCAACGTTTATTTATTCTTGGGACAGAGAGAGACAGAGCATGAACGGGGGAGGGGCAGAGAGAGAGGGAGACACAGAATCGGAAACAGGCTCCAGGCTCCGAGCCATCAGCCCAGAGCCTGACGCGGGGCTCGAACTCGCAGACCGCGAGATCGTGACCTGGCTGAAGTCGGACGCTTAACCGACTGCGCCACCCAGGCGCCCCAGGCATCCCTCTCCTTACAGCATTCTGGAAGCTCGCTTTCTGTTTACATCTCCAGGCCTAAGAATGATAAAGTCTCTATGCTATTATCAGGCCCAGATGCTGAACCATCTTTCGCTGCTTTTGCCTTTGTAAATAGTCTTTTTATTAAACAGTCCTCAAGTTATTCAATTTGAGTCTCATCTGTTTCCTGATAGTACCTTGCTGATTCAGATCCTTACCCTGACCACATGTGATGCAATCTGATGTTCTTTATTCCATTCTTTCAAAAAAATCCAAACAAACCCTTGTCTCTCACTTAATTGATTTCATAGCCAATGGGTAGTGACCCACAGTTTGAGAAACAATATTCATTTTCATCAAAAATAACTTAGCTTGTTATTCTAACATGCTCTAACCATATTCCCATCAGTGGGATGTCTGGAATTAGTCTTATGGCTGAGAGAGCTCCTGGCCAAGCAGGCATTCATTGATCTGCAGCCTGTCCTTTATTTATACCTGGTGCCCTTTTGAAGGTTTCATCCCTACAACTGGGCTTCTTTCAGTCCTGATTATTGGTGTCACCTGGTTCCTAGTTGGCCTGTAACCTCTCCTGAGTCTAACCCCTACGGCCTGGTGTATCAGTTTCCTAACTCTGCTGTAACAAATTACCACAAACTGAGTGGCTTAAAACAACATAAATTCATTCTCTCACAGTTGTAGAAGCCAGAATTCTGATGATTCAAGTTATCAGAGGCTCTAGGAAAAATTCTGTTCTGTCTCTTCCAGCTTCTGGTAGTTGTATGCATCTGGGGCCTGTGGTTTTATCACTCAAATCTCTGCCTCTGTCTTCACACAGCCACCTTCTCTCTGTGTCTTTCCCTCTTTGCATCTCTTATAAGGATACTTGGCCTCAGATTTAGGGTCTACCTGGATAATCTAGAATGATCTCATCTCAAGATCTTTAACTTAATTACATCTGTAAAAAGCCTTTTTGCAAATAAGGTCACTTTCATAGAGTCTGTGGAATTAAAGACTAGACCTATCTTTGGGAGTCATCATTCAACCCATCACACCTGGAAGCATGACAAACCCATAGTTCTTGTAAGCTCCCTTGCATTCAACTTGGATAGACCCTCAAGCCAAGGCAATGGCAACAACCTCTCTAGAAGGATCACCATAGTTAAGAGACTGCTGGGTATGACCAAGCATCAATACCTACAATGCCAGGTCAGGCTTTGAGCCATTATATTTTGGACTGTTAGTCACATTGTTTGGCCACTAGCTACCTACATGGGTCTGTGCCTCTGCTCTGGAAATACCCAGCCACGATTTCTTTTTCTCCTGACCAGCTGACCCCAGGCAGCATGAGCCATTAAACCACAGAGCAAGTGATGTGGGCCCTGCAGAATGGAAATATTTTGAAAACTGAGCAGAAAGGTGGTAAAATGTGGGGAAAAGCATGAATGAAGACACAAGATGGCCCTACTCTTTAATCAAGCAACAAATCTGATTTGAAGCTCAAGACAGCAGTAGCATCCTTTTTAAATTTCTGTGAAAGCAAAAGAAATGTCTTCCCTGCATGACTGTCAACATTTCTGGGTACTCATTTCACTTAGACACTGCAAAAATTGCTCCCTGCAAAAATAAAACAGTGCTACTGGTTTCTTTCAAAGGTTATGTTATGAAATTGACTGTTCATAGGAGTCTTTCTCCATCTTCTGTTCAGGAGCACTGGACCATATCCATCCTCTGTGCTAGGCACTGTCCTTTATAAGTCAACATGCTCTATTTGCTTTGCTATTGTATCTGATTTTGTGAAGCTCAAAGTGGCATACACAGCACTCAAGATAAATAGTCGGCATTTTCATGAGCTTTTAGACTATATCCCATTGTCTAAACCTAAAACTCAAGAAATGAATTCAAAGCCTAATAATACCAATAGTCTCCTTTGGATTTATTATACATCAAGCCCACAAGACTCGGATAATAAATACGGGCGGTGCCAAGTAATGACAATACAGAGATGGCTCTTAGCTGAGCCTTTTGAATGTTATCAGTTGAAGAAAGCCATGGTTTTCATTTTGCTAATCTCAACAGAAAAGAGTAAATTGG
Organism: Prionailurus bengalensis; assembly: GCF_016509475.1. NCBI lineage: Eukaryota > Metazoa > Chordata > Mammalia > Carnivora > Felidae > Prionailurus > Prionailurus bengalensis. Next base: position 70,797,378 of record NC_057356.1, on the reverse strand, counting down.
CCAAGTCAGAGAAGAAAGCCTCTTCCCCTATCCTGTGGAATGAAGACTACCCAGTACTGCCCCATGTGGGAAATACCTCATGTGAAAACTGTTAAATTAGATGAACAGGATGTGATAGTTTCCATGAAGATAATCATGGCCATCCCCAAGTTTTGGGGCCACTTACATTGGTCTGCTGTAGCCCACTGTGAGAAGCAGAAGTTATCTGGGCCCTGGGTTATTTCCCTTTGAAATACCTTTACCTGGCTTTCCATGACTGGCCATTAGCAGCATTGTCAATGGTACAGGTAATACAATGGGAATAAACAAAAAAATAAATGAGCTTGACATCTGAAAGTATGGATTTCAGTCTTGATTTTATTACCTACTATCTAGTGAACCTGGGCTAGCCATGGAGGAGCTCCCTGAGCCTCTATTTTCTCATCGTAATGTAGGAATAATAGTAATCCTTCATTTATGGAGTTGCTCTGAGAGCTAAATAAAAATAGTCAACAAGTTTTTATCGAGCAACAATTATGGGCCAGGTACTGTCCTAGGCATTAGGTATATGGGACAAAACAGACTAAAAAGTCTTGTCTTCACTGAGATTACATTCTAGTGATAGAATATAGACAATAAAGTATTAGGGTTTTTTCCCATTTTTCTATCAAACAACTTATATTTTTATTACTAATCTGAAAGAGCTTGAAAATATAACCTAGATACAAACCTTTTATTTGTTATATGTGTACTGAAAATAGTCTCCTACTCTGAGGTTTGTATTTTGTCTCTTGTTATTTGTCCTTTGTGAGCAGATCTTCATTTTAATCTAGTCAAATATACCAAACCTTTATTTTATGGTTAGAGTTTATTGAGTCTTGTTTTTCCATACACTGAGGTCTGGAAGATACCACCTATATTACCTTCTAAAAGCTTTTATGCTTTTCCACTCACACTTAGGGACTATGTATATCTGGAATTATTTTTTATATATACTATAGAAAAGGGTCTTATTTCACTTTTACCTGTATGAATATCCAATCACCCTAGCTTTATTTATCACAAAAATGTTCTTTTCCTTTGGTCATCTATGGTCACCTTTGCCAAAGATCAAGTGTCCATACATATGTCAATAAATATCTGGATCATCTCTTCTGTTCCATCAATCTGGTTTTCAATCCTTTTGCCAATATCACACTATCTTAATTACTATAAATTTATAAGTATCAGTAATGAGTAGGCCAAGTTTCTCAAGTTTTTTTTTTTTCTTTCCTTCAAGGGTGTGTTGACCTTTATCAGTCTTTGGATTTTAGCACAAATTTTAATTTTTTTTAACCTTTATTTATTTTGGAGAGAGAGACAGCGTGTGAGCAGGGGAGGGGCAGAGAGAGAGGGAGACACAGAATGTGAAGCAGGCTCCAGGCTCTGAGCTCTCAGCACAGAGGCTGATGTGGGGCTCAAACTCACAAACTCTGAGATCATGACCTGAGCCGAAGTCGGATGCTCAACTGACTGAGCTACCCAGGTGCCCCTAGATTTTAGCACAAATTTTAGAATAAACCTGTCAAGTTCTAGAAAATACCTGCATGGTATTTTGATTGGGATTACAATCAAAATCTCTGGGACCATTTGAAAGAACTGACATCTTTGACATAAATCTTCTTTAATAAATCTATATTCTATAGATTATTTATTATATTATAGATTGTATTATATATCATATTATTATTTAATGTAATATATTATATATAATCTGTTATATTCCATAGATCTATAGGTTTGTGGTCAATTTCTGTAAATATCCTATGTGGATTTTAAAATACATTGTGCAGTTGTTGGTATAGCATTCTACATATGTGCATTAGGTAATTTTGTTAGTTGTGCTGTTCAAATCTTCTTTCTTATTAATAAGCTGTGTTGACTTCTGCCAATTACTGAGAGAGGTATTTTATCATATCCACTATGATTGCAGATTTGTCTATGTTTCTTTGCAGTTTTATCAATTTCTGATTTACATATTTTGAGCATGTTGTTAAGAGCATATAAATTTGGGGCGCCTGGGTGGCGCAGTCGGTTAAGCGTCCGACTTCAGCCAGGTCACGATCTCGCGGTCCGTGAGTTCGAGCCCCGCGTCGGGTTCTGGGCTGATGGCTCGGAGCCCGGAGCCTGTTTCCGATGCTGTGTCTCCCTCTCTCTCTGCCCCTCCCCCGTTCATGCTCTGTCTCTCTCTGTCCCAAAAAAAAAAAAAAAAAAAAAAAAAAACGTTGAGAAACGAGCATATAAATTTAAAATGTAGATAAAGCCCAAATTTTAAAAATTCATCAAGGAAATGGAGCCTAAAAAGTGACAACAGATTTGAAAAAAAAAACAAAAACAAAAAAACAAAACCTAGAAATTCTAGAACTGAAAAACAAAGCAGTAACAAAAATCAAGAATTCAATAGATGCTTTTAATCCCAAATTAGATAGCTGAAGAATTAGTGAACTTAACATTAGGTTAAAAGAATCTATCAAGATTAAGCATGAGCAGGGGCACCTGGGTGGCTAGGTGGGTTGAGCATCCGACTTCAGCTCTGTTCATGATCTCACAGTTCATGAGTTTGAGCCCCACATGGGGCTTATGGCTGTCAGCACAGAGCCCACTTTGGATCCTCTGTCCTCCTCTGTCTCTGCCCCTCCCCTGCTTGTGCTCTCTCTCTCAAAAATAAATAAAACATTTTTTTAAAAAAGATTAAGCATGAACAAATAAAAGGGTAGAAAATGCAGAGGAGTAGGGAAGAGACATCAAATGTGTAGTGACAGTATGTAACACACAATTAACTGCTGTTCCTCCAAGAGAAGCAAAAGCAATATTTGAGAATACAAAGCTGAGAATTTTCCAAAACTGATTAATTTAAGAAGCCGAAGGCATTTAAGTAGTCCAGGCCATCTTCATCCAATTTTAAGACCTAGGGTTTTTTGGTCTTCCCAGAGGACTGAAATCCAGCTGTGGTGCATGTAAGAGCTGTTTTATTTTATTTCCTAATTATCCATACCTCCCAAGGCGAAATCCTGGACAGATCCTAGATTCCTAGTGTTTTTATCCCTAGTCCCAGAAGGCTGCCAGTGTGCAGCTCAAAAGCTCAGATATTGTATCAGCTAGTGACCAATAAGAAAAAAGGAACCACTCTATATATTTCTAGCAGAGAGAAATTTAGTTGTTCATAACCAGATAACTGGTTGTAAAAAAATATTGTAAGAACTGAAGGAACAAAAGGGAAGTTGCTTTGTGCCCTGGTCTGGACGCCACTAACCCATGTGACGGCCACTGCTCCTTCCACTGCAGTTGAAACTGACCCACTACTCCTCATCAGAAGCCCAGGAGTCGTCCCCACTGATGCTGCAGAAACCAGCACCAAAGCTGTCGGGGCCCACAGTTATTATCAGAGTGGGAAAATATCTTCTTTCTCTACTATTCCATCAGCACAGGACCACCCAGAGCAAACCTACAGTTCTACCAAGTCAAATTTACCGGCCTGTTGGGACAAGGGAAACACCAGAGGAAACATGGAGCATCTCACCAAACAATAGAAATGACAGAGTTATTCCAGGATTTGTGGGAAGGGTGGAGTTTAGGTGAAATTTAAATAAGGCAGTGCTGGGATAAACTCAAAGCAAAGCAGGGCTACCAGTAAAGGGATCAACAACAGGTCTGGGCTGCAAGGTGGATTTAGGGTCCTGTTTCCTTAGAAACTAAAAAACTGGGATAGATGTAGAGTGTTGTGACAAGAAAACCACTTAACCTGAAACTACAAATGGGCTGAAAATTGAGGTTGCTTCAAAGCATCTAAGACCCTTTGGGCAAAAGTGAGATGTTTCATTCTTAGTGATATAATGTCAAACAACAAATGATTTAAAATTTTTTTAATGTTTATTTGTCTTTGAGAGCAAGAGAGACAGAGCAGGAGCAGGGGAGGGGCAGAGAGGGAGACACAGAATGTGTCTTCACAGAATGTGAAGCAGGCTCCAGGTTCTGAGCTGTCAGCACAGAGCCCAACGTGGGGCTTGACCACAAGAACATGACCTGATCAGAAGTCGGACACAACCAACTGATCCTCCCACACACCCCACAACAACAAGTGATTTTAGAGATAAGTATTTTTCACTGGTAAGGGAACAGTAGTCACTTAAAGAAAAAAGTCATTATGACTGTTTACAACTGCAGCGTGTCCTTGGAGTAATACTGCTCCCCATTAGCTTGGTAGTTGGCTTTATCTGTGGCTGTTATGTTAACATGATGAATGGCAGGGCAGATTTTTACATTGTCAATCTGGGTTAATTTTTATATTCTCATTCCTTTCTTCTGTTTAGTTTTCCACGGGTATTCCCCATTGCCAGAGACTAATTGGAGGTCCACTGGAAAGGAAGTCAGGATATGTAGTTCTCAGGCTTTCTGCCCCCTGAGATACAGAGCAGAGTCTTGAAAAGAACTTGAGAGCCAAAAGGAAAATCAATGCACAGAACGTACCTCTTCAAGTTCAGCAAATGCCCTCGAGAACAAAGTGGTCCTGAATGATAATCTCCTTCTAGTTGCTCATCTCTATCAAGATATTAGCTTATAGTCCCTAACTATCTTTTTAGTTCTCTGACACTTTAAAGAAAATGATTTTTAGATTTTCCTCAGATATTTTAGTTGCTTCAACAGAATGGCTATTTCAGTGAAATTATCCAGTTTACCACCCCATCCACTTTATGATGAATCTTGCACATTTCTATCAACATAATCTTCCTAAACTCAGCTCTGATTATGTCAAGAGTTGAGCACCACACAGGCAAATGAGAAATGATGCCAGCCAGTTTGTGGGCAAGAACATTTTGCCTGTGGATAAGCCTCAATGCTGACCTGAATAAGGGTATGTGAGCTCAGGACACAGGGCATTTTTTATTAGGTCATACTATTCAATGTTCTTCCATCCACTAATCCAAAATATATTTTTCCAATCTATGAATCCTTTCAGTAAAATGGAACCCATATGTTTTTAATTCATGAACAATTGACTCACTAACAAATTATATGGTGAGAACAAGTTGATGTCCTCAAACTTTTCAAACCTTGCAGTGAGGCTTGTTTCTCATTCTTTTCCTTAGAAACATAAAATTTATTATGCTAAAAATTTTTTTTAATATCCTATACCCAACTCTACATGGTCTCAATCTGCCAAACCCTAGAGAAAGCTTAGAGTGTCTATCAGGAGGGGAAGGGTGTTATGACCTAAGATAGTCCATGTTTCTCTAACTTTGTTGGATTGGAATTTCACCCTGTCTTTGACTTTCAGTCTTCACCTCCAGATCAGTGACATCAAATTTTCCATCAATATAGTTCACCATTTACAAAGGACTTTTTCATCCATTACTTTATTAGATTTTCAGTACAACCCCATGAAGGCAGCACTTCTAGCCAGTATTTTTATTCCCATTTAATAGAGGGGAATATGTGGCTCAGAAAAGTTAGCTGTTTTACCCAAAAGTTCAATGTGTGCTAGCCTCCAAAATGGCCCCCAATAGTCCCTGCCTCTCATATTGTACCAGGATTGGGCTATATAACCAATAACAATCAGCAGTAATAATGGTATGTCACTTCTAAGACTAGGTGCTAAAAAGGTCATTGCTTCAGTCTTGGACTCTCTCTCCCTCTTTCTCTCTCTCTCTCTCTCTCTCTCTCTCACACACACACACACACATACACACACACACTCACAACTCACAACTCAATCTGGAGTAAGCCATCTGTCATATTATCGGGGCATTCAAGGAACCTAGGAGAGGCGCATGTGGTAAGGAACTGAAGTCTCCTACCAACAGCCTGTGAGGAACTGAGACCTGCCCAAAGCCATGTGAGTGAATGGTCCCAGTAAAGCCTTCAGATAACTTCTGCCCTGACCAACAGCTTAACTGCAACCTCATTTGAGATCCTGAGCCAGAACCACTGATCTGAGCTATTCCTGGATTACTTGCAGTAACTGGGAGATAATAAATGCTCATTGTTTGAAGCTGCTAAATTTCAGAGTAATTTGTTACAGAGCAGTGGATAACTGATACACAGAGCTATATCTGCTCCACAACAGCATGACACAACAGTAATACATCGGTATATGTATCTATCATCCCCAAAGTGGCGAATCCTATATTCACTAGGAAATACAAGCAGTTTCTGAACTCAAGATACAATAGTTTTAGGTAATGGGGAAAGTTAGGAAAGAAATAAGTTTTGTTTATGGCAATACAGAAACTTGTTCCTTTATAATGCACTTTTTCATTCATTTTTTTTTTAAGTAGACTCCAGGCCCAGCATGGAGCCCAATTTGGGGCTTGACTCACGATTCTGACATAAAGATCTGAGCTGAGATCAAGAGTTGAATGCTTAACTGACTGAGCCACCCAGGCACCCTTGCAATTCTTCATTCTTAAAAGCTTCGGGGCAATATTGTCTACTTGATCCCAACAGAACAGTCTCAAGCTGGAAGCCACCCTGTCCTTTAAAGTCCACTTTCTAGATCATAAATATGCCCACTAGCCAGCTCTCACCTGCTACCAAGTGTCTACTTGCCTTCATGGCTTCCTTCTTCTGAGAAGTAGGACTACAGCTATAGTTATTTTCTCAGTGTTTACCTAACATGTCTCTATATCCTCTAATCATCAGTTCATAAAGAATGTTATCCACTGGAGTTCATGGCAAACTGGGTTATTGATAGTATTTCTGAGTCAAGCCATACTCATTAAACATCTTAGATTCTGTCTAACCAAGGAGTTGCTATACCTTTCACCCAACTGATGAGAGGAGTCCCTGGAGGTACTTAAATCCTGAAGGGTTAAGGGCTTTTGCTATTCACTTGTCAAACCTTCTACCCTAACAAGGAAAACTCCACAAAGCTCAGCATCTGGCCTCTGTGTCCTTTTATATTCTTGAAATCCGAATGCATTCTCCACTCCTCCCTCTGCATATTTTATCTGAATTCTATCCACCACTCAAAGCTCAGCAGACACCTGGGAAGATTTTTCTTACCCCAATCCCAACCCTAAATGAGTTTTCTCTTCTTTGAAATCTAATGATTCATCTCTCTCTCTCTCTCTTTTTTTTTTTTTTTTTTTTGTATTTCACTCGATAAATGGTTATTTTGTTTCCACAACATGACTGAAACTCTTTGAGATGGCGGAGTCCTCAGTTATGGAGCACATACTCAGTGGTAGCTTCCACCAGCATTCTTCACAGATTAACAAGTACATGGATGTCATCCCTCTGTGAGGGAGTTGGGTGAGTACTGTTGAGTGCTTAACTGACTAGCAGGCTCAATCTTGTCAATGGATTTGATAAATGATACAAAGTTCTATCTCGAGTTCCCAAGCCCCTAAATTGGATTTTCTTCAGGCTTCTAGTAGATATGCTCATTAGTGTCTCACTGCCTCTATCTTGTCCACAGCCCCTGAAAGGAGTGTCTCTGAGCCACACATGACTGCTGGTACCACTGACTGGGCAAGGGATAGACCCCTGACTCAAAAGTGGACACTCTCTTTAGGACTGTGGAAGAAAGAGGTCTCTATGAGTCTGAGGAAGTTGGATCATGAAAGGCGTGAGACCTTTTAGTTCAAGGTCATACAGTTTAGTCAGCATTGGCACTGTGCCAAGACAGTTCGGAATTAGGAGGGAGCAGAAAATCCAAAGTTATTTAGAAGAAAGGGGTCTGCAGTAGGACGCAGGGGAATGGAGCCACTGCCCAAATGAAGCAGTACTGGGAAAACTTGAGGTTCCCTGAGATGAAAATGGGACTGCCCAAGCCTGCCTTTCCATTGTTTCCCTGTGGCCTGGCAGAACTTCATTTCCTATCCTGGATGCTCAGTACAGTCCCCTGTAGTCCTTCAATAACCTCCCTTAATATCTGGGCTAGTCTGAGGGGTCTCTGTTCCTTGCAATTAGCAAAGCTAGAATTAAATAATGCTCAATATTTTTAAAGTAAAACAGGGATAAAGGGTAAGCAATTCAGGTTCATATTGATTCTGAAATATTAAAGTCATCCTTAGGCTGTACGTATACTTAGAAAAAGCTTCTCTAGTAAAAGCTTCTCATTTTATAGATGAGGAAGATGATACCCAGAAAGGAGAAGGGACTTCCTCCAGGTCACACAGAAAATGGTAGAACCAAGGCCAGGATTCAGGTCCCCTCCTATTGTCCAGGGTTCTTCTATCACTTTGCCACCGTCAAGTTAGCTCTTGCCAATGACTGTTCTCCAGGGCAGGCAAAACAGGACTAAATTAAAGAGAAATAGCAGAAATCATTAGTACCTCTCCACCCCAACCTCCCCAGTGGATTTGGGGGGGGGGGGGGATTTTGCTTAGATCTTAGGCAAGCTAAAAGAAAAGAGGACAGAGATGTTGATGTGGTGTTTCTTTAAAGACCTGGGTCAGAGACACAGGAGAGAGGAATGGAAGGAGTTACTGGCTACCCATTTGAAAATACCATCCATATGCATCTTAAGAGGACACCAAGAAGGAAAGTTTTTGTTTTTTTTTTTAATTTTTTTTTCAACGTTTATTTATTTTTGGGACAGAGAGAGACAGAGCATGAACAGGCGAGGGGCAGAAAGAGAGGGAGACACAGAATCGGAAACAGGCTCCAGGCTCTGAGCCATCAGCCCAGAGCCCGACACGGGGCTCGAACTCCCGGACCGCGAGATCGTGACCTGGCTGAAGTTGGACGCTTAACCGACTGCGCCACCCAGGCGCCCCACCAAGAAGGAAAGTTTATCAATTTTCCCATAAAAATATGAGGTCAGTCTGTTAATAAGAGAAAAGTATTGCAACTTGTTGGAGAAATTGTGCTGAGCAGGCTGAATTGCCTGCAGAATGCCCTTGTTATATACATGCTTACCGTAATATACCTACTGGATAATTTTGTGCTTCAAACAATCAAAATTATGTTGTGTTATAATGTATTAGATTTCCAGTAACCACACAAACATCTTCAGTGGTCCCATTTCCTTGTGCATTTTAGTACCTTAAACATTTTAATATCACTGCAATTAAATGAAAATGTTCTCAATGTATTTTTTTAAATGCTTATTTATTTTGAGAGAGAGAGAGAGAGAGAGAGAGAGAGCATATGCAGGGAAGGGGCAGAGAGAGAGGGAGGGAGAGAATCCCAAACAGGCTCCTTGCTGTCAGCACAGAGCCCAATGTGGAATTCGATCTCACGAACCCTTAGCTCATGACCTGAGCCGAAATTAAGAGTTGGATGCCTAACCGACTGAGCCACCCAGGCACCCCTCAAAGTATTTTTATTAAGATTTAAGTTAACTCATTTGAGTGTCTCAAACAAGTGAAGTAAAGGTGAGTAAGATGCAGAATTTTAAAAAATGGTATTTAGCCTGATAGATGGGCCAAGAGGATACTAGGAGAGGGGAAATGGTCCCACAATTAGCCAGTCAGTGATGAATAGGCCTAAATGCATACAGAGAAGCCCCAGGATCACTATGAATGAGAAGGAAGAGGACGCTCTCTCCTTATAACAGTTATTTCTAACATTTATTAAGCATTTACTCTACGCCAGGCATGGTACTAAGCACTTGATATGCATTGTTTCATAATCTTCATAAGAATCCTAGTAGGCACTATTACTTACATTTTCCTCATTCTGTAGATGAAAAAATACCAGAGCTTAGGGAAGTTAATTAACTTTTACCCAGGTCTACTGGCAGTAAAGTACAGTTCTCAAACTCTTAAAAAATGAGAACAAACTGAGGGCTGATGGTGGGGGGGAGGGTGGGTGATGGGTATTGAAGAGGGCATCTTTTGGGATGAGCACTGGGTGTTGTATGGAAACCAATTTGACAATAAATTTCATATATTAAAAAAAAAAAAAAGGACAGTTCTCAAAGAACCAACGCCCTCAGGGCTTTCTCCCTATCTTTTCATTTCTGTTTCATTCTAAACACCAGCTTTCTGCTTCAGTCTCTTCCATGTGTTAGGAAGCATGGGCAAAAGTGGTTCTGGAGCCATGTTCATACAGTTAATTTGTACTATCTTAAGTGTCTTAATATAATTAACCATATAATAACAACAGCAGTGGCAGTAGAATCCAAGAGAAAACTCTTTAGTTTGTATACGAAAAATCCCAGGGAAGTGTTTGATTGGCCTGATCTGGTCCACATGACAACCCTGGGCCAATCATTATGTTCAAGATGGTTTTATGACTATCCATACCTGAGGTCACATACCCACCCCTATGATCAGAACAGATGCCGTGACTGGTGGTATCCCCAGAATTCCATTATTATAATAGGAAAGGAGGTAGATGGATGGATGGTGGGCAGATAAAAGCAGATACCCACACAGCTCCTACTGTGAGCGATAGACCATAAAGTGGAGAGCCCAGAGGTATACCAAGAAGAGGATAAAACAGGAAGACAGGCATGACGATGTTACATAACACAGTGTGTCCAGAAATCAGCAAGTATTTTAGATAGGTCTGAAGAACAGGATGTGTATGGCAAGGGGGTTAACATCTGAGATTGAAAATCTTTGGGGAACTTTATGTGATATCCCAAGAAGCTGGTACTATATCCTGAAAGCAAAAGTGAGTCATGGAAGGATCTTCAGCATGGAGATAATATGATGAGTTCTGATTTCAAGAAAATTCAGTTTTAGGGTAGATCTACAAGAAAGGTTAAAAGCAGAAAAATCAGTATGGAAACACAGTAGTTCAAGTAAGAGAAAATGAGACCAATAAGGGCAATGGCAACTGGACTGATGATGAAGAGAGGGCGAGCAGTGATACTAAAGAGGCGGGATTCATAAAAGACAATCTGCATCCTTACTGTGAGGCTAATCACCGATGCTCAGCCAACTTCACGGTCACCCCAACAGGACCACCAACACAGCAATGAACCACAAGTGTCCACGCAAACAGAACCCAAATCTTGCTGGCTTCCAAGAAGCAGCAGAAGCAATAGCAACCACATCCCCAGAACCTACAAGCCTTAAATCGAAGCTGCTGGTTTTGCAATTCATAAAGGACACTTCAAGCCCGTGGCCTTGGAAATGGAATGATGAGTGCAGAAACTTATCCTGTAGGTCTGTTAACCAATTGGCTGTGGCAACCAGATCTCTCAGGAGGCAGCTGGGTCCACGGAAAGGGCTGGGACATGAGGGAAGACAGATCCGGGTTTGGCTCCTGGCTCTGACACCTTCTGTGTTTCCTTGGACCAGGGCTTTCACTCTCAATCCTCTGTTTTCACAGGAGATTTTTTCCCTGGAGATGATGCCATTTCTTTCTCAGGGGTTTTATGAGGACCACAAATAATAGCATAAGCAAGAACAAAACAAATTTCAAATGTGGTTGGAAACGAATCTGCTTGGATCACTGGTTTGTTTTGCTAAAGGGGACAAAGGAAGAAAAGTCACACCATGGAACATTTATGCTTCCCACCAACAAGTGAATTCTTGCCATTTATTTACTGAGGTGACAGAGTAAAGCCAACCATGTCATGAACAATGAGTTAACCATCACAGTGTGCACATCAAAATTGAGGTGAATTAATTTAATTTCTATAACACTTTCTAATAAATTATATTTTCTTCATTAACTTATAATGAATAAATAAGAATTCTTACCAAAACAATGTAAAGTGTTGCAACAATCACAGACACATGGGTAAGGGTTACATTTCCATAGGAGATAGCCATGAATATTTGTAGATAAATAGCAGTCATCACAGGAGGGCTTATCCTTTTCAGCAAGTAAGTAGTGAGAAATTTAATGTAGTAGTTCAGAATACAAACATATAATTTCCAAAGAACATTTGTCCCACCTGGCTAAAGTTTGTTCCTTTTCTTTCTTTCTTTCTTTCTTTCTTTCTTTCTTTCTTTCTTTCTAATGTATTTTATTTATTTTTTGAGAAAGAATGAGCAGAGGAAGGGGTTGGGGGGAGGGACAAAGTATCCGAAGCGGGCTCTGCACTAACAAGGTGATAGCAGTGACCCCCATGTGGAGCTCGAACTCATGAACCTTGAGATCATGATCTGAGCCAAAGTTGGGTGCTTAACTGAGCCACTCAGGCACCCCTAAAGTTCTTTCTTATTGGACATTTTATAGTAACTGATTTGTAAATATTCCTTAACCTCCTCTCCTATCTTCAAGGGAAAGGATAATGAACTAGCCCGAGGCTTTCTATTCCCATAGTCTCTTGGGTTAAGTCTCCTTTTTCACTCCTATTTTCTGTCAATCTGTTGAGATCTATAGCAATAGTTCAACCACAATTGTGGCCTAGAAAAATTGTGAATTGAAAAATATGACTTTTAATTTCATTTTTCCATATATGAAAAGTGCCTAGCTTTTCATATATCATCATCACCTAGCCTGATGAAAGAGCTCAGGCAAAACAGGACTCACTCTGCTTCCTGTCTGGTCTGTGCTCTCTCTCACTCTGGAAAGGCTGGCAGAAGTCCAAGCATCAAAGTTCTCCCTGGGGAACTCTCTGCCATGGGGGTGGGGGTGGTGGGCAGAAGGGGACAGAGTAGATAGACGTGGTTCTTTCTAAATCTTAACCAGAAAATGAAAACTGGTTTGGGGCCAATATAGTCGGTAACGTTTCATGATAAACAATCATAAATCACACATGTGGAAGAGCTACTTTATTCCTCAAGGAAAGATAATTTCTTCCTTCACCTGGCTTCTCCCTGCTCTCATAGACTGGCTGAGATCCATTGTAATAAAAGTAAATTCACCTTGCAGGTAACTAGAAGGAAAAAAGACTCCACAAAATTGGCACAATAAACCTTCTCCGATTGCAAATACACATCACATAATTCTAATACAGGTGACCCTGGATTTAAACTTGCTGAACTTGTGATGCCCCCTACTTTTACACCACAGTAAAGACCAAATCCCACAGTGATGGCTTCTAATTCTTCTGCAAGCAATGCTTCAGCCTGCTGACTGGCAGCCTGATGTGCTCACCACGGTTGGCAGTGGCTCAGCAGACATCATCTGCAGGTGCACTTAGAGCAAGTGAATCTCTTTCAAACTGCTCTATACCTCATCTTTGCAAATTCTCTCTAAACTTTTAAATTACTTGCTCTTCACTGTGTCAAAGAAAAAGAAAATTTGATGGAATACACAGAATGTCAAAACTACCCACAAAAAAAAAAGGGGGCAAGACAATCCATCTCTTTGCAAAGGAAACATGAGAGCTTAACTTAGCAGTAGGAGAAACGAATGTGAATGAGCAAACTTCCAAGTCCAGACCGTCACACTCCATGCACAAGCACAATTCTGGAGTTCAAGGAAACATATCTGAAGATATGAAGAGCACTGGGCCAATGCAGTAGATGGTCTTTTTTAAAAATGAAAAGGAATTATTTATCAGATGGAAAATCTTACATTATGTAATAGGGTGATGAAGCCATGTGCCACTTCTTTGCCGAGTTGGACAGAGCCAGTCACCTTGGAAAGGGTCTGCCGTAATGAAAGAAGAATTTTAAGGGGTCTTCCTTATCTGATAGGTGCTCATTGTTCTAGAAGTGTATGTAACAGACTTTTAAAAATTGTCTAATTAGTAGGCTTTTGAAGTGTAGAACCGATGCCAGAAGAAGGTAAAGTAAGTTGAATGATTTTTCTCGAGGCATTTTGAGAGGGAAGGAACAAAGACTCCCCCCCCATACCTGCTCCCTAAAATCCAAAGCTAAGAAAGACTATTAGTGAAGACTAGGGTTGTCTGATCCAAGTTCTGCTGGCCTAAAGAGATCCCAAGTACTCTAAAACATGACTGTGTTGGTGTGCTAGTTCCAGTGGAAGAATCTGGGTGTGCTGGTCCAGGCTGGAGCTAGAGGCATTTCTATATTTGGCTACCTGACACCATGATTCCTGCTTTGAAAAAAGCAATGGGTGAGCATGTAAATGTGACCAAGAGCAACAAAAAGGCCCTGGACATCAAGCACGTGGCACCACAGGCAGGATCTGGGTGACCGAAAGCATCATTCCACCATCCAGAAGAGCCAGTTGGAAGATGGAAAACTAGCCTTCATATGAGATATCACATAAGGGCCACAAAAGCACCAGCAGGGCTGACCTGTTTCTCCAGTTATTACACCAGAGGTATGAACTGATTGGGAAACTAGAGACAGGGAAAAGTCCACAAGATGGAAATATTAACTGCCTGCTAAAAGCACGTGTCAGGGATTGAACAATTAATTTGAAACCATTACACTAAGTGGAAGAACTCAGTACAAAAGGCTATGTATTATATGCTTCCATTTATGGGAAAAATCCAGAATAGGAGAATCTATAGAGACAGAAAGTATATCAGTGCTTTCCTAGGGCCAGGGGAGGGGTGCAGAGTGGACAGAGAGGGATGCTAAGGGGTACAGGCTGTCTTTCCTGGCATGACGAAGATGTTCTAAATGGACATTATGGTGACGGTTGCATAACTCTGTGAATACACTGTAAATCATTAAGTTATACATTTGAATGGATAAATGTCATGGATGGGTAAATTTTATGGTACACAAATTATATCTCACTGAAGATGTTTTAAAAAAGAGACAGAAAGAAACAAAGTCCACATTTTATTCTCTCCAGAGAAATGGAGATAATTTTTCTTCCATGTGGACTATATTATCTCATTTTTCTCATTCAGCATGGAGAGACAATATATTCTAATAATGAGAAGCATTGGGTTTTAGAGTCAGACTCTCTGGGTTTAAATATCAGCTGTGCTTTGTACAGTTTGTGACTCTGTGCCTCAGTCTTCTCATCTACAAAGTGGGGATAGAGTAAAACCTACTTCTTGGAGTTGTTGGAAGGATTAAATGAAAGGGGTTAGCATAGTACCTCACATGAAATTGAGTGCAAAATGAATGTTTAATATTCAAGAGGACTTTTAAAATATGCACATTTACTTATATGTAAAATATTCTCTCTGCAGGGTCCAAGAAACTGGTAAGGTTTATTGCATGGGGGACAGAATCTGGTGGCTAGGCAAAAGAAGTCTAGCGGGCTAGACTAGTTACACTTGTATATTCCAGGATCTGATAGAGCCCATCAAGTATCTGCAAATCAGGCACCAATCTTGGTAAAGGCACATATCTTATCAGAGAGAGAGTCAATACTGGTAAGTTGAAAGATACCCAATGGAAAATTTGCTATTGTAAGCAATAGATAATCTTCTTGCTTCAGACAGAAAACTGGTTGATAGAAAATCAAAGGGGCACCGTGATGATGTGGTAGTTAGTTGAGAGCATGGAATCTATACCTGGACTGCTTGGTTTGAATCCCAGCTTTGTTATTTGTGGTTGTGAACTTCTCTGTGCCTCAGCTTTCTCATCTGCAATATGGGAGAACACTGTCTGGTTTCCATGAGGATTGAATGAAGAAACAGACTAGAACCTAGAGCATAATAAGTGCAACATGAATGCTGGCTGTTGTAGTTTGTGGAGTTCCAGGGAAATTCCAAGCTCTGACACAGAAGCATGGAAGAATTACCTGAATTACCCAAATGAAAACATTGAAAAGATAAGCTATCATCTGAGGAAGGTGTTCTAAGTTGGAAAAAAAGAAGTATTTTAGGGGCAAATATCTTAGAAATGATGTATATCGCTAAGAAAAATCAATAACAACTATAAAGCAACAAATGATAAATAATTGGTTTGAAATTAAAGAAATGGAAAGAAAAGAGAGACAGGAGGAAGAAGAGGAGAAGAAAAAGGAGGAAAAGAATGGGCTGCCAGGGGAAGAATTTTTCTGTTATTTACCATTTGAGAATGTCAGAGGCATTCATGAACAATGAAATCAGAAATAAAGGATGTTGGGAGCGACAACTCTAATTTTGATCACTGTTAAAAGGTGCTCAGACGATGAAGAATTTTCTTCTTGCTGGAAAGAGATTCCCAATGAAGAGATATCTTTTGTTTAAACTTCATTGGATATTTATTTGAAAAATTCTTCCTATATGAGATCTTTGGGAAAATATACATGAGATAACTATTTTATATTTTTTCACATATATAATTGTACCATATGTAATACATACATAAGGAGAAAGTACAATAAAAAATGAACATGTATGGAACTATCACCCACTTAACAATTGGAGTATTACCAAAATCACTGTATCTGTACATGCCCTTTCCCTAACTCATTCATTCCCTCGCTTCCTTCTCAATATATTGTTTAGTTGTTCTTGTTTTTAAACATTTTTAAAAATGTTATCTTGCTGTACGGATTATTCTATGACTTATTTTTCTCATTCAGCATTCAAGTATTCATCTATAATGATGAATTCACTTGAATGAACATTCAAGTGAATGTTAAATTCATTTATTTTCACCCACATTGAAAAAATATTCCACAATTAATCATATTCCTGTCAATGGCAGTTTGATTGTTTCAGAATTTTTGCTCTTACAAACAGTGCTTCTCAGAACATCCTTGCATTTGTCTTTTTCCCCCCAGCTTTATCAATCCATAATTGACAAATAAAAATTCTATGTATTTATGATATACACCATGTTGTGAGATACACACACATTGCAAGATTGTCACCACAATAAAGCTAAGTGACATATCCTTCACCTCATGTAATTATCATTTTGTGTGTGCTCAGTGAGAACATTTAACTTAGCAAATGTCAAGCATAAAATATAGTATTTTAAGTATAATCACGACACTGTACATTAGATCTCCAGAACCTGCTCAACCTGCAGAGTTTGTAGCCTTTGACCAATATCTCCCCATATCTCTCACCTCTACAATGCTGTCCATGATGGTTCCATCACCTGCGTCTTACTACATGAAGTATTTCTTCATGACACCTGTGAGTGAAGTTACTCAGTTGTAATGAAATGTTCAGCTTTACACAAGAATGAACGAATTGTTTTCCAAAGTAGTTATACCAACTCATACTCCTATAAAAAGTGAATGAGAATTCCTATATATCACATCCTCATCTATACTTGGTATTGACAGGCTTCTTAATTTTTGAGATTTTATATGCACTTAATGTTCATTCTCCTGGTGTGAGTGTGTGTGTGTTTTTTATCTCTTTGCCATTTGTGCTTCCTCTTTGGGGGAAATGGCTGTGATCTTATGCCTGTGAAGTGAATTATCATTCTGTTGTCTTTTTCTTTCCAATAAGTAATCCTTTGCAAAGTATATGCATTGCTAAATGTGACTTATCATTCCACATATTTTGATAGAAGCACTTGATTTCTTAATTTTAATGTAATCTACATCATCAATCATTTTTATCTCCTTTAAGAATTCTTTCCCTACTCAAAGCTTCCAATGAAATTTAAAAATTTTATCTTTCGCATCTAACTTCTTAATCACTTGGGAATTATTTTTTGTGTATGAGTTATGGAACTAAGTTTATTTTTTCCCCACTATGGAAACCACCTTTTCCAGCACCATTTCTTGACAATTCTATTTTTCCTTAGTGATTTGCAACACTACCTGTGTCAAATACAGAATTCCCCTGCACAGTTGGGGCTGCTTCTGAGCTCTGGTTTTTCTATCATTGTCTATTTTGTTTATGATATTAACAATACTGCACCGTTTTAATTACCATAGCTTTATAATAAAGCTTAATATATGAAGAAAGTCTTCTATCCCTCCATCTTATTGTTCCTCAGGATTATCTTGATGATTCTTAGGCTTGGCTATTCCACACATCTAACAGGTAATACTGGTCCCGCATCAGGTTTGCTGATGTTCTGGTAACACCCAGAACCACCACATCCCAGTGGTTTAAGAAGAGAAAGTTGATTTCTTGCTCATGGTACGTGATCCCTGCATCAGCTCTTTTCTAAGACACCCCTATTCTACAAATCTGGCTGATAGGACAGTTATATAACGCTCCTCACTGAAGGAGAGAGAAGCAGAGGGAAAGAGAGTTCTGGAGGGTGCTACACTGGCAATGCTCTGATAAGAAATGACATACATATCTAAATAAAACTCATTGGCCAGAACTGGTCACATGGCCCCACCAAACTCCAAGCAAGCCAGGAAGTGCAATCTACCATGTATCTGGAAGGCAGACAAAAGTATCCATTGAACGAATGACTACGACATGGACCACTACCTTGAGGGCCCCAGCACCTTTCCAATGGGCTTGCAGAATGGTACAGGTAGAAACAGATAGAAGGGCAAGAGACTGGACTCAGGATCTAAAGAATCCTACTTCAGCATTTTGCCTAGGGCCTATCGGCTTGTTTACTTCGTGGAATTTTAGATTCAAACTAAGACATGCCTTAAATAAACCTTTGGCAAATTCTGTGGAAAGAGAATGCTATAAGTCACATATTTGAGAGTGGAAATGATGAAATCAGAGAATGAATTCACTTTGTTTGCATTAAAGGAAAATTACGAAGCAGAGTACTTGGATCTCAAATTCCTTTGTTCCAGAAACCGTGCTGTAAACCCCTTCTCTTTGTTAGCTAAACAGAAAAGCTATCTGCTGGTTCATCACGTGGAAGAAAATGCTTCAAGTAAGCTAGCTGCATTTGACTATTTTTAATTTTTAATCACAAATTATAAACCCTCTCTGTTTCCTGACATTGAATATAAAGAAAGATGAGGACTCTCTTACTGTTACATTCTTATAGTACAGATCCAGCCAAACAAGTCTGACCTATGAAACATTTTAGACAACTTTGAAAAGTCATAGATTAAATTGTTCATAAATTATACGTAATGTTAATAAGTTCTTCATTTCAGGTAAGACATCATTGACAATGCCCGCACTCCTCATGACTGTATTTTTCTTTTCCCTCTTAGAGTTGAATCCATCGTCGCACAGTCTCAAGAATATCAGTGCAGCTTGGTAGTGCTTGAAATACATATCATTGCAATCTTGCTGCCACATTTGTTTACAAGTATGAATTTTAAAAAATGCCTGTGATTCTTTCTACGTGGAAATACAATAAATACAAAGTCTCATTTTCCCATAAATGTGTATAACTCATCTATACCAGACAGTCCCTAGCTACTAAGCAATAGGCTGTGAATTCTTCTAACCTCCACCTGTCCCCAAGTCGAAAAAGAGCTAGCACCCGATTCGATACATCTGGTGAAAATATGTGTAAACACAGATAAAAATATAAACGTAGTGCACAGGAAACAGTGACGACTCTGAGTCAGATTGTCTGGGTTTGAGGCCCCATTCCTTCACTTTTTAGTTGTGCAAACAGGAGTGATTATAACGTGGAGGCTACAAGGCAGCGTTCTGGATTTAGGTTTATAGAATCTGCCTCTTGCTAGCCAGAAGTCTTTGCAAAAGTTATTGAAACTAAGCCTCACTTTTCTCATCTGTAAAATGGGGATAATATTAGTATTTACCTCATAGTGTTATTGTAAATGTTACATTTTTAAAGTGCTTGCAATTAGTGCAATTAGTAAGTATTCAGTTAATAATTGCTATTATATTACTAATATTGATAGTATACAAAGGTACTTATATTTACTACAAGGAAAATGTTATTGTTTGTCATTATGGATAGCCATAAGCTCATCAATAGTGCATAGGGATTATCTTTACATTCCAAAGATCACATTTTTTGTTTTCCTACTAGCTCATCTGCAGGTACAACCCTCACAGGAAAGCCTTGAAACACACAGGGATATAACCCACAGGGCAGGCAAACCCACTGCCTGACCACGTGCTACACTATCTGTCCCAGAGACTACTCCTGTCCCAGGTGTCTGCAGGTTGTTCCAGAAAACAGGTTGTTCCTCAAGAACACAGCCTGCATCCCAAGAGACCAGAGTCCTGGATGGCTTTGTTCAAGGACGTGTAATTGCAGCACAGTGGGAACAAGTTTCGGTCATCCAGGAAACCCTCCCGAGTTCAAAGAGAAGGCTTATACTGTGGGCTGAGGAAAGAATCTTACCAAAGTTCCCATGGCAATTTGGCTGCTGTCATGTCTCCAATATAGAAACACTCCCGCAGTGAACAGAAATTTCCAGATTTTTCTATTTCTGTTAAATTGGGTATCCAGAGATAGAAGCTAAAGGCATCTAGGAATTTTATAGTTTTATTAGCCATTACAGAACCTCACTACTGGCTCGTTCCTCCTAGTGCTGAGAAATAGTGGGGACTGTTGGTAATGGTGCTGATGAGAATGAGGCAATAATAAGTCACTTCTAGGACAAAGGTCACACACAGAGACGCATCTTTTCCATGGAGGCTCAGTGATGAGTGTGATACAGGACTCCTGTGACCCACAGCCTGTCTCTGCTTGTGGCTTTGCCCCAAGAACTCTGCTAATTGATAACAGGTTGCAACCTTTCATTTCCTTCTCACTCACCTTCTAGAAGCACCTTTGGCCTCTCCCTCACCTCGCTGATGCTCATTTGTTCTGATGACAGATCTCCCTTCCACTCTCAGGGGCTAGCCTGGCTCTGTTAGCTACAACTCCTCCATTTCCTGCCCAGATGCCCTTTCCTGAATAACCCCATTCATCCCACGCATGGGAGAAATTGGCTGATCTCTAAGCACTGATTAATGCAACTGCCAGTGCTGGTTTCTTTCCAACAAAGTAACCTATTTTCTTCCCAACAGACCAGCCCATGAGCTCTGAAGGGTGTGTGTGTGTGTGTACACGCATATGTGTGTGTGTGTTTTAACACAGCAACAGAAAGCCAAGAATTTCTCATCTAATTACCTGTTTGGTAACTACTTGTTTCAACTTCTTCCCTCTCTTCCTTTTTTTTCAAATTCCCCAAATCCATTTACTAATTCCCATTATGATGACAGCTGGCATCATTAATACTTTCGCAAAATCACTTAAAATTAGCCAAATATCTGAGATAGTTACATGTACAAAAGATACAAATTAAAACCATTTAAAATGTAATGCATACCATAATTTGTACTTGGCCTTATAAATAACTTCTGTATTTAGACATGATTATAAACTTAAAACCTTAGAAAAGCCGGACACCGTATACAATGAGTTATTTACATCGTAGAAAACAAAGGCAGTCTTCACTGCTACACATTTAGTGTCTCTGGTGGCTCGAGAAGAGAAACACCAGGATACTTTGAACTTCTGTTCTTTCCTCTTATGGACTGTTGTGCATGCTGTGGTCCTCTGAGGTAGATCTGGTGAAGGTCCACGAGACAGGGATGGAGACCTTCCAGGGTATATATCTTTAGTCTTTGGAACTAAAGTTTCAGGCCAGCTTTGTCTTGTGACTGTAGAGTGCTAAATGAAAGCCCCCTCCAGCAATCACTGATGGCAAATACTTTAGGTGTGGGTCAGCATCCATCAAAGTTAATTCTCCCAAAAACATCGCCAAACTTTCAACTTTGTGGTTTGCAGACTGCTGGTGCAGAAAGCATCAGGTAAGAAAAAGTCTTGGTGTAGCTAGGTCAAAAGCAAAGTACCTTCATAACTAGGTGCTCCGTCCTCAGGGCTGGTTTCTTGGTATAGGTATCACCTGTGATGTGCACAGACTCTATTTCTGGGGTGCATTTCTTCAAACTTGGAGGCTAACAGCACAGCAGCAGTACCACCGAGAGCTGAAATTTTCCTGCCAACGCCGAGCCGACATGGGTGAAAGGAACCCAGCAATGTAGTTTACAGCCAAATGCGGGGTCTCATTCTGTAGTTTACATTCTTCTCCTGCTTTGATGGACCAGTCCACAAGCATAGCCCTCCTACTGTTAGTGACGTCTGGCTGTTTCTTCATGTAGCCCACTTCAGGCTTACATTTAACCCCCACTTCCCTAAGGTATGTGTGAATGTCCTCACGGCTGCCTGTCACTTCAGGAACACCCACTGGCTTTTGTCTTCTAGTGCAACTTGCCCATAGTATGTGGTGACTCAGAACTACCATCCACTGGATAATGAAGGGGTACCAGCAGTTTTCTTGGCCCTGAGAAAGTAATAGCTGAGCTAAAAGCCAGGACATTTTCATGTTCTGTTTTGTTTCTAGATGGAGGTGGCCTCTTTTGTGTCTCTTCTTCTGCTTCATCCACGTGAATGGTAAGGGCAGGCTATTGACTGTTGGCTTTCCAGGGAGGAACAGGTACATGCTCATCATTTAGAGGAAGATCCTTAAGAGGTGCAACCCATCCTGTCTTGGGCTCTACGGTGGTGCTGGGAGGCGTGGGTTCCCAGCCCAGGCAGGAGGCTGCTGGGCGGGCTCCGCCTTCTCCAGGTTGATGTTCTCCTGATCCTCTTGAAGCCCCCAGCCACCCTCGAAGGCTGCAGGCCTGGGCGTGGAGCTACCCGATGTCACTGCTCCCGGGCGTGGCGAGGTCAACCTGCAGAGCCAGGTTGAATTTTTCCCTCTTACTGGGGTAAATTCAGGGTGTAATCAATTAAGAAAAAGTTATCTCATTTCTTTATCAAGAGAAAAGATAAATCTTATGGCCCAAACAGACTTGTGGGTGTAGTTAATTCCTGAAGAGATCCCAGCTTCTGAAAATATGGGAAAGTCCCTCTTTCCATTGGTGCACATGATGATGGGTCACAGTGATGGTCACAAACTCGGGAAGACTACAGACTGAGACGCAGATGCATCAAAATGCCGTGTACTACAAACCTCCATTGGTAGATCCGTATTTTGGTATATACCGATTTCCTAGCAATTTTCAGACACCGTGTTAGTTGCTGTTGAGAAATTTAAAAAATTGCCTCATTGTTATGACCTCACAATCTATGGTGGCCTCGCAATCTATGGTGGAGAAGAAAAACATCAACAAAGAGCTCCAGTTGATGGTAGAATGACATAAATGCCTTAAAAATACCAAATAAAAAGAGCTGGGACTTTACAGAGAGGGAAAGAGGCAATGAGCAAATGGGGAGACCAAGGATGATCTCGTGAAGGAAGTTGGGCTTTGCAAGACTTTGGGGTTGAATACAAATTAAACAGGCAGAGAGACCTCTGTACCTGCTTTATTTACTTTCACGGCATGAATCAGGAGGAGACATGATGTTGTACATCTGCTTGTGTCTCCCCACCCCAGTACAATGTGAGGTCCATGAAGACAGTCAATTCTGTTATCTACACTATCCCAGCACCAAAGCAGTGCCTGCCACTTAACAGGCACATGATGAATACTTGTGAATAAAGAAAGAAATGATTGAAGAGTCATAGCATTCCAGGTAGAAGAAATAATATAAGCAAAGGAAGATTGGAATAGAAAACTCATTTATTGGCCATCTGCTCAGTGTTAGGAATCATATGCTTTCAATATATTCTGCTAAAGTGAGAGCAGGCAAATTTTTTCTGCGAAGGGCCGGAGACTAAATATTACAGACTTTGAGGACCGTCCAGCCTCTGTTACAACTACTCTGTTCTGCCGTCACAGCCTGAAAACAGCCATAGATAACATGTGAAGAATAAGTATTGCTGTGTTCCAGTAAAACTTTACCAGAACAGGCATGGGGCTGAATTTGACCCACAGGCTATTGTTTACCGGTACCTAACCTTTATCAACCAAAGACAAAGAAATTATTGCACTATATATGATTGATTAGTTCATGCAAATGTGTAAGAAAGAGATATATTATCAATATTTGTATCATGAATTGATTACCGGGCTGCACATATTATAGACGCCAGGCTGGCCAAAGAAATAAAGTTTATACTCAGTCACATGAATTTTCCTATGTTGAAAACTTGTCTCAGTTCCCTCCAGAGAATTTTGAACAGTTACCAAATATGACGAGCAAATTTCTGAATGCGCGGCAGAAACACTGGAGCAAATGTCCCCAGGAGAACTTCCTTTCATGATGCAAATTCAAATTTTTACTTGAACTACCTAGATGACTCAGCACTTTTCTCATCAAGGGCAAATATATGTAGGATAAAATATTCAGCTCTTTTGTAGTGATTTCACATAGGAATCCCAGCAATTAGTATATACCATAATCACATTGAGATGAAGAGAACAGCAAAATAGTGCTCAGCAGGACTTATATAATAAGTCTTATGTAAGGATTTATAGTATAAGCAGGACTTCTAGCGCAACCCAGAATGTAGCTACGTCTCAGGAGACAGCCCGTTATTGACTCACACAAGTGAAAAGGAAAGTTCACACAGGCACAGCCTGGGTTGAAACAAGTAGGCAGAGAAATTCAGGCTGTCAAGAAGTGGAGGCCAAAGGAATTAGCTGAGGCATAAAGAGTCAGGCAAGTCTCAAAGGTGTGGGCTGCTCGGGGTCAAATCTAAAAACTTTGGCCAAGGCTGGAAGATTCAGACATCTAGATGCTGGCTCAGAGGAGTCAGAAAGGCAGCTGAAGGGAGGAGAGGGGTAACGCTGAGTACTACCCCTGTGGGGCACATACAAGAATATGTTTTCTAGTGAAGGATTACTAGACCTTCTAATTTGTACAGCTGTTCTGTCCATGAAACTTCCTTCATTTTATGGTCAGTGAATGTTGATGAGGAAGACTTTCAAAAGGCACAGATTCTCTGCCCAACTTCTGGTTAAACACATCAAATATATCAAGTGGAATCAAAGGTATATTTCCCATTACCTTTATCAGTCCCCATTTCTACACCTCTTATGAATAAGAGATGGATGTAAATAAAGAAACAAACAAGCAAATAAACAAATACATAGAAGTTATTCAGCAGACCCATCTCCCCATGTATCTGAGCATACAAATATATTTACCTTTCCCAGCCTTCCTGACAGTTCTACAACTGAACTCTCGTCAATGGTCTGGGAATAAGAACTAATGTAATGTTTCCTCCAATCCTGGACAATCAAAAATATTCAAACATAATCTTGCATCTTCTTTCCTCTTCTACCTGGCTGGAGCAGAAAAGGCTCCCAGGGCAGACTGAGATTCATGTGTATAACATGGCACAGATTCATGACTGACGAAACTGGGTTTCTGAGTCACTGCGTGGAGGAGAGCCAGCAATCCAGGAGAACCATCATTGTACTGTGACATTACTTTTAAGCCTCTGATACGGGGGGGGGGGGGGGGGGGGGGGCACATCTACTCCAGCAGTTAACATCACCTTAACTGATGTTCAATAGGAGAGCACACTTCGGTATTGGAAATTTTTGCAAATATTGCCTGACCTCACAGAGCCAGGGAGGGGAGTGGGAGATAGAGGGGTCCAGTTATAGAATGAGTAAGTCACAGGAATAAAAAAGGCACAGCATGAGGAATATAGCCAGTGATATTGTAACGGTGTTGTACGGGGAGAGATGGTAGCTAGGCTTGTGGTGAGCATAGCATAAGGTATAAACTTGTCGAGTCACTATGTTATACGCCTGAAACCACTGTAACATGGTGTGTGACCTATATTCAAAATTCGTATAAAAAATCAGTACAAAAAAAAGAAGAAATAAATGAAATTAGGTTAACATAACATTTTCCTCATTTAAGCAAAGTTCAATCATATCTCTGATGCGTATGGAAATAAATGAAGTAAAACACGACAGTCCTTGGGAACTGTGACAGGATTGGGAGATCTAGACTAATGTTGGTTCCTGGAGACCGTTGGAAAAATGATGAAAATAAGGAACTTCCAAAGACGGCCACACCGTGGAATGCCTCTGAGGACCATCGGCAGACACCACAGAACATTTGCCTTTTCCTCTTTTTTTTGTTTTGTCTTAAAGTTTTGTCATTTTTTTTTCTTTTTTCTCTATACTCTCTCAGCTATCGTAGTACTTCCTATCTAACTCATGAATATATAATGTCTTATTTATTTCACACATGTGACTCCTACCAAATTTGCAATTCCTCAGGGCAGATGTCGAGTCTTTAACATTTTTCCTTTTGTTCCTAAGAGGCCGAGAACTGAGTCTATCCCACTTCTCAATTCGAGATCCACAGTCAGCACTGATCTGTGACAAGGTGCTGGTCTGGTTTGTTTGTTGTTTTTCTCCTTTGTCCCTCACCACCAGTCTCCATGTGCCTTCCTCCGACATAGGCACTTGCTTTAGTCTATTTAATGCACATATATCTACTATCACTTAGACATGTGTTCCGCTTGGAAAACAGGTAGCACTGACTACGATGCATGTTATATCCGTAAATGGTATTTCACTATCTATCTTATTCTGTACCTTATACTCCTTTGTTTTGGAGATCTCTCTATGTTGCCATATGCAAATCTAGCTCATTTCTTCTGACTCATGCATAGTATTCTCCAGCATGATAATTGATTTTGAATCCGTCAGCATGTTGCAACAGTGAATATAATTTAAGAACATGATGAGAAAGTTCCTAGTTGGCCACCAATTGTCTGGATTAGTCTGGGATTTTATTAAATTTACCTCCTTGGTTAATGACCTGGAGTCAGAATTGGCAGTGTGCTCATTTCATTCGTAAACGATAATAGCTTTGGAGGTAAGAGAATGGCAGGATGATACCACACCACCCCTGCACACTCCCTGCCTGCTGTCTCTATCATAATGACCTCCGCCTTAATCTGATTGTCAATTTGTAAGGAATTACCCACAGTAGCTTCCTGTTTGGTACAGCTTCTAGAGAACCATGGCATTTTGGAGCAGTTTTTAGAAAGAGAGAAGCTACTCACTGAGGTTTTCATTTCTTGATTTAACGATCAAGAATACCATGTGTATCTCCCCTCTGCCCTTCACCCTAATCCCTCCCTCCTTCATTCAAGAGATCAGCAGTTATGATCTCCTGAAACATAAAGCCCTAGTTTGGTGTTTCTTAAGGTAAATAGTATAGAGTCACATGGGTCCCAGAATGCCTTAGGCATTTGCTAAAAATAAAGATTCCAGTCCTTCCTAGCTGAATCAGAGTCTCTGGGGGTACCTTCAGTAAGCGATCACAATGCACTTTAAGGCTTGAAACTCTCTGCCATAATCCTTGACTATCTAACTCAAAAATTAACAATAGTTAGTGTGCCCAGATAGTAATAGACTTTATGGTTATAGAACAGTGAAATGGAGGCTGCTTACCTGCCTTTACCTGCCAGGGCACCTGTTCTTGACATTTATAGCCAAAAGGGTCTACTTTGTCCAAGTTTTCATATAAACAATATCCAAAGAGGGTTATTTCACTTGGAATTTTATAAAGATGACAGAGTCACTCGAGATATTCTATGTAGAAAACCATATTCCATTTTGTGTACATGCTTATAGCTGAGTTTGGAACATACTGACTGAGTTTCCTAATTGAAAAGAAAAAAAAATGGTGACCACCTTCTAAAAAGACTACAGCTCATCCAGTCTGCGTTCTCGTCTCCTAGGACAGAGATGCTCTCTCTACTGCTAAAATCGTGTATACTCATCCTTTTGCATATTTTGCTAACATTTACTCAAGAAACTCCACCTATGTCTGAGTCCTCTCTTACTACACCTGGAGGGGTTGCAGGCAGAGATACTTCCTACTGAAAGTGTAACAGGGATGGGAGCCCTCATTGCCCAGAAGCTGAAGAGCCCTGCCACCAGCACTTCTCATGCGACATCCTTAAACACAACCCTAATGACAGTGAGGCTCACACCAGCTGGTGCGCATGAAGAAGGAGGGGCCTACACGCCTCCGCCTCCCGCTCTGAGGGGCAGCTTTGGTGGGAAGGCAGCAGTGTCACTGAAGCCTGGCCACAGGACCTCCAGGTCCAGGCCCCACGGAAAGCTCTGGCACCCAGGTGTGTACCAAGTCACAAAGCACAGCCTGAGCACCCGGCTGCCTCTGGCTGCCACAAAGTATCTGGGCACCAAGGACACAATGACTCACAGTTCAGTGAAGTCATTTTGAAATACTTTGCTGCACTTCCCTTCATCAAATCGAGGCCCAGACAGGCATTATTTTTTTGGATGACAGTCACTTCAAACAAAAGCTTATAATCACCGTTTCTGATTACCAACAAATTACTTGGAAATTATTAGAACGATGTGATGAGCAATTTGCACCTCATTTTAAGTCACTCAATAAGCAATATTATAATATGCTCATTTTATCCATGTATCACACATAACATATGTAATATATTACTTGCCGAATGTTAGATATGTTGAGTTTCAACTTTGGATGCACACATAAAAAAGTGGTGGAAAATTAGTATTTAATTTCTTTATGCTCAGTTTTATTTTATTTTATTTTTTTTAGATTTTTTTTTTCAACGTTTATTTATTTTTGAGACAGAGAGAGACAGAGCATGAACGGGGGAGGGGCAGAGAGAGAGGGAGACACAGAATCGGAAACAGGCTCCAGGCTCCGAGCCATCAGCCCAGAGCCTGACGCGGGGCTCGAACTCACGGATCGCGAGATCGTGACCTGGCTGAAGTCGGAGGCTTAACCGACTGCACCACCCAGGCGCCCCTATGCTCAGTTTTATAGAAGAGAAACCTGACTAGATTATACAGCCAAGCTCCTATGTAAAGATTCTTGGCCTGACCAATTAAATAAACTGGCTGGGCTTCTAACCACTTTTTCAGTCCAAAGGTAAAAAGAGTGGCACATCTCATTTCAGCTTGTAACTCTTAGGAAAGTGTCCTCAGGGCACCTGGTGGCTCAGTCAGTTAAGTATCTGACTCTTGATTTCAGCTCAGGTCATGATCTCATGGTTCATGAGTTTAAGCCCTGCATCGGGCTCTGTGCTGACAGCATGGAGCCTGCTTGGGATCCTCTCTCTCCTTCTCTCTGGCTCTCCCCTGCTCATGCTCGCTCTCCCTCTCTCTAAAATAAATAAGTTAACTTAATTTTTTTTAACACACAAAAAAGGAAAGTGTCTCTCCATTCATTAAGACCTCACATAGTCCTTAGTCTCTTGGCCATCCTCACAAATGTTTGAAGACACCCAAAGATTTATCTGAGATCCCAGTTACCAAGAGAATCTAGATGAACTGTCTTGACAACTAAGGGCTTCCACGGGCAGGCTCAAAGACTGCTCATCACTCAACAATCCATCAGCATACAGCTTCATTCTGTTCTAATTCAACTCTTCTACTCACAGGCTCCAAAAATGTGCTTCCATACCATATGCTGTGTTGCCTCTTTCCTTTGTCATCTCACATACCAATTTCTCTATCTGGTTCCAAACCAGATTACCTCCCCCATACCTTTCAGCTTCTCCAAATCCTGCCCATTCTTTGGGATCCAAAAAGTGTCCTGGCTGTGTATGTATGATCTTCCCTCGGGTCCAGTTTTCCACAATCATGGCTCCATCTGAGTTCTTAGAGCATGTGCCATATGCTCATTTCACATCTATCATTCACCATTGTGATGTCTCATATCTGTCCTGTGTATCTATTTCCCTCTTCCATTGCTCTTAACTTTCCAGATGCATTGTGCCTTCCATGACCATGTAGATGGTAAGCTCCTGAGAACGGGACTGTTCCTCATTATTTTTGGAGCCGACAGCAGCCCTGGGTTCAGGGCCCTGCACACAGAGGCAGCTCATCAAAATCCTCTTTATTTCTCTTGAAAGGCTTCCTGTGGCTTCAGGTGCTGTCTTTGTCAGGAGGCTTTCAGGTTTGAATGAGTTGCCTGTCTTTGCCATCCGAACCTTCACATAGTGCTTAGCCTTCTCTCCTGGCAAGTACCTTTCTTGTCATTCATGCCTTTTTTTAGTAGAAAGGATGTGAGCGACATCACTTAAAAATAAATTTAATATAGGCTTTTGGAGACAGGGAAAAATAGTTATTCTTGGTTAAAATACACTTTGAAAATGATTATCTAGGGGTCAAAGATTCTGGATTGTAAACTCTGCTAGATATAGTGAGCATTTTGAAGATGAAAGGTACTCCCCAAAGTGATACCTTTTAATTCATGATTCTTTTTTAGACTGGCTCTCATAGGCAAGATACAAACTGTAGCAAAGGCACCTTAACTTTAAAAACAGAAGTTTAGCAAATCAGTCTCAAGGATGTTCAGACTCACCGGTACAGTTCAGGGATTCATGACGGCTTTAATCTGGTTTAGGACACACATGTAGCTTTATCTGGAACACAAGTTTCTCATTCAAATGTCTCCTAATGCAAAGAGACTCAGAACAGAATAGTTGGGAAGCAGTGGTTTCTCTGTGTGACCCACTGAGGATTGATATAAGGGAAGGGAAGATGTGCTTCATTAAAAACTAGGTCCTTGGTGTGATTTTGCAGAACATTATACCTCTCCCAACTGCCACAGTAAGAAACTAGCACAAATCAACCAGTTTTTTCCATTCAGTTCTGTTTTCATCACCTCTGTAGTAAATAACTAATATTATCCCTTTCTCATGGGGCTCTTGAGTTAATCCCAGAAGAGATAAATATCATCAACAGCATCTGGGGAATTGGTTAATGCTTCACTTACTGAAGAACTCTGTTGTTTTTGAAATCACACTAGTTTGAGATACACTTTCCCTTGAATTACAGTGTGTTTCCTTGAAAGTTTATCTCTCAGGAAAACTCCCCCAATGCCAATGTAAACTCTCTTCCAAGCTCCAAATTAAATCACATCTTAGTGCAATTCAGATGTCATAAAAGTAGGTAAAACTAAAGCTGAGTGAATAAAGGACACAAGTTCTCCTTGGAGAGAAATACAATTTGATATATATTTTTAAGTCTGAGACTTCTGACACTCAGCTCTTATCATCTCTAAGATGTGCGGCCTAGAGATTTTCAAGAATTGAAAAAAGAAAAACCTTCAACAAATAAACAATAAAACACATTTTAAAGTCTTAACCAGTGACTTGAGGGTCTGTGGGTATAACACTATAATATGCTCACATGGCAAACCATTTACACTTAGTAGGTGAAAAATAACAGCCATTTTATTTGCTCATGATTCTATGGGGTCAACAGTTCGAACTGGGATTGGAGGGGTGGTTCTTCTATTGTTTTCGGGGTCACTCATGTACATGCAGGTGTCTGGAGGCTCAACCACAGCGGTTGGATCCATGTGGTTTCCCTTACATGTCCAAGGTTTGGTATGGCTGTCAGGGAGGGTCACCCAACCCTAACAAGCTGGACAGGGCTTCTTCCCAGGGCAGATGATTACTAAGGGGTGAGAACAGAAGCCTAGGTCCACACTTAGAACTTCACACCGTCCCTTCTGCTGCATTCTATCAATCGAAGCAGCCACAAGGCCAGTCCAAAGCCAAGGGTAGGGGAATAGTGCCCAGTCTTGACAGCAAAAACTACACGGGATCTGTTGCCCTTTTGAACCACCACATCATCTACTTTCCAAAACACAGAATGGAGAGGACTGAATATTCTGACCTTAGCAGAGCTGGGTTGCTGTTTGTTTGTTTTTTCTTTTCTTCACGGGAAAGGAACACTTATTTTGTGACAATATCACAAAGACCACCTCGATACCACCAGTATTGAAAAGACTCAAGGTTAAGGGATACCCAACATGGAATCAGAACACAAATAATGAAAATCCATTATTCATGAACTAAAAAGTCTAATAGCTATTAGATATATATACTATAAATATTCTTGCTTTTGTAAAATATTCATATCCAAGTCTCACCTCAGATATATAGAAGAAGGGCTCTTTGGATCAGTGATTCTTATTTTATTTTTTTGTATTTTTTATAATGGAAAGGTCAGGGCGCCTGGGTGGCTCAGTCCGTTGAGCGGCCGACTTCGGCTCAGGTCACGATCTCGCGGTCCGTGAGTACGAGCCCCGCGTCGGGCTCTGTGCTGACAGTTTGGAGCCTGGAGCCTGTTTTGGATTCTGTGTCTCCCTCTCTCTGACCCTCCCCCATTCATGCTCTGTCTCTCTCCGTCTCAAAAATAAACGTTAAAAATTTTTTTTTTAATATAATGGAAAGGTACCCCAAAGTAGAATAATATCATGAATTCCTATATTTTCATCACTCACCTCCAGTAGTTAACAGCATTTTGCCAATTTTCTTTTATCTTTCCGTCCTGCACACACTTTTTTCTTTACAGTATATTAAAGCAAGTTTCAAACAATACGGTATTTCACTTGATGTGTGTGTTCATTAAAGACTTCTCAGATGATTTACATGTGGGTGGCTAGGACAGAAACAGTCAGTGGTCACCATATCTTCCATGGGCTCCTCTACAATCTCAGTCTTTTTTACACTTTGGGTCTGGGCCATGTGTCTTGTTCTCATGAATAGCTATGGGAAGAAATACCTGGTGTCCTTCCAAGTTGAGGCATTAAGATCTAGGGACCTTCTCCATCAAAGCCCTCCTGCTTTGGTGAGCTGGGAATTCTGATACCCCAAGTGACATAGCTACAAGTGGAAGGAGGCTGCTATTTCAGAGCAGATTTGATGTGAGAAGTAAGCTTTTATTTTCTCAAACTACTAAAACAGGGGAGTTTCTCTTTTATCTCAGCCTATGCTGAAATAATAGAACACCTGGTTTATACAGCCATAAAAAAAGGAGGAGATGGTGCTATTTGCGACAACATCGTTGGACTTAGAGGTGTTACGCGGACTGAAATAAGTCAGACTGAGAAAGAGAAATATCGTATGATTCCACTCATCAGTGAAATCTAAAACAAACAAATACACAAATAAATAAATAAATAAGCAGAATCAGACCTGTAGATACAGAGCACAAGCTGATGGTTGCCAGCAGGGAGGGGGCGGAGGGTTGAGTGAAATGGGTGAAGGGGAGAGAAGGATACAGGCTTCCAGTTATGGACTGAATAAGTCATGGGATGAAAGGCACAGCATAAGAAATACAGTCACCGACGCTGTGATAGTGATGAAACACCACAGATGGCAGTTATACCTATGGTGAACATCCCATAATATATAAACTTGTCAAATCACTAAGCTGTACGCGTGAAACTAATGTAACATTGTGTGCCAACTAGACTCAAATAAAACACTGAAAAAAGAAAACTAAAAACTAAAAAACACCCAATTAGAAGGGAACACAGCTAGGAGCTACTGACTGACTATGTGATCAGAGGCAAATCAGCAAAACTCTTTAAGCCTCAGTTTCTTCATCCACAGAATGGGTAACAGTAACACCCATGCTCTCTCCGTACCTCAGAAGGTTATCGTGAGAGTGAAGTGGAAGAAGGATAACTGTTTGAAAAGCGACACGCTATTATAAAATGTGCCCGTTTGCTAGACTGTTGTTCAGGCTATCAGACCCGCTTCCCACCATCAACAGCTGAAGAACGTGACTATACACAATTTGCCACGCAGAAAAGTTTTTATTAGTTCATCTCCAACGTTACTATCTTTAAAATTACTGACTTTGGGGTTGCATGTATCGATAGTCACAATTTTAAAACCTCAACAGTAGGACAGATGGAAAAAGAATCACTTTTCACCGATTCATCCACTCTCTGCCGCTCTTTGTGGGATTCAGTGCTAGGTGCTTGGAGGGTGTGTGGGGTCACGACCCATAGATCAATGTTCCCAACTCCACCAACGTATTTCACAGGAACTGGTTCACATGACAGTAAGGTAGTGATATAGCCCATCATCCAAACCCACACATTTTTGAGAGTGAAAGAGAAATAGTAATAACTATGCCAGGATGACAGGTGAACCTAGGACCCTGGGAAGTATGGTCATCCTACGCTGTCATGGCAGAGCGAATAGGGAAGAGCAGTAGGAATGATTTCATCAAGTTTTCAGGAGGTGAACACTTGTACTGATTTTTTCTGTAAAGAAGAGGAGAGGAAGGAAGAAGGACAGGAGGAAGGAAGTGAAGAGAGGGCAGAAAAGAAAAGCTAGGAAGCTAGAAAGGGAAGGAAGGAAGGGAAGAAGAGAAAGAAAGAAAACCTACTGGTGCCCTAACCCACCCCTGTGATGAGATCAAACCGTGGGGAACAGCCGTATGGGCCCAAGTTGACGGGCCTTTGTGGGAAGCAAACCACACCCTTGAAGGTCAGGGGACTGCCACCATGGGGGAGTATGGTGGGCGGCCTGACCACCCTGGTGGGGCATGTCTGAGGAGCTGGGTTTGGAGAAGACAATTTAGCAGCCAGAACGGCAGCTTGCTGGAGGCCCTGCCAGCCAGGCCAAGAATTTTGGTTTGTTAATTCTTTAAGTTCAGCTTCTCAGAGTTACCGTGTCATTGGGAATGCACATTTGCAGTCCAGAGAATATAAGAAGCCATAGAAGAAACTAGGGGCATATTTCTAAGGGATCAAATCTTTTAAAGGAGCGCCTGAGTGGTTCGGTCAGTTAAGCATCTGACTCGATCTCAGTTCAGGTCATGATCTCACAGTTCATCAGTTCAAGTCCCATATCAGGCTCTGCACTGACAGTGCAAAGCCTGCTTGGGATTCTCTCTCTCCCTCTCTCTCTGCCACTCTCTCTCTCTCAAAATAAATAAACTTTTAAAAAATTAAAAAGTAATCTTTTAAAAGTGGTGGTGGGGTATAGGCAGATATTGAAAAACTTAACCAAAAATCATTTTAAGATGATTACACTAAACGATCAGAAGTGTGTTATGAAATTCAAATGCTTTATATCATTTAAAGACAAAAAACAAGGATTCACTTAAACATTTGTTTTGCAATTTTGCAGAATTTGTCTATTCAAGCATGATCCCCAGGCCACAGAAGTTTGTATTTACTCTTTTCTTCAGAGAGGAGACTTGTGGGGTGCGGGGAGGGAGGTTTGAAAGAGCCTCGTTTAAGCTGGAAGACATCAGCACAGAAACAAGACGGCAGGGGGTGTGACACAAATGCCACCTCACGGGTTACTGTGGCACAGGTGGGGTGGATGGAGTGCAGGACAAGTGACAGGTCAGGCCCACAAAAGGCAAGGCAAGGGTAAGCTTAGATCTTTTTCTTTTTGTTTTTTTTCGTTTGGCTTTTGTTTTCTGATTTTTGTATTGGGACAAGAAGGAATAATTTTATTTCTCATTCTATTTTAAGTTATCATTGTCTTTTTCAAATATCCTATTTCTTTTTGTGCTGATTTGTGCATTTTATACTTGTCTAGTAATTCGAACTTTGCATCTGGTCATGCAGTTACCCACATATGCTTTTATGATCTTTATCACTTCTACATCTGTGGTTGGATCGCCATTTTCCATATGATTTGGTTTATTTGTATCTTTTATTAGTCCTTCCAGGAAATTGGCTCCGATGGGGCCATGTGGCCAGAAGTTTGCGGCGCTCTGATTGGCTGGGTCTGAGTCACACACCCTGCCCCTGGAGCCAGGGGGATATTGTTCCCGAGACAGGGGGAGGGTGGTTTCCCAGGATACATTTAGGGTACGGCTATCTGAACAGAGTGAATGTGCGCTGGAAACAAAATACTCCTGTGTGTACTAATTTCCCACGTGGAGCCAATGCAGACAGATATGCCACAATGTAAACAAATTTGTGAAATGAGAATAGAAGGAGTAAGTACTTTTAGCAATCAAATCGTTATACAATGTAGTCAAGTTTTCATCTGCTAATATGAAACAAAGAAACATGACATCATTTTCTATCAGGAGAGATTATATACATTCTTCCACAGAGATCAAACTTCTAAAGTTAACCTAAGGGGCAAGCATTTCCCAGATGTTGTGTGTGGAGCTGAGTGACAGGGTCGGCAGGTGCCCTTTCCAGCTCTCATGCTGACAGTAGGAGCAGCCAGTGACCATGGTGAAAGAAACCAGACACAAAGACAGTTGAATCTGTACCTGGATCAGCCCAGAGCTAAGGGTGTTGCTGAGGTTCTGCTGAGTTCTTCACCTTCTTCATGCTTTGCCTGGCCTTTACAAGGACAAACTCCTCCAGCAGAATTTGTCTATTCAAGCGTGATCCCCAGGCCACAGAAGTCTGCATTTTTTTCAGAGAGGAGACTTGGCGGGGGAAGGTTTGAAAGAGCGTTGTTTAAGCTGGAGGACACCAGCACAGAAACAAGATGGCAGGGGTGTGACAAATATGCCACCTTATGGGTTACTCTGGCACAGGTGGGGTGGATGGAGTACAGGGCAAGTGACAGGTCAGGCCCACAAAAGGCAAGGCGAGGGACATGTGGCCTGGCTGAAGAGCTTAACTGGGCTGAGAGCTAGAGGGAGGCCCCAGGCTTCCCCTGTGCTACCCCGAAACCGGTCATTGTCACAGGTCTCAGCCACCCCATCACGTCTTCATACAAAGATACAAGAAAAGCACTAGACATAGGAGCATCCTCTTGCAGCCACAGCACAGCACCCAGGGTCTGGCATGTAAGAGATACCCCTTAAGTGTCTATGGAACAGGATGGGATGGAACAGAAGTGACAAAACTTACTGACTGAATGAATGAATAATCATGTGGGAAAGAGAATCCAGAGAAAAAGTACTGACCTGCTTTATGAGGAAGAACATGTAATTTTTTCAAGTTTATTTATTTTTTTCAGGGGGGTAGAGGGGCAGAAAGAGGGGGAGAGAGAGAATCCCAAGCAGGCTGCACACTCAGAGTAAAGTCCCACACAGGGCTTGAACCATGAACCGTGAGATCACAACCTGAGCCGAAACCAAGAGTCAGACCCTCAACCAACTGAGCCACCCAGGCACCCTGA
Source organism: Prionailurus bengalensis (assembly GCF_016509475.1). NCBI lineage: Eukaryota > Metazoa > Chordata > Mammalia > Carnivora > Felidae > Prionailurus > Prionailurus bengalensis. The sequence continues at coordinate 70,760,991 of NC_057356.1, read as the reverse complement.
GTAGCATGTAAATTAATTTGAAACGAAATGTGAGATGTATGCAATGATTACAACAGAGATTTGGTGTCGGGCAAACTAAAAAGCTCCTTACATTTATAAAGAGTTGGAAAGGTGTTTACCATATTTTCATGGAATAGACATTTCATGTTATGGATGTTTTATACAATTTACATGGACAATAGAAAAAGACAAGGAAGGTGTCTGAATTTTCCAATGAGATTAGTATTAGGTTGCTACATAAACCAGTAATTCAGCACAAGAGAATTCTACCTCCAGCCAAGATGAAGGTAAGGGGACTAGATTTACCCTCCCACCAGAAACAAAAAGAGGGATCCTTTTTCCATATGTCCTACTGTTGAGGTTTTAAAATTGTGACTATCGATACATGCAACCCCAAAGTCAGTAATTTTAAAGATAGTAACGTTGGAGATGAACTAATAAAAACTTTTCTGTGTGGCAAATTGTGTATAGTCATGTTCTTCAGCTATTGATGGTGGAAGCGGGTCTGATAGCCTGAACAACAGTCTAGCAAACCGCCACATTTTATAATAGCGTGTCGCTTTTCCAACTTTTTTTTTTTTTTTTTTTTTTTTTTTTTGGGACAGAGAGAGACAGAACATGAACGGGGGAGGGGCAGAGAGAGAGGGAGACACAGAATCGGAAACAGGCTCCAGGCTCCGAGCCATCAGCCCAGAGCCTGACGCGGGGCTCGAACTCACGGACCGCGAGATCGCGACCTGGCTGAAGTCGGACACTTAACCGACTGCGCCACCCAGGCGCCCCAATAGCGTGTCGCTTTTCAAACAGTTATCCTTCTTCCACTTCACTCTCACGATAACCTTCTGAGGTACGGAGAGAGCATGGGTGTTACTGTTACCCACTCTGTGGATGAAGAAACTGAGGCTTATAGAGTTTTGCTGATTTGCCTCTGATCACATAGTCAGTCAGTAGCTCCTAGCTGTGTTCCCTTCTAATTGGGTGTTTTTTAATTTTTAATTTTCTTTTTTCAGTGTTTTATTTGAGTCTAGTTGACACACAATGTTACATTAGTTTGATGTGTGCAACATTCATAAGACAGGAGTTTTCACACACTGGGCACCAGGAAACCAAGGATTGTGATCCCTGGGTGAGGGGGAACAAACATGAGCTATGTGCTTGCCCCACATCATTGCCTGGACAGAGTTTCTAGATGTTCTGTAGAAAGGAAGAAACTCGAGGCGCCTGGGTGGCGCAGTCGGTTAAGCGTCCGACTTCAGCCAGGTCACGATCTCGCGGTCCGTGAGTTCGAGCCCCGCATCAGGCTCTGGGCTGATGGCTCGGAGCCTGGAGCCTGCTTCCGATTCTGTGTCTCCCTCTCTCTCTGCCCCTCCCCCGTTCATGCTCAGTCTCTCTCTGTCCCAAAATAAATAAACATTGGAAAAAAAAATTAAAAAAAAAAAAAAAAGAAAGGAAGAAACTTGATGAAGTCTGGTGAACATCTTGAGCCCCAGGATTGGGAGTATCCAGGCTCAAAGTTTTCTGTGTCTATCTAGAAGACAAACTCAAAAAAAAATGGAGTGTGATGAACTGCAATTCACCCGGTAGCCAGAGCTGTGACACTAGAGTTGGCCTGGCCTTGGTCTAAATCTAGGAATTAAATGAACCAAAGTCAGAGTTATGCCTTCTTGGGTAAGTCCAGAAGATCCAGACAAATCAGAGTTTAAGATGTATTTATTAAGAATTTAATCACGCTTGGGGCGCCTGAGTGGCTCAGTCGGTTGAGTGTCCGACTTCAGCTCAGGTCATGATCTCATGGTTTGTGTGTTCGAGCCCCACATCAGGCTCTGTGCTGACAGCTCAGAGCTTGGAGCCTGCTTCGGATTTTGCCTCCCTCTTTCCACCCTTCCACCACTTACACTGTGTCTCTCTCTGTCTCTCAAAAATGAATAAATGTTTAAATGTTTTTTAAATAAAATAAAATAAAAATAAAAAAAGAATTTAATCATGCTGCTGTAGAAGGAAAGAGGTAAATGTATACCTACTAATATGAAAAAATCTGCAAAGCATATGGCTGCATGAAAAGGAAAGTCATAGAATGAATAATATAGTGGACATCTGCCATTATTTTGTCTACTCAGCAATAACAATGAAAACTTTCTATTTGGGTGGACTTCCCTACTTTAGGGGGATTACTGGGTGGCAAGGCTCCATTTTCTGCTGACAGTCTGAGAGTGGTAGATATCCCCTCTCCCCAGCCCAGGCACCAGGAAATGAGCCAGGTCTGACCAATGGGAAATTCCTGCCTGCGATGTTTAATCTCCAGGGAAGAACGCAAAGGTGGAGGGACAGTGGAGGTCATCTGATCCACCTCTCATCTGGACTATTGCCACAGCTTGCTAACTGACTTCTCCTTCTGGTTGCACTCCCAGCTCCTCCACGTCTCTCTTCACAATGGCTAGTGACCCACTGAAAGGGTAAACCCTGCTGCTATCCTCCAAAGAGCCCAGCATTAACTCCTGAACACCAGTGGAAGGCAGTTTGAGCTCCTTAACACCTAGTCTGCCTCCAGGATCTGCCTCTGTCCAGCCCTTCAGCCCCATCACTTACCACTACCCATCCCACCTTCACATTAGACTCCACCCTTGTTGACCTCTTGGGAATTTCTCCAGCTCTCCAGGTTTTTGTATAACTCTTAGTTTTCTGTTCTCAGCTCACTCAGATGTTTCTTCCTCCAGAAAAACCTTTCATAACCAGTGCCAACACCTCCCAACACCCAGACTGCCTTTCCTTTTGATGATGCCTCCCCTTTCTTCCATAGTCCACTCTGCATTCTCCTGTTTCCACATGAATCATATTTCAACTATGGGCAATAGTTACGGCTGTACCTCCAGTGAGCAACACGAGGTCAGGAAATACGTCTTATTCGGCATGGCGGTAATAAGGAGTATTTGTACAAGTGAATGACAAGCAAAATAGCTTGGATTTTTTCCCCTTACTGCCTGTAGTGAGTGTCCTCTTCCATCCCCCACAATGATTATTTTATCCCTTCTTCACACCTCTCATAATTCAGACAGATTTACCCAGCTCTTCCCTTTCAGCGACTCTCATCTCTCCATTCATGAGGACACCAACCAGAGGTCCACCAGAAGGAACACCTGTTCCTGCTCACCACTAATTCCTTTGCCTGTCTGTCTCCACCCATCTTCTTGCTCCAGCCTCAAAAAGCTCACCCCAGCCCCGTGTACCATGGACCCCTCTCCTCCCCACCTTGTTGGGAACAGATTACATCAGTTTTGCCTCTCACTTCTTCAAGTATCTTCAGCCTGCTTTCTATCAACATCCAAAAAAGCTCTATTCTCTCCAATCTTGAAATAAAAACAAAGAAGCCAAAATTAAAACTAAAACATGCTCCTTGACCCAAAGATTGTTCTACTTCTCTACTCTCCTTGACAGCCAAGCCACTCATTATGAATTGTCTCCAGATCCCATCAATTCCTCACTTGCCTTTATTCTCCCACTTACCCCAATCTAGTACCGATGTCCTGCATCTATGAAACCCGATGTGATCAGGCACATCAAAAAATCATGCTACTACCAAAATCTTAGCAGCCATCTCAGGAGCTATGCTCTCTTTTGAAAAACTGTCTTCTTGTGGCTTCTGTGACTCCACACCCCACTTTCCAGCTCCCCTTCTGCCTTTCTGGCTATTCATTCCCAGCCTGCTTTGCTGGCTCTTCTCCTCTATCTTTAAAAAAAAATTTTTTTAACATTTATTTATTTTTGAGAGACAGACAGAGCACAAGCAGGGGAGGGGCAGAGGAGGAGGGGAGACACGGAATCCGAAGCAGGCTCCAGGCTCTGAACGGTCAGCACAGAACCTGACGTGGGGCTCGAACTCACAAACCGTGAGATCATGACCTGAGCTGAAATCGGACGCTTAGCTGACTGAGCCACCCAGGCACCCCTCCTCTATCTTAATGCTATTGCAGTTAATCAAGGCTGGGACCTGGGTCTTCGGCACCCCTCACTCGTCATTTTCTCCCCTGGAAATTTCAAACTGTCCACAGCCCTTTATGTGTCAAAATCTCTCAAATACATATCTCTAGGAGAAACCTCCCTTCTGGGCTTCAGACAGACTATTCTACTGCCTGTCTGCTCTCTGCTAGAAGATGCTATCTCATGAGCATCTTAAATTAGTCGGTCCAAAACCGGCTCTTGATCCTCCCGGCCCCAAGCCCTCAATAGGCTCCTCCTCCAGCTTTTCTCATCTCCCTAAAGAGCCTTTTCCTCCGTGCTGTGGCTCATGCCAAAAAAACTGGGACTCATCCTTTGCCACTGTCTTTCCCTCAGCACTTATATTCAACCAATGACCAAATCCCGTAAGTTCTGTTTTCAATATAAACCTCAAGCCCATTCATCTACACTGCTACCACCCTAGCCTGACCACCGTCAGCTCTCCCCAGGATTACTAAATCTCCCCTATCTGGCCCCCCTTCTCTGAATAGCCTCCAGAACGATCTTTTGTTAACAAACACTGAATCTTAACATTTTCTTGCTTAAAACACTCTAATTGCTTTCTATTCACTTGAGATAAAAATTTAAAACCCGTAACAAGGGTTATAAGATGTTATGTACTCTGGTCCCTGCCTGATTCACCAACCAAAACACATGTCACCCACATCCCTGCTCACAATGCCCCAGCTCTGATGGCCTTTTTTTCTTTCCTGGAAATTACCACCATATCCTTTTCCTGCCACTGGGCCTTCCGCACGCTAATCCTATGTCCCTCCGTCCTTCCCCCTGGTTAGTATCTACTCATCCTTCAGGACCAATCCTAAACATTCCCTCACCAAAGAAGACTTCCCTACTCACCCAAGTAAAATATGGTCTGAATTTTTCCTTCTCAAAAGTTCCAGAATTTACCGTTATTTATCAATTCCCGTGATTACTTGTCTAATGGCTATAAGCTTCATGAGAACAGGAACAAATGTTATGGCATGGATAAGCCAAATGCAAAAAGCCAAAATTGTATGTTTCCATTTATTTGGAATGTCCAGAATAGGAAAGCCCCTAGAAGCAGAAAGCAAATTAGTCGCTGTCAGGGGCTAGAGAAAGGGGTAATGGGGAGTAACTATTAATAGGTATGGGGTTTCTCTCTGGGGTGATAAAAATGTTCTGAAATGAACTAGTGGTGATAGTTGTACAACTCTATGAATATACTAAACACCACTAAAATGTACTTGTTAAATGACTGAATTGCATGGTATATAAAGGATATCTCAATTAAAAAAAAAAAAAAAGGAACACAGTGTCCTTGCTTTGCCCTCAGAAACTTGCCGTGAAGATATTGCACAAGCACAAAGCAAAATATGGTAAGTGCTTAGAGAGAGGGAACCACTAAGTCTTTCCAGGATGCTCTGACCCAGGGCTTAATCAGGGTCATCTGGACTGCTGACGCCAGAAAGGAGCTCTGACTTGATTTGATTGTCACTCTTGGCCTGACTCTGAGATAAACCTTTGCAAGCAAGATAGTGAAGAATTTTCCTTCCACGCCCTCCATTCTTCCCTAGTCACTCCACAAATCTAGGAACACCCTTCCCTTAGATAGATAGATGTCCCCCTGCACACACACATTCCAATGAAACATCAGCTCATGAAAAAGACACACAGCCTAGTGCACTGCCTCCAACCTTGATTTCCATCCCATAGGGAAGACCAATGTGTCAGGGCAGACCAGGAGACCAGCCAATCTCACACAGACAGAAATGGGAAGGCTTCACCTCAGATTAGCCTCTGGTTGCTTGATATAAAATTGTGTATGATCTGTTTCCTTCACTATAAGGGTATATGTTATTCTAGCCATTTCCATGCAAGAATTTTACCTTAATATAATAATGTCTATAATTTAAAATTCTGTATTTTTACATAACATTATAGTACAAGTACTTAAGATGTTATTAGCTACTTTCTTAAGCAATTGTACGAGTTTATGATGTTCCATCAAATAGATATTAAACAGTTATCTTAACTAATCCCTCATGGTAAGATATTTAAGTAGCTCCCAATCCAATGCATTATGAAAATGCAGCAAGAAACAAATTTGCACATAAAGCTGTTTCCATACTTAACTTTATTTCACTAAGATAGATTCCCCAAAGTAAAATTTTTATTCCAATTTCTTTAATTTCTTCTTCTTCTTCTTCTTCTTCTTCTTTTTTTTTTTTTTTTTTTTTTTTTTTTTGTCCATAAGCAGAGGCACATTATTTTGTTGGGTTAAGTTTGATCAGATCTTACAACTGCTTGCTCCTCAAAGTGTAAATGCAAAAATTAAAAAAGCGGAAGCAATGTTCACACTTTCTTGATACATGTAATACAACCAAGTGATAGGAAAAACACCCCTTTGATGCTTATATTGAACCTACTACATGCCAAGTACGGAACTCAGTGTCTTAAAAATATTAACTAATTTAATCCTTTCAACAACTCTAAGAAGTGGACACTATCACTATCCCTGTTTCACCAGTGAGGACACCAGGCAAAGCCTTAAGTGATGGAGCCGTGGTCATGGACACTGGTAGTTCGGCTCCAGAGTTGGGGTTCTTGACCACTATGCTACACCCAAATTTGGAGTCAGAAGATCTGGGGTTCAGGTTCCAGCTGCACCACTTACTGACAGGGCAGGTCAGTAAACTCTGCCAGCTGGTTTCATCATCTCTCTTATTTAAACATAAGCTCTCACGATTTTGCGTAAATGCACGCATTATCATATCACTCATTTTTAATGTGGTCGTTTTCCTTCCTTTTTAGTTTAGCTTTATCCTTCTCTCCCACCCCTCTCCACCATTCACCCCCATTCTAATATTCCATGCTAACAACCTAGTACTAATCCTTTTATGGTTTCTCCACACTCGCATAATCATATATTACACATATATTACACACAGACCTATTTTGTATAGATTAGCATTTTTTTATCTAGAAGGGTCATATTTGTTTTAAACAGGACCCAATCAAGAAAACAGAAGCCATTCTAAGTAAGAGAGAATTCAGTGCAAGATGTCGGTTACACTGGTAATGGGTGAGCTAAGAAGCCAAACATGGAATGCTGAGGCAGCCCAGAAGTTGGCAAGAGCAGCGAACTGCTCTCAGCCCTAGGCTGAAGGTGCACGGGAGATAATGCTACACCATCCCAGCAGCTATGGTCACCTGGTGGAAGCTGGCACCATGGTGACGCTGTCCAGGTGGTCAGAGCCATGGAGGAGAGACACAGCTGCCAAAGATGACTCCCTGGTTCCTCTCTTGCTTACAGCCCACAGAAATCCACCATGATTCCCATTGGCTCCACTCAGCTGGAAGCCAGCTGACATGGGAGCCTGGAAAACACAATCTGCAGGCATCTGCCACTTTGTAATTCAGAGAGCAGAGGAGGAGGGAGGAATGGATCAGGGAGCAAACATCCAAATGATCAACATAACGCTATGCACACTTGCCTATATCTCCTCTCAGTCAACATTACCCTGGGGGAATTTCTCCATTGATGAGTCTTCATGTTCTTGTGCTCTTAACCGGGAGTAATATTACTTCCATATGATTATTGCGAGCATGCAAGTGAATGGATATTGAAGCTAGAAACCCAAGTAGTAGAATGTAAGTTTTATTAGAATTAGTATGTCACTGTAAAGTGGTATTTATAGCAATTGCCAAAAACCTGATGAAAACAGCTAAGCTAGAAGTTACAATCTAATCAGATTCTAGGCAGCAGGGAAATGCCCACCTCCCAGCACTTTCCCCCTCAGGGAAGGTAGGTCCTAAGACCTCCCTCTGACCTCACATCTTGCTCTGCTTCCCAATGTGCCATTTCTTGACTTAGAATACACAATAAACGTATTGGATTCGTGCTTTATAGCAGCACTGACCAATAGAACTTTCTGTGACGATGGAAATAGTCTGTATTTGCACTTGATATGTGGCTAGTATGAGTGAGGAACTGTACTTTCAACTTCATTTAATTTTAACTGATTTAAATGTAAATTACTACATGTGACAAGTGGCTACTGTATTCGACAGGGAAGTGTTAGAACTTCACCATCATTAACTCGTGAGAGTAGTATTCTTATCCACAGTGACATGGGAGAATCAACTGAAGCTTTTTCAAAATTCATGTATTTAAACCCACTTCGGATTTACTGACTCAGAACCTCTGGTACTTATACTATAATGGTCTGTTAAGTTCCTTGCCGCTGTACATTCTCTGCAAGACAAAGAAGAAATGTTACCTTACAAGTGTACACATTAGCTCAGCTACTCATTAGTGAAGATTAAAATTTTTTGGATTGATTTATTGCCTTTTATATTCACCTAGCTGAGAACAAGACCCTGCAGCAATGGGGGGGGGGGGGGGGGGGGATAAAAAGGAGGGGTAGGTTTTAATAGAGCAGAAGGCAGCCAAGAAAGCCCCAAGAATTTGGCAAAGCTCATGCCTCCATAGGTTTTGTGTTGGCATCTCTGGGCAGCCCAGGGTCAGCACGAAGGCACTGGAAAAAGGAGCATACTGTCCGTAACTTTTACCTACTTAAAATGTTTTCCAGGGTCACCCTGGCAGTACAGGGGCAGTGCCAGGAGATCTGGAACTGAACAAGCCCACAGTACGAAAAGGGAAGGTAAACCATGCCAAGACGGATTCGTGGCTAATGAGGCAGGCAGCTGCTTTAATTGCACAATAGGATGGATAACAGTGCTGTTGAAAGACAAATGATGGAGTAACGCACTTATTAAATATAAACACCAGGGTGAAGGTGAGGTGTTAATTTTCAAGGCAAAAGACAGCCGTCGTGTCCTGTCACATAATTCCATTTCACATTAAACTTACTGTGGGCAAGAAGGTAATAATGTCAACGACTCACCTTTATTCCTCAACAGCAAGGAAATTGATGGTGAGCTAAAAAGTTTCCAGCCCTGAAGTTAGTACATGACTTGAGGGGATAAAACTAGAATAGGGAGAATATGAAAAATTCAGAACGAATGCCTACAATGCTCTCTTGGTTACAACTGCTCAGTGTTGCTAAGAAAGCATTAACATGCCCTTCTCTGCTCTGGATTCTGCCAGTAGCAGGTGAGAAAACGCCCTGCCCCTCATTCTGACAGCTTGAGTAGGTGCAAGTGTGGATCAGTGGAGTCTCAGACACTCTCCCTTTCATTACTTCCCTTTGAGAATGGGTACAACCTAATAAACAAATTAGGACTGACAGGAACTGAAGTAAAAAAGCTCGCATTTCAAAGATGAGCTGAGGAATTTACAGCTGCCAGGTTAAAGCTTCCTAACTCACCTCCTTTATTGTATCCTAAATACCATTTCCCAAAGTCCCAAACTGAAAACTTTGAGGGCCTCTCCATTGTCTTTAAGATGAGCCTATCCTCCTTCACTGGACATCAAAGCCTTTATAAAATAGCCCCAACCTCACTTCCTATCTAATGTCGCTGAACTGCTCCCCTTTGTGAGTCTTTACGGAATAATTGGTGGGAAAATACACTGGCTGTGTGAGGGATGGGGAGTTAACTTTCATGAACAGCTTCATTATCTGTAAAGCGGACTGAGCATCAGGAACGTAATGGAATTATAGTTGACCCTTGAACAACATGGGTTTAAACTACACGGGTTTGCTCATATGTGGATTTTTTTTATATATATACAGTAAAGTGTACATGTATTTTCTTAATACATTTTCTTAATAACATTTTCTTATCTCTAGCTTACTTTATTGTAAGAATACAGTACCTAAGACACATATCATACAAAATATGTGTTAATTGACTGTTTATGTTATCAGTAAGCCTTCCAGTCAACAGTAGGCTCTTAGTAAAGTTCTGAGGGAGCCAAAAGTTATACACAGATTTTTTTCTTGCCCAGGGGCACCGGTGCCCTTAATCCCTGCCTTGTTCAAGGGTCAGTATTGTGAACACTAAGTAAGGTACTTGGCACAGGGCCTGGTTTATGAAATGCAAGCTCCCTTCACTTCCTACCCGGCTCACAAGTCACACTTGTCTTCTCATTGTGTCTAAACACACCCAGTAAGTTCCTACTTCCCTTTATCCAATCCCTATACCCCCTCCCCATTATCGCCCATGCTTCTGCTGGAATCTACACCGTCTCCATCTCCCAGCTCTCCACTTAACCAATTCTACTCTCTCTTTGAGGTCTAGGCCCATCTGCCCCCTTCTACGAAGGCAGACTCAAGTTTCTGCAACAAGAGCATGCCTTAAGGCAGTCTTGGATAAACTCTCCAACTCTAACATTCCATGATGAAGCTGTGCAGGTAGGACAAAGTGAAACTTCAGACTCACCAAAGAATATAAGATGACCTCTCCAATTGGTAAGCAATTGGGCAGAAAGTGAAAATACTATTTAAAAAAATACTAAGCTATTTAAAAATCTGCATTCCTGTAAAGGGTTATTATTTTAAAGTCTCGTGTTAATAGGAGCTGTTTCATGCCAGAGAATAGGCTCCACCATATATGAAGCCAAAGTAAGCTTGTAGAGAAGTCCCCCACAGTTTCAGAATGATCAGAGTCATAAAGCTCAATGCTATCTACCTAGGAAGTGGATGATGTGAGAGCTAGACCATGGACTATGTCTGTGGTCTTATAGAGAATTCTGGAATCCCTCTCTGCACTACGTTTAACTTCCATAAACCCACCCATTTTTCAAGTGCCTTGTTACATATAGGACCTTCAGTTAGCTGTTGGCAAACGTGGGCACGTATATATGTATAAGATGTACTTCTTTCCCTCAAAGAAGTTGCAGTCTAGAAAGAGAAATAGAATATAAATAGAATATAAGGAGAAGTCACAGGATGTGTCAAAATGGCATAGTATTTGAAGGAAATCAAAGGATGAGCAGATCCCTTTCAACTAATGTGATCAAAGAGCTGTGCCCAGTGATCTAACTTACCGAAACTGCATCTACCCTGCTCTAGAGAAAAGAATGAAGCTCTAAAATCCTACAAGCTCTTTAAAAAAAATCCAGAAGCCTATTTTTTATACCTCTTTCATGCTCACCCATTGGAAATCTTGAAATCTCCTCCCCAGCAATAATTCTTCTGTGATTTCTCATTAGAAACTTGCTTAAGATAGAATATTAAATCACAGCAATAAAACTGGAAAATGTGACATCAGATTGAGATGTAAAAGCTAATAATTCATCTTATAATGACTATTATATACAAGAGAAGATAAAACCTTTTCCCCAAATGGACTATGGAAATTCCTATTCAAACTGAAAATTACTTTTGATCCTCTCTCTCTGCACTCAGAAACCAAGATAGCAATAATTTTCCTTAAAACCTCTGATTTGATAATTCTTCTTTTATAAACCTGAAGTCCATCTTCCGGAATCCCTTGTGACTTGTCAGAGCTCTAAATGAGCCACAATTACACACCAACTTTTTTCCTTCGCAGTCACTGCCCCTGGGCTAAAGTCACCTCCATAGATCAGAATTGTCTATCGCAGTTAACAGAAACTTTAGATTTATTCTTCAGCTAGTTATGAAATACATTCGTACAACTGGTCAACAGCAAAACACCTGGGGTGCTGGGCCCACTTGACAGCTTCACTCATTTTGGAAAAGAATACTAAAAAACATCTAACAGTAGGAATAATAATAGGTTATATTTATTGAGCATGCACTGGGTCTCAGGCATGTTGTAAGCCCTTTTCACAAAGTATTCACACAGCTAGGTAACAAGAGGAACTCCAGTCCCCATCACTGGTTGGGTCTCCCTAAGCTGCTCTGTATTGTCTCAGGAAGTAGAGAAGTTCCAGAAATATGGGAGCTAAAAAACGTAATGGTGCCTAGAATTACTTTAGAATGAAACTCCTATTTGCCAACTCTTTCTCCTGTTTTCTGTTGCTCAAACTTCCACGTGTGAGCACAAGGATTCCTTTGCTGGCTTCTTTGCACCCATTTTGCTTCTCACTCTTTCTCGTGCTCAGATGGTCTCTCTTCCTTCCTGACAACAAGGCTCTCTAGGCACTGGGCTTCAATGCCCCATAATTCAGACACTTACTAAGTGCCCCTTCCTGTGGGAGCTACACAAAAGGGATCCAATCCCTGCTCTTAAAGAGCTTATAGTCTAGAGGCATAATAAGTAGAACATAGGGTAGTGATATTGTACACCACCATTATATTAGCCAGGATTCTTTCCACTGCAAATGATAGAGACCCAATCAACATGGCCTTAACCTGGACTTCTCACATACAGAAGAGTGAGTGAAGAAATGTGTTATTTTAAGCTGCTAGATTTGTAGTAATGGTAATGTACTATGGCAGCAATAGAAAACTAAAATATATACCAAGCCAGCTCTGGAGAGGAGGGAAAAAAGTTATTCCACAAATCTCCAGAAGTTCTCTAAGAAATTGCAAGAAACCAAAAAACACCTAGACCTACGGCAACAATAGTAACTCCAGCTGCTACCATTGGTGGGGGCTCCCTGACCTGATCTACATTGGCTCAAGAAGGAGAGAAGTTCCAGAAAAGCAGGAGCTAACAGTCTGGGTGGTGCCTAAAAATTTTAGCCAGGTGTCCACTGCTGTTAGTTAAATCAGGAGTTGGCAAATAACAGGCTGAATTTGGTCTGCTCCCTGTTTTTCACATCCAAAGATCTGATTTTACCTTTTTTAACAGCTTGTTTTTTAAAGCAAAAGATGAATAATATTTTATGACACATGAAAATTACATGAAATTCACATTTGAAGTGCCCACAAGTAAAGTTTTACGGGAACACAGCCATGATCATTCATTTACATGTTATCAATGGCTGCATTTATGTGACAACGACAGAGCTGAGCAGTCCCAATAGACATCATATGGCCTGCAAAACCTAAAAGATTTACTATCTGGCTCCTTAAGGAAAAAGTTTGTCAAACCCTACATCAGAAAATGTGAATGTAAATACCCATGAGAACTTTAACACACCTGAGCATGCATTTGTTTTGATTACTGGCATGGGACACGTAAAGAGTTCAGGAATGTCTGAGTCCCAAGAAGGCTCAGGGCAGGGGTACCTGGATAGCTCAGGGCTCAGTCAGTCAAGCAGCCAACTCTTGAGCCAAGCTCAAGTCACGATCCTGGGGTCATGAGATCGAGCCCTGTGCTGGGCTCTGTGCTGAGCATGGAATCTGCTTAAGATTCTCCTCTCTATCTCTCTCTCTCAAATAAAATTTTAACAATTAAAAAAAAAAAAAAAAGAAGAAGGCTTGGGGAAGTCTAGGTGAGAGTTCTGAGGAATACAAGGACAGACAGCCAAAGTCTAGCTCTTCTTACTACATGTTTGTGTCCAGGGTAGACCAAGAGATACCCATGAGGAACTGTTCCCTCACCCCCTACCATGAATCCCCAGAGTGATGCACCAAGCCTAGGCAGGATACAACCTTCCCTTTTGGGTAGACAGGTGGGTACCTCTGATTTTTTGCTACATTACACCCTGTGCTGAACTAAGTGGAGAGTGATGGCTTAGCAGGGCTCAGGTGAGTCCAAGTATAGCCCATAAGTAGAGGGCTATACTTGGACACAACTGAAAGTAACCAGTATGAAAGGCAGAAACACAGGGCTCAAGACCAAACGTTAAGATGACAGACAGACACCCCCTTCTCTGTCACCAGCTGGAAGTAAGAGCAGGATTAGTAAGAGGAAGCTCTGAGTTCCATTCTGACATGAGTTCCATTCTTCCCAGGCTGGTGGCTTTTCTTCCTGGAGTTGTGGTCTAGCTGGCCAGATCAGCTCCTGAATGTTCAAGGCATTAACCCTATAATTAAGAATTCTTCTCTATTGAAAAACAGGTTTATCTTTATCAGTGTGAGGCAGGGGCCTCTGGCATCTGTCAAATGGTGGAATTAGGACTGATAGGAAGCAGGCTGCAGTAAGGTGACTTACCAAGTGGAGCCTTAAATGTCACAACTAGATATTCCCTGAGTTTCCACAGAATCAGATTGGCTAAACCTGGCTTCCCTTTTTACTCTTCCTCTTCAAATTTCTTAGGTTTTCTTTTGAGCTTCCCAAAGTAGAAACCAAAGCTAGAATAAGACTAGACCCTTGTCAGTAATTAAAAGAAAGGATTTGTTTCTTAAAAGGAAGTTTGGGGGCCTCTGGGTGGTCCAGTAGGTTAAGCATCTGACTCTTGACATCGGCTCAAGTCGTGATCTCATGAACTCCATGCTGACAGCACGGAGCCTGCTTGGGATTCTGTGTCTCCCTCTCTCTGTCCACCCCACACTTGTGCTCATTCTCTCTCTCTCTCTCTCTCTCTCTCTCTCTCTCTCAAAAATGAATAAATAAACATTTTTTAAAGGAAGTTTCTTAAGAGATTAGAGTATCTGTCAAATTCACCACATTCCCCAAGCAGAATTGTAGCTCAGTTCTGATACTTGGGTGAGTGAGAGCAGATGGCATGAGTCTAGAAAGAGTATTAGATGAGAATGTTTGCCCTCCTGCAGAGAACACGGGAAAAGGTGAATGGTGACAAATATTTTTAAAATCTATGATATGAAATAAAGACCAGAATTGCAGAAACCAAGCACGTGAGAGACGGAAAGACATATAGTTTAACGGGGGGAGCAGGGGGACACATTTCCAGTGCTCTGGAGAATCCAGGTCACTGGATTCCTAGCCTGTGTTCTTTGCACTCTGCCACAAGCCCCACAGTAGTCACTCCTATTGAGCACCTGAGCCTGTCCTGAGGTCTTGTCCACGGAAAACGTAGCACAGCTATTTTCTTGGCTGAATTCCATCGGCCCCCGCCATCCCTGTCAGGCTGACCCAGCAACTTGGCTTTCCAGGACCAGCCTGGGTAGATATTTCCCTCAGATATTCTCTCCACCACAAACAAAACCAATGCTGAACATTCACAGAACAAATTTTTCAAATTAACCTGCAAAATCCCCTCCTGGCACTGCAGGGAGGTCAGGCAAGATGCTGATGATTCCGTAACTCAGCATCAGGCATCCACGTTTCACCACACACTGATATCAGATGGTCTCTCCCTTGCTCAGGTTTTTCAGAGTAAGAAAGGTTACATTTTTCATCCACAGAAAGCCAATGTCACAGCTAGTGATAAGAAAGAATTTATTATGGGAATCACAGAAGAAGCGAGGCAAAAAAGCACTAGATTTGAGGAGGCAGAACGGTGCCGTAGAAAGCTTGGAAGACTTCAAAGCAGAGACCTCAGTTAAAATCCTGGCTCCTCTAACTAGCAGTGTGCTTGATCCTTCGAAGCCTCTGTCCTTATCTGCAAGGCAGGTTAATGCCTGTACCCCAGGCTGGGAAAATCAAATGAGGCAATGTGTATGGAGCATGCCGAATGCTTCTCAGTGAAGGACTATAAGTTATGTGTAAATATGAGTAGGTGGGCATAACTAGGGAACACTTAGAGAGAGACGCAGTGGGTATTAAAGGAATCTAGTGCTGCCTGCCCCCTGCTCCCACCATCAACTATGTCAGGAGTTGATAACTTTTGCCACGGCTCCTTCCTCTTGACTCTTCTGACATAAGAGTGAGGCAATTACAAAGGGGACATCAGCAAAGTAAACACTGTACCAGCGAGGAATCAGCCAGGTTAACAGACCTCCTGCTGGTATGGTAGAGTAGAAATCATTCACACCACCCACTGGATGAGTTGAGTCATAGAATCCACCCAGCCATGTAGCTGAAAGCTGCACTCCTGGGGGGAATTAAAAAATTTCTGACCCAAGACCCAAGTCGCAGGGGAAAAAATGGCACTTTGGCATCTGAACACTTCAACGGAAGGATGGCTGAGCAGGTGGACAGAGCCCTTGGGCATTCAGACACCAGGGACAGCATGAAGTGGGGGGAAAGCGAGAGGAAATCAAACAAGAAGAAGCGAAAGAGGGCTTGGAAAAGCCAGTGAAAGAACCCAAAGGAAACCACAGCCTGATCTGTGATTCTGCTAAGAGCCCTGGTGATCACCCCGTGTAGCTCAGCGTTGGTATGAGTGATGATTTACGTTGGCCTTAAACTCCAAACTACCATGCAGAGGCTGTGGTGAGGTCACTACTAGGCTGGAACAATCATGCAATTTGAAACAGGAAGACCGAGTGCTGACAACTCTTTGCGCTTCTGGATGGTTCTGCGACCCTGAGTAAATCATGCTCCTTCCTTTGCACCTCAATGCCTTCATTTGTAAAATGAGGGTTAGACCAGCTGAACTCAAAGCTTTGTTTAGGCTCTGATTCTAAGAGTCCCCAGAGAGGACATAGGACTAGAGAGGAAAGCTTCCCTCCCACACAGAATCTGCCATGCTGCTTGTTTGTTATTTCTGTGGCAGAGGGGACAATGGTTTTCTCCAAAATTCTCACTGAGTGAAGAGAATGATGACATATCTAAGAGTCTTGATGGCCAATGAACACAGGTTATGAATTCAGTCCACAGAGACCCTGTACTGTAACTGCCTCTTCAGACCCTCCATAGAAGGATAGGTTTGGGTCACAGCTCTGGGGTGTACATGAAGGGGCGGGGAGTCAGGAGTGAGGGAGATGGCCAACCCCACACGGACTGCCTCGCAGCTTAGTGCATCTGTGTTCTTGCGCGTCTCCACATGTGCCTGCTCCGTGCTTGCCAATTTCCATGCCTTTCAGTACAAGTTCTTGGTTCCCGGACTGTTACACGTCCCAGCTGGTATTCTGCTCTCCCACAAGCTGCCTCAGAACACACAGCCCCGATGTCTGTCCACCCACCTCTCCCAAAGCTTCATTCTTTCCTCAGCAGCCCCACACCACCCAGCCCAGGGAGGCTGTGCGCCCACTGTCGCTGAGGGCCAAAGAGCATGGAGCCAATTCTAGTTTCCTTTCCCTCCTGTTCTTTACACACACACACACATGCACACACACACACACACACACACACATGCACGCACCCCAGGAGAGGAGTTCGCAGAGCTTCTGCGTCTGTTTTCCCTCCTCCTTTGACACACTTCTTTTCATCTGGATTCTTCTTCCAAATGAATTGTTCGGTTCTGACGCGAGAGCGAGGGACTGGATGTCTCCCTTCTATGTAAATGGTAAGTCAACGCATTAACTCAGTACAAATTTGGCATATGCCTACCACGTGGCACACATTGGGCTGGTTGGCATGAATGCCGATAACAAATCAGACACAGTCTGGAGAGTGTTAAAGACCAAACCACTGATGAGTGAGGCATCCAGAAACTATTCCTTTAATGCGGTTAACCAACACATGCAAGTTAATGATCAAGAGAGGCTTATCAATAACTCAGCTCTACTGCTGTGTGAATTAGAAACAGTCTCCATGGCATGTCCACCAAGGCTCCCTCTTCTGCCCCCTATTCCAATCATGTAGTCGGCGGGGGGGGGGGGGGGGGTGGTAACACGCGTGTCAGTCTGTGGTATTGTGTCAAGAGCGCGAGGTAGGGGTTAGGCGCCCTGGCGCCGAGCTCCACCTCTGCAACATAACTAGCTGTGGGACCTGGGCAGTTTCCCTCTCCTTGTCCCTATGTGACCTAGGGGAATTGGAGTCCATTGTTTCCAGCAACCTTTCCAGCTCTGAACAGCTTTTATCTCACTATCTGCTGCATACAATTCATTACAGAAAGAAAGAAAGGCTGATTCTGAGACCACCAAGCCAGGGAAATGACATGGGAAATGACTGTCATCGGGGAAGAGAGCCCAAAAGAAGTCTGTGGTATTCAAAGGGACCAAGGTGACTGAGGCTCCCTAAGGAGAGGGATCAGGATGCAGATAAGGAGCAATTAAACCAGCAGAGAAACCCTGCCTGGGCAGCTTAGGTTTACATTAGGAATGACATCATCTTTCCATGAAAAGCCTAATGAGAATATGGCTTTTTAAAGATAGCAGCCCTGATCATTAAAGAAGTGTGTGTGCGTACTTCTCTCTGACTATTTCCAAGGGCAGTCTTCGACCCCATATCCAAGATGAGACCATCCCTTTAGGGACCGCGTATAGTATTTGTTTTTTAATTGTCCTCCGGCCTGAGCCACCTTTATTTCTTCTCCCTCTCCCTTCCTTCCTCTTCCATCCCTGTTCTTCCTCTCTTCCTTTCTCTCTCTCTCAAAAACACACAGTTAAAAAAAAAAACCTGCATAAAATCATGTAAGGCGAAAAGTCCCTCTTTCTGCCTTCCCCTTGACTCTTACTTCTGTAGTCCCCTTTCCAGAATCAGTCACCGTTACCACTTTCTTAAAGAAACTTCAAAAGGTGTTCTCTGCACAGACCTGTATATATGCATTTATAGCCCCCTTTTATAAAAAGGTCTTGCCTCTTTGTTTTTCTATGTTCCGTTCAGTCTCAGCATAAGTGTACCTTGTTTAATACAGTGTACGTGCACCCAGAAGGTTGTATAAATCAAATTTTATTGTGATAGACGTAAAAAGAAAAGTTATGTTATTTAAAAAGAAAAAAAATGTACTATGCCTTAGCAGGCAATTTAAAACAAACAAAAATATCTTTGCGTCAACAGACCGTTTTTTCGTCCTCTCCCCACCATGTAGTGAGTTGTGCGTGTACTTTGGTATTGGGGTTTCCTGAGGCTGAGCGTTCCTGTGTTTGAATTGTTCTCATGATAAAAAGAAAATACATTATGACTTGTTGGACGACGTGCGTTTTATAGTTTTCCGTAATGAGCCAAGAGAGCCCATCAGTATTCAAACCCCAGCAGGATGGCACTGCCCCAGAAAAGCGCATTGCAAGTGACCTAAATGAGAGGATCAAGTCAGACTGTGTTGTGTAACTGCCAGCCAGAGTCACTGGTGAGGGAGTGGCTCCCGCTCAGCACTGCCTTAGGCAGTGTGAGATGTGCCAAAAGGTAAACTGCTTATACTTTAGGTAAAAGCAGATCTGGAATCAGTTTGAAGGAAATGACAATACAATAGGAATTATATGTTAAAATTATGCATAACTGTGCCAGGAGCAGGCGTGGCTGGAATTCTGAGAAGGCAGGGAGGTCCTCCCTGTGACTAGGGAGAGGGAAAGGCTTGCCAGGAGCACTAAGTTGAGTGGGGCAGAGAGTTTAAGGGGCAGCAGTTAGAACCAGGGGAGAGGACAGGGCTGCTCTAACAAAGCATCACGACCTGGGTGGCTTGAAACAACAGAAATGAAGGTGTCCCCAGCGTGTGCTTCCTCTGAACCCTATAGGGGAGAATCCTTCCTTGCCTCCTCCTAGTGTCCAGGGGTTGCTGGCAATCTTGCTGTCCCTGAGCTGTGGCTGCCTCACTCCAATCTCTGCTCTGTTGTCATACTGGTGCGGGAAGCAAAGGCAGGAGGAAAGGGCAGGTAGAACTCAATTTCCTTAGAACCTGCAGCCCAGTATTGACAGATACTTGAGGCTCCAGGAACTCCCTAAGGTCTTAATGCTAATGCTTTGCTTGAGGGAAAACAACCCTAGCTTGACAATAGCTAGGCCTCCAGTACCCTGGGAATCTTCTTTAGCATATGGAAATCTCACTGGAAACTTCCCCTGGACTTTACCTCCCCCAACTCCACTGTATATAACCAGTGTCTCCTCATGTTCCCACGGGTCCTGTCCCGGTGCTTTAATAAAATCACCTTTTTGCACCAAAGACGTCTTCCAGAATTCTTTCTTGGCATCGGCTCCGGACCCCACGAACCCCACTATCACCCCCAAAAACCTCATCAATAGGGCCACCTTCTTTCTCTCTGTGTATCTGTGTCTTCACTGGCATTGTCCGCTCTTATAGGGACACCAGTCATATTGGATTAAGGGCCCACCCTACTCCAGCATGACCTCACCTTAACTTAACTAATTACATCTGCAGTGACCCTATTTCCGAATAAGGTTACATCCTGAGGGACTGGGGAGATAGGGCTTCAACAGATCTCTTGGGGAGGGGAGCACAATTCAACTCAAGTGGCAAAGATTCTCCACTTGGCTCCATTTCCAGTCTGCCTCACCTTCTGCCCCCCCTAGACAAAGTCAGTGTGCACAGAGTTCATTCCCCTCTTCTCCAAGGATCCCACCTCTCCCTCAGTACCCCATTCGCACAGCCTCCCTGTGGAGGTTCCTATCACCCAGAACTCCTGCTCCTACAAAACAGCAGCTGAGGGATGCTCTCATCTGAGCGTCCTTTCCCATAGCCCAGGGCCCTTGGTTCCTTGTCCTGCTCTGTTCCCCACCTCCTGGCTCACATTCCTCTTCCCTACCTTGGACCCCACTAATTCACCTGTGTTCTCTCATTGGCACCACCACGGTCCCTGTCCCCTGATGGCCCTTGCAGCCAACCAGCAAGAGGCCTGCCTCTTCCAGCAAGGATCCATACTGCAGGAAAAAACTAGAAAAACAAACAAACAAACAAAACAAAAACACATGCCTTTGCCTATCTGTTTCTCTAAAAACCATCCATTTGTCATTTGAGTCTTAGCCGTGTCTCAGCACATGTATTCTCATCCCCATTTGATTATTTTTCCTGTTTCCCATATCAGCTTCCCAAACTCCCCCCACCCCTGTCCCCATTACCTTCCCTCCCTCCGGATTGACATTGTTCTCTATTACACAGAGTATAGGAACCATCAAACATAAACTTGTTTAACTTCCTCCTTCTCTGGCTCAAAGTGCTGACCCAGCTTCCTTCTCCTATTCATGTCTGCTCTGTAGTTTCAGGGCATTTTTTCTAAGGAGAAGGTAATTCATGTTTATTGAATCCTTCCAGAGTGCCAGGCATTATGCTAGGTGTTCTCGCCTCTTACCTCACTGTGACACTTATGTTGTTCTAATTTTGCTAGTTTACGTTTCTATCTGACCCTCCAGCTACAAGCTTCTTGTGAAATCTCTGGGGACATCTTTACTCATCGGGCATTATTCCATGTAATCCTCTAGAACCTTATGAACCAAGTACAGATTATCTCCAAATTACAGATGAGGAAACCAAATCTCATTGTGTTAAGCCACTTGACCAACCGTGGTACCACCTGGACGTAGCAGAGCCCGGATGCCGGCACAGGTCCACTGACCACACGGCCCACCACACGACACGGAACAAATGAGTGGCACGTTGCTAACTCTGCGCCAGACAGAACAGCAAATGAGGGCCTGCTCCCACTCGCCTGATTGGCTGCCTCCCTCCTCTATAAACAGGAACCATTCTCAGAGTCTGGAGTAAGGATTATTCTAAGAACTATTTAAGCTCGGTAGGGACCCTTTCGTTCATTTGCTCAACAAATATTTGTGTCTTATATGTGTTAAACCCTGTGCTGGAAAGGGTAGACACAATCATGAGCAAAACAGAACAGGGACTTCTTCAGGCTAAGGACCTATCCGGGAACAGCTTAACACACAGACCGAAGGCAGTCGTTCCCAGCCCCGTGCGCAGCCTGTCCACAGCCCTTCCCTGTAGTTTAAGACATCTGAGCCCGGTGACAGGGATACATTGCCGCCCCTAGGGGTGCCTGGGGAAAATGAGAAAAGGGTTTCCCTTTTTCCAGTTTCCCTTCCCTCTCTTGGAGAGAAAATGGTGAGCAAGGCTGTTTTCCATCACCGAATTTATGGATTATGGCCAGAGTTCAAAATCACTCCCAAGGTCCCTAAATGAGGAGGCAGAATCCCATGCCTGCCCTGACCGCAGTTACTCACCTGTGCACCTGCCCATGTGAAAAGTGTGCTTACTTCCTGATAGGCTTCCCCAGGTACAGGCTTCTCTGCTTTAACTATTGGCCTTTGGATTGGATAGTTCTTTGCTCTGTGGGGCTGTCCCGCACACCGTAAGATATGAGCAGTATCCATGGCCTGTACCCACTACATCCTGGTAGCAGCATCACCACCATCCCACTTAGGACAATTAAAAATGTCTCAGACACTGTGACCTGTTGCCTGAGTGAGGGCAGAATCAGCCCCCTGTTAAAAACCACTGTTTTTGAACAGTGCATTGAAAATTGCTCCCATGACCTTTAAGGTACCAGCCAGAGACCCACATCACCTGAGTGCCACAGAGGAGCCTCTCTGAGAGGAGACCCAGTGCAGCCAGGACTCTCCCTCTCAAGAAGGCTGCGGAGGTAAGCACTGTGTGCATCACAGACTCAGCTCAGATTAAACACATCCAGGCTCACCCAGGGACTCGGGAAATGCTCAGTCACCAAACTGTGCCCAGAGTCACAGGACATTTGTGGCAGTGCCCACAACTGGAGAAGTGACAGGTTAATCCTCCCCAAAGACTCTGATCTGCATAGGTCATATCATTTCTTCTGTAGTCACTTCCTACCAGATACCTTGCTGTCATCACTTCCTGAAAGGCTTTTGTTAGAGTATTGTCTCTCTTTTTCACATGCCCTCTCCTTTAAAATGTGATCCTCCCCACGAGAGCACAGTAAATCACCGACATTTTATTTTGAATTAGCTAACAAATCCTTTCCCTCAAGGTCCTGTGGAAATCAGACACACATCAGCCAGCTTTGACTGGAAGCTGGCTATGTCCCCAGATCTCAATAGGTGGCTTTGCAGCCATATCGTCCATATGCTAAGATGAAATTGACTGAATTTGGGCATGTCAACTTGAGGACAGTTTTTCCAGTCCTAACGGTGCAAACCCCAGGACATCAAACTGGTGTAAGGATGCTGTATGAGAACAGCCTCCCCTTAGGAGGGTCCTCTGTGAGCAAAAGGACTGCTGCACTGAGGAAGGGGGAAAAAAAGCTAGTCCAGTGAAGCAGAGACAGAGGAAGAGAAGATGGAGACCTTGCCAATTTGACTTTTTCTGCCTACTTGCCATAAAGGCTGGTGGGGGATTGTGACCTGTTACAATGGTTTCTTGAGGAGAAATCATTCAACAAGTATTTATGACAATCAACTTTGTGCCAGACCCAGTGGGATTGATTTGAACTGTTTTCCTTCCCAGACCTCATTCTACATCAGTACTGGCCCCCATGGCCCCTTAGTAAGGGATAGAGTATGTGCCACTGAGAATGTGTTGCCAAGAAATGGGGTCATGTTTCCTGTCCAAGACCAGTTCAGTTCTAACCAGTTATAACATGGGAATTTGGAGCTGAGACAAATAGGATACAGGAAGATTAAGGAGACTCTGACCCCACTGGCTGCCTTCTAGAATCTCTGACCCTAAGGGGACAAGAGAGAAGATCCAAGAAACACCTGGGCCGCCAAGCTTCTCATTAGCAGACCAGAGGTCCAGGCTAATGGCATACACTTGTGCCAACCCAGTCCTGGACCCCAAACCACTGGGGAATCTGAAGTCCATCCCCTGTAGTTCCCCATGACACAGATATTCACCCATCTGAATTCACATTCCACTCTCTGGGGCAGATTCTTCCATTCCTGCATGGTTACAGATACCCAGAAAGTGGCTTGGCCATCGGTGTAGCTCCATCCCACTGTTCCTTAAAGTATGGTATTTCAACCACCTGCATCAAAATCACCCACAGAGTGTTTAAGATGCATGTTCAAAAAAAAAAAAAAAAAGGTAGCCTCACTTTAGACTAAATAAATCAGAATCCCAAAGGAGTAAGAGTCAAGTATCTGATTTTTTAAAATTACACTTTTAGGTGATTCTTATACAAACTAATTTGGGAATCATTGGCAAGGTGAAAAGAACACAGACTTTGAAACTAGGCTGAGCTAGGTTCACACCCAACCCTGCTACTTCTAAACTGTGTGACATTAAGCAAGTTACTTAGCATCTTTTTCATTTCTAAAATGGGGAAAGTAAAGCCTATGTAATGGGTTTGGTGTAAGAATCAATATGATAATATTTAAAAAAAAAAAGGCTCAGTTCACTTTACGTGCTTACATAGTGCTCCATATGTCAGTGGTTGTTATTGTCACCATGCTTTGGTGGAATTTAGCCAAATGATCAAACCTACTGTTGGTTCTTGGAACCGCTGAATCTTTCTGGAACCATCTAGCCAAACCCCTGCTGCAGATTATAACAGTCAAAACTGGAAGGTCTGCATCACCCGGGATCATTGTTACCTTCACTGGAAGCTCTGGACCCTAAGGACCAAACAGAGCTTTTCAACCCATCAGAGCTCTGGGAAGGAAAGGCAGGCAGATTGCTGGGGAGAAAGTGCCTGTTAACCCATCCACTCCTTTTTAAATGCTCAAGTACCCAGATGCCAAAAGGGCCTGATCTCAGCAGCACACACACACAGACCTGACCTTGCCTACAGCACCACTGTACCAGGGCCAGCACCCACAGTGCAACTGACAGGCGCAGTGTGATAAGCAAGCTATTTTCTGAATCTGCACAAGGAATGTTTAATATTCCAGAGCTCATACAAATGGAAGAGGCTGCTAAACAGTGTCGGAAAGTTCTGCAGAAAAGCATTATGCATTTCTCAAGGAAATTATTTTTAAAAGCTTTTCCACTGACAGTTTCTTCAAAGGGAGACAATTGTTCCTTTCAAAAGTTCCTATGTTCTAACAGAGATAAGCAGCTTAGGCCTGCTTCTGGGGTGACTAAGTGCTCCTTTACATTCTTATTTCTGCCCCGGATTATTCCAAACCCTCAGCCTCTCGAAGAAATCAAGTCCCAAGCTTAGGCGTTAGCAGGAGGACTTCTGATCCCCTAGTTTTGAACCAGAAGAATGAGACTCCTTTATTAAAGGGAGGTTTCTCCAGTTTAGGCATTCCTGGGACTAATCGTCCTTATTTCATAGCTGGATCTCCCATCAGGGTCCTAATTCATTCAGGACCCTGCTGTGGACTGAATGTTTGTGACCCCTCCTCCCCATTCACACACTGAAGCTTAATCCCCAAGGTGCTGGTATTTGGAGGTGGAGACTTGGGGAGGTGAGGAGGTCATGAAGGTGGAGCCCTTAGGAATGTGGTTAGTGCCTTTATAAAAGAGGTCCCAGGGGCACCGACTATTGATTTTGGCTCAGATCATGATCTCATGGTTCATGAGTCTGAGCCCCAAGTTGGACTCTGCACTGACAGCAGGAATCTGCTTGATATGCTTGGTCTCCCTCCCTCTCTGCCCCACCCAAACCTCCCCCCCCCACTTGTGCACTCACACACGAGCATGCACAAGCATTATCTGTCTGTCTCTCTCTCTCAAAAATAAATAAACAAACATTTAAAAGAGGCCCTAGAGAGTTCCCACACACCCCCCCACCACCTAAAGCATAGCAAGAAGACAGCAATTTATAAATCAGAAACAGGCTGCCCCAAACCCCAAAACTGCAGACATCTTGATCTTGGATTTTCCAGCCTCCAAAGCTGTGAGAAATCATTTTCTGTTGCTTATAAGCCACCCAGTCTATGGCATGGTATGATAGCAGCCCAAACTAAGATAGGCCCTATAAGAAGTCTACCTGGCTAGGATTTTAAACATAAGCCTTGGGGCACCTGGGTGCCTCAGTTGGTTAAGTGTCAGACTCCTGATTTTCTGCTCAGGTCATGATCTCCCTGCTTATGGGATTAAGCCCCGCATCATGCTCCACACTGATAGCACAGGGCCTGCTTGGGATTCTCTTTCTCCCTCTCTCTGCCTCTCCCCCTCCCCTGCTCATGCTCTCTCTTTCTCTCTCTCTCTCAAAATAAATGAATAAACTTAAAAATTAATAGTAAAGACAAAACTAACCCACATATCTCAGGAATAGTTACGTAAGTTACTTTGTTGGTGGTTTTTATTTTTGTTTCTTAATTTGGGGGGTGGGTACATAAATATCCATTATTTTATCCTTTATAAATTTTCATATATCTAAAATATTTTCTTTAAAAATAATGTTTCCAGATATGCATTGAATACGCCCAGGAAAACGTCTTGTCAGTAGCCCTAATCAATACTGGTATCACCCAGCTTGTGACATGTATTCCTGCACTTTCTCCTTTGAGCATCTTGGCACATAGTTGCTATGAACCTTCCACAGACAATAATACCTGAAAGCAGAGACCTTAGAATTTCCAACATACTGCATGGGAATGGACACCTGGGAAGTACTATTTATCGAATTTTTTGTTCATTAGATTGAGGCCTCGACTCCTCTAAGAGCCTCTCCCTTAGACCTGTAGACTTTTTCCCTTCCTCTTCACCCCAAATGGGTTCACTGCATGATGGCTGAGGTCATTCCAGCACACATATGCTTTGATGACAGTGTAAAGGAATCTCAACTTTTATAATATGGATCTGATAAATTATATGCATACATGCTCATATTTCATTAAGTCAACTTGACATAAGGTTAAAGCATAATTCATTTTCCATAAAGCAGAAGGCATCACAATCTCACACTTTAGCCTCTACTACAGAGCTGTAATCATCAAGACACTATGGTATTGGTATTGGCACAAAAACAGACACATAGATCAATGGAATAGAATAGAGAATGCAGAATTAGATGCACAAATGTATGGCCAACTAGTCTTTGACAAATCAGGAAAGAATATCCAGTGGAAAAAAGATAGTCTCTTTAGCAAATGATGTGGGAGAACTGGACAACAACAAGCAGAAGAATGAAACTAGACCACTTTCTTAACACCATACACAAAAATAAACTCAAAATGGATGAAAGACCTAAATGTGAGACAGGAAACCATCAAAACCCTAGAGAAGAAAACAGGCAACAACCTCTTTGACCTCAGCCACAGCAATTTCATGCTCGACACATCTCCAAAGGCAATGGAATTAAAAGCAAAAATGAACTATTGGGACCTCATCAAGATAAAAAGCTTCTGCACTTCAAAGGAAATAATCAACAAAACTAAAAGGCAACCGATGGAATGGGAAAAGATATTTGCAAATGACGTATGGGATAAAGCATTAGTATTCAAAATCTATAAAGAACTCACCAAACTCAACACCCGAAAAATAATCCAGTGAAGAAATGGGCAGAAGACATGAACAAACACCTTTCCAAAGAAGATATCCAGATGGCCAACAGATGCGAAAAGATGCTCAACATCACTCATCATCAGGGAAATACAGATCAAAGCCACACTGAGATACCACCTCACACCAGTAAGAGTGGCTAAAATTAACAACTCAGGAAACAACAGATGCTGGTGAGGATGTGGAGAAACGGGAATCCTCTTGCACTGTTTGTGGGAATGTAAACTTGGGCAGCCACTCTGGAAAACAGTATGGAAGATCCTCAAAAAATTAAAAATAGAACTACCCTATGACCCAGAAATAGCACTACTAGGAATTTATCTAAAGGACAAAGGAGTGCTGATGCATAGGGGCACATGTACCCCAGTGTTTATAGCAACACTTTCAACAATAACCAAATTATGGAAAGAGCCTAAATGTCCATCAACTGAGGAATGCATAAAGAAGATGTGGTTTGTATATACA
Source organism: Prionailurus bengalensis (assembly GCF_016509475.1). NCBI lineage: Eukaryota > Metazoa > Chordata > Mammalia > Carnivora > Felidae > Prionailurus > Prionailurus bengalensis. The sequence goes on along the minus strand of NC_057356.1, from coordinate 70,733,711 downwards.
ATGGAATACTACTTGGCAGCAAGAAAGAATGAATCCTGCCATTTGCAGCAACATGGGTGGAACTGGAGGGTATTATGCTAGGTGAAATAAATCCGTCAGAGAAAGACATATATCATATGTTTTCACCCATATGTGGAACTTGAAAAACTTAACAGAAGACCATGAGGGAAGGGAAGGTGAAAAAATAGTTACAGAGAGGGAGGCAAACCATAAGAGACTCTTAAATACAGAGAACAAACTGAGGGTTGATGGGGAAGAGTGGGGGAGAGGGGAAAATGGGTGATGGGCAGTGAGGAGGACACTTGTTGGGATGAGCACTGGGTATTGTATGTAAGTGATGAATCACAGGAATCTACCCCCAAAACCAAGAGCATACTGTATACACTGTATGTTAGCCAACTTGACAATAAATGACATTTTAAAAAATACTAATAAAATATAATACAAATTAAAAAAAAAACATAATTAGTTTTCCAAAGTTCATTCTGTTGTCATTCCCCTCCAGTTATCCCTCTGGTTCTTTTTCTAGTCTAGATGGAGGCTATTTTTTCCCCCCAAAGTCAGCCCATTTCCATCTTCCATTTCAAAAACCATACAAACTCTGACCAGAGAGTGTCCTAGGCTTCCTCCTGGTAGTAGCTCACAGCAGCCTGCAGGTCCCCCCATCAGCCAGTCTCCCCTAGCAATTCCTGAATTCCTTTGTCTCTCCTTTGCTCTCTCCCTTTTCCCCAGCCTATGCATTCTTGGAAAGTTCAGGTTCCCTCATTGTTTCATTCTCCAGAGTCACCATCTAGACTTTCCTGCTCCTAACCCTGCCCTCACCCAGAACCAGAGGCCACTTCTGGAATCTCACCCCCAGGCCATTGTTCCTCCTAGTAATTTGCTTCATCCACCCGTAAGTGAAAATAAGCTGGGCAGGATTCTACAGGAGACAAGAGGCAAGAGTCTCTCTTGGCCTCAGAGATAATGCCCGCAAATAGAGCCATGATGTTCCTACTGGCCTCCTCAAAATCTGTACGAAGCCTTATTTATGACTTGTGCTGGATTTAAAATGGGGGAGATGGAGAGCACAGTGAACTTACTGAAACCTCACGACCTGTACACAGTGAGGGCTTGGGTCCACAGGTACCACAAGGGTAGCTGGGCAAGGAATTTGAATAACAGCCCACCATAACCAACCACTTCCTCTCTGATCCACAGGCTTTGTTGTAGGATCTGGCTTACTCTTCAGAACAATTTCTTCCTAGATGACAGTAAATTGTCTCTAGGGGACACCTTTTTTACTCTCTGCCCTCTTGCCCGCCCAATGCCCCTAACCCTCCACAACCCCATTCTTCCCCACACCCAACAGAAGGGTCCATGTGTGTCTTTAGTGGTAAACAGGGTATATTGTGCTCAGCATTGTCATTGTTTATCTAAGAGGCTACTCAGTGAATGTAAACAGATACTTAGAACCAGAAAATGTCTCCTAATTCTGCATCCCACATATACCTGGGCCCAGCAGAGATATACTGTTATGTTAATATTAACCCTATTAAGAGGTGATTGTGCATCACCTGTCCATTATCTCTCAAGTTCCAGGACTTCAGCCAAAGTGGATGTGTCCTCCAAAACAAAAGTCATCTAAGTAAATAGCTTTTCTGTACAGTGTGGATTAAAATCAACTTCAGAAAATAATACTCTTTATCATCTAACTCTCAGTTGACCCCAGATTGGGTAGTGTTCTTCAAGGACTAGGAATGAGAGCAAACAATTTTTCTGGAGATAAATTCACTAGTAGCTTTTCCCAATTTTGAGCAGGAGTGCCTCACATTTGATCATTTTTCATCCCAAGGAGAGAAAGCAATCTCAGTAAGGGCTTAACTCAACAGTTTTGCACCCTCCTCCTCCAAGGTGCTCAGGAAGAGCCAGTGTACTTCTCAAGGCTAGATGCCCATTACTAATACTGACTTCCTGTGGGAACACGTCCACCTCTACAAGCAATAATCACCATTTCCTTCCTTAAGAGCTTTGTCACTGTCAGACTGATCTTTCACGAAGGGTCATCTGATCTTAAGAACCAGAGTCAAATTCTGACAGAAAAGGTTCAACATCTGAACAGATAATAACTATATAATTGATACTCTTAAAATAATTAAAATAAATGTATGCCTGGTATACGAGGAAGAAGGAAAACACAGCAGACTTATTTCTTCATCACGAAATTCATTTGGTAACAGTAAATTCTGAATGTGATATTTACCACATTAAATGGTGAATATTCACCACACTTAATGGTGGGGGGAGGCTGGCATGCCAACTCCTGAGTTTTCTCTTAGGGTTGTTTCTGGGTCTAGTTCTTAGAGGCTCTCCCCTGCTCAAGCCCAGAACTGCCCTTCTCCCCTCTCCCATTCTCCCCATATCTAGGTCCACATAGCCTTTAGAAAGGGGGAGCACCCAACAATCATACTACAGAACCTAGACCCTTAGATCTGGGCAGAGGCTGGGACTGACACCACAAGAGTCACAGAAATAGTTTTCCCAAGAGGCCCAGTACCTGCCTCCTTCCAAGAGCCCAGACCACTGCCTTCCTGGTTTCTCCTACCCTGTACCCCCAAAGGCCCCCAGCTCTTTGTGCTTTCACTTCTCTTTGGATTCCAGCTGTTTTATTTGATTTTTTTAATCTGAACATTAATGTTTGAAGGAGATGGAGCAGCATGAACAAAGATAGAAGCAAGAAAATCCATGACTTTTTCCACAAGCCGAGGTAGTTCCGAATAACTGTGTACGTAGAAAAGGGAGTGGCAAGAGAAGGAACGGAAGCCAGGCATTCACAGCACGTATACTGCAATGGAATTATAATTGCAACCACAACCGTCCACCATTCACGCTCCCTGTGCAGGCCCAAGACAATTATTCTACCAGAGCCTCAGAGTGCTGCCTACTGATGGATCACAGCTGAGTCCCTCTATGGGCCTGGATTCAATTTCATAAGGTGTCAGGATACATGGTCAATATACAAAAATCAATGTATTCTGTATGCTAGCAATGAACAATTGAAAATATCAATTCAAAAACAATACCGTATATAGTACCACACAAAAACATAAAATATTTAAGAACGAATTTAACAAAATGTGTGCAAGATCTATAGCTAAAGCCAATAAATCATTGCTGAAAGAAACTAAAAGTACTAAAAAACTTAAATAAGTGAAAAGATATGCCATCCTAGGGATTAGAAGACTCTGTATTCTCAAGGCACAAATTATCCTCAAACTAATCTACAGATTTAATGTGTTATTCTAATCAAAATTCCAACAGTCATTTTGGATAAACTGACCATGTTGATTCTAAAATGCAGACAACCACAAATATCAAAACAATCTTTTAAAAGGAGAAACTTGGAGGGGTGCCTGGGGGCTCAGTCATTTAAGTGTCCAACTCTTGATTTCAGCTCAGGTCATGATCTCATGGTTTGTGGGTTCAAACCCCACATCGGGCTTTGTGCTGACAGTATGCGGAGCCTGCCTGGAATTCTCTGTCTCCTTTTTCTCTCTGCCCCTCCCCTGGCTCACAGATGTGCTTTTTCTCTCTCAACATAAATAAAGTTTAAAAAATTCTTAATTAAAAATAAATAAATAAAGCAAACAAATTTTAAAGGTTGGAATGACTTGCACTACCTGTTACCCAGACTTAACTATAAATCTACAATACTCAAGACAGTGTGATATTGGCATAAGGTCATATATACAGATCAGTAGGTGAGAGTAGAGTCCAGAAATAGACCCACACATATATAATCACTTGATTTTCACAAAGGCACCAAGAAAAGTCAATGAAGGGAAACTATAGCTTTTCAGCAGCTGGTGCTGAAACAACTGGATATCCATAGAGATAAATATGAATTTTAACCCTTACCTCACACCATACACAAAGGTAATTCAAGATGTATTGTAAACATAAATATGAAAGATAAGACTTTTGGAAGAAAACATAAGAACAAATTTTGTGACCTTGAGGGAAGCCAAAATTTCTTAGGCCACAAAAAGCACAAATCATAAAAAGGAAACAATGGATAAATTGGGCTTTATTAAACTTGAACCTTTATCTATTGGAACACATCACTGATAAAATGAGTATTTTCTCCACAGACTGGAAGAAACTCATATGTATGACAAAGGAATTGCATCCAGAATATCTTTTTTTTTTAACTCTGTAAATAAATAGTAATAAACTAAAGCAATACAATTTAAAAGGGGCAAAATCGCTTCACAAAATAAGGTATTTGAATCTCCAATGCACATAGGAGAAGATGCCCTATATCAAGAGTCGTCTGAAAGTACTAAGTAAATCTACATGAAATACTTCTGCATGCTCACTAGAATGGCTAAAATTTAAAAGACTAATAATACCAAGTATTTCCAACAATGTGGAGCAACTAGAATTCTCACGCATTATAGGTGGGAATTTGAAATAAGAAAACCACTTTGGAAAAGTTTGGCAGTTTTTTTTAAATTTAAATGTACAGATGGGGTGCTTAGGTGGCTTAGTTCGTTAAGTGTCTACATTGGCTCAGGTCATGATCTCTCAGTTCTTGAGTTTGAGCCCCAAGTCGGGCTCTGTGCTAACAGCTCAGAGCCTAGAACCTGCTTCAGATTTTGTGTCTCCTTCTTTCTCTGCCCCTCCCCTGCTCACGCTGTCTCTCAAAAATAAATAAATGTTATAAATAAATAAATAAATAAATAAAATTTAAATGTACAGATATGATGGGCCCCTGGGTGAGTCAGTTGGTTAAGTGTCCAACTTTGGCTCGGGTCATGATCTCACGGTTCGTGAGTCTGAGCCCCCACATCCGGCTCTGTGCTGACAGCTCAGAGCCTGGAGCCTGCTTCCAATTCTGTCTACTTTCCTCTCTGCCCCTCCCCTGCTCATACTCTGTCTTTCTGTATATATCAAAAATAAATAAACATTTAAAAATTAATAATAAATAAATAAACAAACAAACAGGTATGATGTGATCTAGGTATTTCATCCCAAGGTATTTACTCAAGAAAAATGAACATTTGTCCAAAGACTTTTACACACATGTCCATAACAGCTTTATTCATGACATCCAAATAGTGGACAGTTAGTAATTATAATAATTAGTAATAGTGACGGTTGACTGTTATTTCAAATCTGAATTTATAATTTTCACTAAGGGATGCAATCAACATTTTCCCTTACAACTCTAATTCATTAGAAAATTTCAGATCTCCTCAGTTTCTAGTTGGATAAAGAAACTCTTTGAAGACAGGAACTATGCTTATTAGTTTTGCATGCTTAGTACGTAGTTTATCGCCTGGCATATAGGAAATACTAGACAAATGTTTGTTGGTCATGATACAATTTAGCACAATTTTAGGTCCTTTAAAGGACATAACATTGCTGTAAATCACAACGTTGGTACCATTTGTAACAGACATGTCTCCCCCGCATCCTTGGTTAGATACTCCACTGAAAGCTCTCAGAAGCCACACCTTCTGTGGCAGGGGACACTGTCACTCCACAGCATCTCTGGGGAGAAGCTCTGGCTCAACGCGGTGAAGGCAGTCTTTCCTCTTGTTGCTAAAGGCTAAGACTGTGCAGCAAAGCTGGGCAGAACCTTAGGCACTCTAACTCCCAAATTAGGGGGATTCTAATCACATCTCAGAGGAAACTGACACACCAATTCTTTCCTCTGATTTAAGAGAAATTTTACTGCCAGATGTGAGAGCCTCCTGAAATAAGGAAAAAGACAGTAAACTAGGTTCCTAGGTCCCCCAGCCATATCATTAATGTCAAACTCAGAGGAATTCAATAACTGGTTTAACTTGAGTATGATTCCAAGATTAATTCCCATCCACTATTGGATCAGTAGACAATACAAAATTAAAGTGGCAACAGGAATTATATTTCACTCTGAATTTATAGTACTATTTTCAAGCTCAGCCAAACTGAAAAAAATTAGAAGCACAACACTTCAAGCAGCTTCCAGGAAAATAATACAAAAGAAAGAAAAAAGAAAAGAAAAGAGAAGAGAAGAAAAGAAAAGAAAAAAGAAAAGACCCCAATCCCTTTATACATAAACACCAGGGCTGTTTCACCCCCCTTGTTTCCAATCAAGAAGTGGTTTGGAATGTCAGCAGGTAAACACATTTTATTGTCCACTCACAGCAGCTAAGAGAGTCTTCCCTTCATCTTGGCCGTCCTTGTAAAGGCAATGAAAAGGCCAAAGTCCAAAAAGTGTAAGAGAACATGTATGTTCCAAAACCCCCTGGAAAGATTAGGGGTCATTATTAAAGTGGAAATATAAGACAGGCTATAGTTTTTCCAGGGCAATCACTACATTATTTATGCCTTTTATTTCCTAGTCTCTTTTATCATCATTACATTCCTTGCCTTTGAGGAGATGGTGGGATTGGTGAAAAACTCCAAAGGGCCCAGAAGTTCTTTCCTTCAGACTTTGCAAGTTTTAGCCATTGGTTTCTCAAATAATTGTATCTGTTATAAAAGAAAACACAAACCATCTTAACTTTCCAGAAGCTGTCTGAAAAGTTTCAGGCACACTTAATTGATGAAAGAAAACTGGTTTGCAAGGAAGATGGATAGGCTAGATTTTGATATATCAGACTGATCAGTTTGTTCTTCTTGGAGCTCTGCCCCTCATTATGTGCTATCAGCCAAATGACAGCATCACTGAGCCTCAGTTTCCTTCTCCATAAAAATATTGTTGTTAGGATTAAATAATGATCTAAATAAAATAATGATCTGTACCTGGCATGTAATTAAGGTATCTATAAGAGGATGATGGGCATAAATTGGTCAAAGAGTAGGAAAATGGAGGGAAAGATTGAGAGGGAGAGAAAATGGATAAAAATTAGAGAAGCCCAAGGAGGCTGAGAAAAAAGTAGTGTGGGGGAGGGGAGAAAGAGGTATGTCAAACCACCCTAGAGTTTTAGAAATCAACTGAATATACATATGATCTATGGCCAGCTCCTCGACAGGGCACTGGTGCCAGAACTTTACAAGTCATCCTTTGTTTTGTGGGTGTTCAATAAATTGACAATGACTGATGATGTAATCTTCATCCTTCCCTGACCTTATATTCCTTCAAAGATATCGGAGAATTGTTATTTAATGGAACAGTAGGGGAAAAACAGTAAATACTAAATGTTTAGGGCTTCAAGTGTGAAAAAGTATTAAATGTCCATTTAATCAAACAACAAAATGCCAGGTATTTATTTCACTTGCACAGATGTTGGACCAGTTGGACAATGATCCTTAAGGGACATTTTTGGCTCGGTGTTCCCAGTACCTGGCACCCAGGAGCTCTCAACACAGATTTCTTGGAATGAATAAGTCTAACATTCCATGAATCTCATTACTGAAAAGGAAGAAGACGTTAAAAATAGGTCTCTGTCCTCCAGGAATCAGAGGAAGTTCTAGAGTTTCCTCCAGAACTCCAGGAATTCCAGAGTTGGAAAGGGCAAGATCAAACCAGAGCGGATCAGTCTGTAAAGACTTTGCAGATTTTCTTAGTGTAGATTACCTACAGAAGAATCTTTGCAGGGAGAAACAATTTTCTAATTACAAAAAGAAGAATCTTTGTGGGGGAGACCACACCTGAGAATCTTAGTGATAGCACACAAGCACCTCCTAATACTGACTCTCAAGAGTAAGGCTCCTGAATGAAGCAGATGTTCAAGGGAGCTTGAAAATCCCTAGCCTAAAAAAAGTCATAGGATGAGCCAAATACACCTGAAAGGCTTTCTTGTCTAACCAATTCATTTTTCAATGAGGATCTTAAGATCTAAAACAATGAAATTATTACCCAGGGTCACATAGCAAGTTTAGACCTTAGGACCCCTCCCTTTGAGTTTTTGCAACGTTTGCTATTCCATGGAGACATTTTTGTCTGTTATGGAAAACACCAGTGATCAGCTGAGTATCTGCAACCCAGGCTCCTCCAGTCAATCGAGGTATCACTGCCAGTGATTTGATAACTCGACATCCACTACTATCTTTTCCAAACACTTTCACTCCCTCGGCATTGGCATCCACACTTTTGGTTCATCTACAGGAACAATGTTAATTATATTGCCACATTAATCATTCCAGGAGCAAGAAATGAAACAGAGGAATGACATTACACTTCTTTCTTTAGAAAAATAAGCTCAATGTTTTGTTTTGCTATCCCTCAAATACCCAAATAACAGCCCCCTGGCACCCCACCTCCACCTGCAGGCCTTCCTCTCCCTAAACTATTCATGCCCTCTGATCCATGGGTCTCTGTTCCAGTTCTTTCCTTTGCCCATGGCAGTCTTCCCTTGCTCCCACCCCATCCTTTTCTTCATCTACTCAACCGTCAAGGTTTCATTTAAAAGCTCCCTCTTCTGAAAGACTCTTCAGGTTACTCAAAATCATAACAAATGGATCTTTTCTTTAAGACCCCAGATGTGCAGTCTGCCTCTATTTCAAGTCTCAGTTTCTCGGCTCCAGTGTTGATCCAATCACCTTCTAGACTGTAAACCTCCAGAAAGTAGGGATAAGATGCATCCTTTTTTTACTGTTTCACTCAACATCACAGAAGAGATATTGACCATCTGCATTTTAAATGAAGACATCCATCGCTTCTCGGCCTTTTGGCTAAGATCAAGTGTAAATGAAGACATCCATGAAATACCCTATCTGGATATTTCAAAATATTTAGTATGTCTGTGGAACTATGTAAATTACAATATTTTAATAATTTCCATAGAGAAGGAATAGTTGATAGGGTGACAACAGAATCCACCTCAAAACTAAGTTTATTATTACTCTAGAAAATAATACTGGTGAGCTTTTTTTAAAGTAAGAAAGGGGCGCCTGGGTGGCTAAGTGGGTTAAACATCCAACTTGATTTCAGCTCAGGCCATGATCCCAGGGTTGTGAGATCGAGCCCCACATCTGGCTCCACACTGAGTGCTGAGCATGGAGCCGGCTTGATTCTCTCTCTCTCTCTCTCTCTCTCTCTCTCTCTCTCTCAAATTCTCTCTCTCCTTCTCTAAAATAAATTTTTTTTTAATTAAAAAGAAGAAAATAAATTTTCTAGAAAGATCCATGATACCATGTGGTGAAGAAGAATGCAGGAAGACTGTTGTACAACTGCACAGTTATGGATCCATAGCATTAGGAGAAAAAGAGAGGCAGGGAGATGGCCATGGGGATTTTTTTTCAGATTATATAGGTCAGCGCTTTCAGAATACTCTTATTCAGTGTCTTTATCCCTGCTTATTTCAAATTAAGTTTTAAGGAAGTAGAAAGTAATATCACAAGGAAGGTGTAAAACAGAGAAAAAATACTATTTTTCAAAAATCTGTGCCTCTGTGTATGGAGGATGAAGAAAAAATGCACAACAGGCACTTTCCGTGGAAACAATTTTTGCAAAGACATAGGTATTACAGGAAAACAACAGCATCCAAAAATAATCCCAAGCACCTATGATCACTAAAAATAATTAGCAGTAGTTATGAAAATATTCCATCAGAAGTGGAGTCATTAATGTCTACAAGGTTGATGAGCACCTGGAGACTTGATACGAAGTTAAAGCCAAATGTCCTCTCTGAAAAGCTCAGGAGATTACAAATCGTTCATTTAACAAATATGTATTAAGCATTAAATGAGTGCAAAGCACAAGATGAATTATGGAAAGATGTTTCCTTAAAGAGCTTATAGCCTAGAAAGGAAAGAAAGCATTCCCACACCTACTATATTATTACTCAGCAGCAGTTGATGGGGCATATACTATGTCTCAGAATTCCCCGGAACACTAAAGCTGGATGCATAAAAGATGATCTCTGTCTCCAAAGCACTTATAATCCAGGTTGGGAGAAAAGCAATAGACATGAAATCATTTGTGAACCATACAAAACATCCATAAGCAAGCATTTTAATCTGGTGGCACAACAAATAAATGTTCTCAGGATTTTGAGAATGAAGATTTACTTACAGCCTAAGATAATCAGGAGACACTTAGGGGAGCAGAAGAAACCCAGAAACGACGGTAAATCTTGAAAGAGGACTGAGAATCAGGCTCCAAGGAAAGCTGAGGTGAGAGTTCCCAGCCACACACCCAACACACTGAGAAGACAATGTGTGACTGATCTGAGGATAAGAAATCTGCTCATGATTAAGTAGAGAAGTTACATTTCAAGACAGGGTAAGGAAAGATTTTTTTTTTCCAGTCTCTGCAATTCTGTTACCGAACCATGTGTTTTCAAGATGCGTTTGTCAGGCACCTGTTGGCATGTGGCACTATGTTGACCCAACACAAAAACACCAATCCACTGAACCTTGAGGCTAGATCCTACCACCTCAGAAGACACCACCAACCAGAATGCATGCTGAGCTGCTCTCCTCCCAGCCAGGGTTTCAAAACCTTTTAACTCCAGGAACCCAGGATTCGACGAACACAGAGCAGAGGAAAATGGAAAACGTAAACACTGACAGTAGATGCTGAAAGTATGAGCAGCCGCAGGTACGGCACGCTTAGAAGTGATTCAGCAGAGCATTCCCCCCACCCCCCAACATTTCTTAGTGATTCTATACAGCTTTGAAAACGAGGTCTTTCTGCCTCGTTTTTCACAATTTCATGATACAGAGAAAAGAAACATTCGACTCTCTTGCAAACTGGGAAAGGAATCTGCTTACATTTCTTCCCATTCAACAATAACTTAGAGGCAGCTAATGAGATTTTCTTTCCTTCCCTGGGCTCCCAGAAATCATCCATCCTCTACCAGGCAGAATCTAGCCATGAAAATTTCCACCCAATTTGTGGTTTTTCAGACAGCTAGGAGAAGGATGAAAATGGCTTAGTAATGGGAGTTGCCATAAAACTTATAATTACAGAATTTGCTACAGTGAACACCATAATGGATTGTTTGTTTAAATCAAATAGCCATTGACTCTCTTTGAAGATAAATGATGTATTCCATATCCCATTTTCCCCAAATCTACACAGAAAGCATTTTTGCACAATGGTGGTTCTTCTATCTTTGGTGCACGGCTAGACTGGCTACAGCAAGTACACCCACTTCACTCAGGAACCACATACGGATTCTGAGCTTAGCCCAATATCTAAGCTTAGTGTTGGCCAGTGACACAGCCAATTAATACCTTCTCGAAAGACCTTCAAGGTAAACAGACAACTTATCTAACAGAGAAGCCAAGGACACACCAAGAAACAAACCAATCTAGCCCTGCTCGACCTTAAAATAATCTAATCTTTCTCTGCCTTAGTTTTCCCATTTGTAAGGTCAAGGAGTTTAATATCTGTATCTCCAAGGTCTGAATCCTCTAACATTCTATGATTCTAAATCAGAAGGAAAATGAGGATTAAAATTAAGCCCCTAGAAAGCCCTTAGACAAAGCTATCTCCACAGTTTATTCCCTAGGAATAAACCTGTACCAAAGTCCTTAATGGAGAATTGCATGAAGGTGGTAGAGGGAACTCCTCTCAAAATCTCTCCTTTCCCCTTTCTCTCCCCTATTCTGTATTCTAGCTAATGGCAGGAAATGTGCTTTTGAAGCTTGAAGACACTTAGGAGAAGAGTTAAGAATCACTTTCCTGCCCCTTCCTATCGTTAGCCAACTATTAATTGTCCCCATGGGACAAGGAGTGTTGAGAGGATTAATTAGTTAATCTTGGTGAAGTGCTTTGCAGAGGAGGAATGCTACGCATAGTGTTAAGGAGAATTAATACTCAACTAACTTCATACCAAAGAATAAAAGCCCCAGAATAGGAACCCGTTGCAAGATTTTGAATAACTGAGAGCTGTAGACAAAAAGGGACAGGTACAGAGTGAGGGGATTCCATTTTGCTTAGTTTGGAAAGTGAAGAAACCCAACCTAAAAAGATAGGACACTAATCAAAAAGATTCACAACAGAGGCGCCTGGGTGGCTCAGGCAGTTGAGCGTCCGATTTTAGCTCAGGTCCTGATCTGGATGGAGGTTTCCGAGTTTGAGCCCCACATCAGGCTCACTACTATCAGCTGTTCAGCCTGTTCTGAATCTTCAGTCCGCCTCTCTGTCTCTGCCCACCTGCCCTCACTCATAGGTGTGCTCTCCTGTGCACTCTCTCTCGCTCTCTCTCTCTCTCTCTCAAAAATAAATAAACATTTTTTTTTTTTAAATTCACAACAGGAGCGCCTGGGTGGCGCAGTCGGTTAAGCATCCGACTTCAGCCAGGTCACGATCTCGCGGTCCGTGAGTTCGAGCCCCGCGTCGGGCTCTGGGCTGATGGCTCGGAGCCTGGAGCCTGTTTCCGATTCTGTGTCTCCCTCTCTCTCTGCCCCTCCCCCGTTCATGCTCTGTCTCTCTCTGTCCCAAAAATAAATAAACGTTGAAAAAAAAATTTTTTTTAAAATTCACAATAAAGCCCTTGAAAGTGCACAGGCTCTGAAAGAGGAAATGGGAAAGGTAAGGAGTAAGGTACCTGAAGTCTACAGACTAGAAACTCCATCCTATGAAGGAGAGACAGCCAGCAGGCCGGCTCTCTCTTGGGGATAGTGTGGAAGCACAATTTTGTGTCCCATTCTCCAAAGCTTTCTGCAAGTCCCTCCTCTTTCAAAGAGCAATCTGCCACCGCAGAACCAGCAATGCTGTAACCAGCAGCAAGAAAGGACAGTTCTACAATAGCGTCATTACTCAAGCCCTGGGAGGAATCCCACACCACTGCAAAGATCCCAGCCCCATTAGAACCAAGAAGCTCCAGCTGCTCCCTTCTGCTGGGAGATGACAATTTGTCTTCTCAACTAAGAGTTTACACTCAGGCAAAGTGAAGTAGAGAACTGAGGCATTTATCCCACCAATTCAGAACAAGAACAATAAAATACTGATTTTCTTCCTGGAGACTTAGGGAAAAGCCTGGGGCTAGCACTGTTCCTTGGGATGGGAGATACGGCAACCCTTGTTTCACCCCACGGATTGTCAAATGCTTCTACTTCCTGAGCTAAGGCTCTGGTCAATGCTGCCATTAAACATGGAGAGGGTCTGGTGTTGGCAGCACGCTCAGAATCACTCTTCATAGCAGCCTTTGCTATTCTGGACCCTTGTTTTGCAAAACAGGCTGGAAAGCTCTACTTTCTCAATGCATTTCATCTTTTATGTGTAGATGGCCCACAAGGAGTTCCTACATGAAGCTCCATTCATAGAGACACTAAAGCCCTTCCACAATGAGACAAAAAAAAGAGGCCGTGTAGGCACATAAGATCAGTTGGACAATTTAATGGCTGACTGTCCCCTTTCTGGGACACACATTGAAGTATTTGGGGTATTTGGGGCTGGAAGAAACAGCATAAACCCAAGTGCTCCCATCTTGATTTCTATCTTTAGAACCTTGGAGAAGTTATTTAACCATCCTAAAACACATGGTTCTCATCTACAAAGTGGAAATTATAATAACATTTACCTCACAGAGCTGTGATTAAATGGAATTAGGCACGAAAAGCACTTAAGCCAGTATTTGCAGTCAATAAATGTTCATTTTTTATAGTATTTGGATTTTTAAAACTTACTGTTAATTCTATTTGTATTAAGGAAAAAATATTATGAAAATTTAGTTACCGTCCCATTAGCACAACTGTTGTTTTTATTTTTCCACATTCCCTTCCAATTTTTATCCTTAAATATATAGACATTACACATTTATAATTACACTGAATATAATTTTTATGTTTTATATTGTAACGAATTATGCAATAAATACTTTCCATCATATTTCACTCTCTATAATTATAGTATACAAGGCCTCCATGATGTGCACTGAATTGACCTGCCATGGTTAACAAGAAGTTCCTTTGTGAGGGAGTACGGTAAAGAGAATATTGAACTTGGACTAAAGACATAGAATTCCCATTTCCTCTTTTAACGCACATGCATGTTTAAGTGTTTTGTTGTGGGTCCTTTTGACAAGTGTTCTATCTTTGTTGGTTGAGTTTCCCTGCTTTCCAAACTAAGCAAAACCATCAAAACTCTATCACTCAATTCATGGGTGCAGCCTTAAAGAAACCATACCACTCCTCGAAGCCTGTTCCCTCATTTATAAAGTAAGGAGGAAAAACAAAACCACCTCTCCCAGAGGGTTGCTGTGAACATGAAATGAGATAATTCATGTGAAAAGAATCTGTAATCTGTAAATTAATATAACTCTGGGGGCACCTGGGTGGCTCAGTCGGTTGAGTGGCCAACTTCAGCTCAGGTCTTGATCTTGCGGTCTGTGAGTTTGAGCCCCACGTCTGAGCTGTCAGCACAGAGCCTGGAGCCTCCTTCAGATTGTGTCTCCCTCTCTCTCTGACCCTCCCCCATTTGCACTCTTCTCTCTGTCTTTCAAAAATGAATAAATGTTAAAATATACATATATATATATATATATACACACACCTCTGTGTGTAAAAAAACAAACCTCCATGTATTTTATAACTTTCTCTTTCTTTTTAATGATTCCCTTGGTATCATTTCCCCAAGAGGAATTACTATGTCCAAGAGGAGGTCCATTTTTGTGACTCGGGATAGGTATGGCCAAATGGCTTACATTGAAAACAAATGGGGGGCGCCTGGGTGGCGCAGTCGGTTAAGCATCCGACTTAAGCCAGGTCACGATCTCGCGGTCCGTGAGTTCGAGCCCCGCGTCAGGCTCTGGGCTGATGGCTCGGAGCCTGGAGCCTGTTTCCGATTCTGTGTCTCCCTCTCTCTCTGCCCCTCCCCCGTTCATGCTCTGTCTCCTTCTGTCCCCAAAATAAATAAACGTTGAAAAAAAAAATTAAGAAAAAAAAAAAGAAAGAAAACAAATGGAAGAACACCTGACTGGCTCAGCTGGTACAGTGTGGACTGTTGATCTCAGGGTCGTGAGTTTAAGTCCCACATTGGGTGTGGAGCCTAATTAAATTTTAAAAACAAAACAGAAAAACAAATGGTTAAAGGTATGCCTTGTCCACTACTCCAGTACTCCCAACAACCATAGGCCAAACACAGAGACATGTTTGTACTTGCACAAAGTGTATATACACATGTATGTGGATATATCCACATGCATATGGATACACATAATATATAGTGGTTTGTTTTGAGGCACTGCCAAGCTTGACTCTAGAGTTGGAGATGAAAACAGAAATGTAAATAAAACATTTCTGTTTAATTAATTCTTATTTTACCAGTATTGCTAATATCCATTCAAAGTTACAGCATTAAGGAAAATATGGGAAAACCAGCTGCAGAAGGAAGGCATGCTTTGACTCAGGGACACCAGCCCGGACCAGATGTATATCCAGAAGGACAAACATCTGAGGTTGGGACCCTTTGTGTTGAGGAGCAGTAACAGCACCCACATCCACAGCAAGACTGATCTAAATCACTGTATCACATACACACACTAAATCACAAAGGCAGAGCACCAACACCACACTACATGATCTTGGGCTTACAGAACAGTCTTTTAGATCTGGGTCTCACTTCTTTACCTACTCACACCTGATTTTACTCACTTTGTGGGGCTTAGCGGTAGCTTAGAGTGTCCTCCTCCTGAAGAGGAAGGTCCATGGATCAGACAAGAAGCACTTTGAATCTCAGCTCTATTTGAGAAACTTCAAGCAAGTTCCTTAACTCTCCTGACCCTTAATTTCCACATTTATAAAAAAAAAAGGGGGGGCTAATTAAAACCTCCCTCATCAGATGCTCAAAGCCCCTCTAAACAATCAGAGTTGTCTTACTAAACACATTTTCTAAAACCAACACTTAGAGCGCAAGAATGTTGTGCGTGTTTTATATTACCACTTAAAAGATCTGCATGCTCATACATGAATTTGGGCTTTCATTGTTCTTTCCATAAAATCTCTAATTCAATTTAGTAGCATTGTAGACACTAGGAGTCAAGCTCTGGTCTCAATTATAGAAATACAACTCTCAAATGGAGATGGGCCATCTCCTGAAACCCACTTGGGCTCCCTAATGCAACAGCCCAGAACATCATCCCACCATGTTTGCAACAAAAGACAGAGTTTATGAAGAAATTTCTCTCAATTGATATTTTCCCAGAGAATGGCTGCAGGAAAATCACAAGAGTTTTTATGACCAATTTCATACCCCATCCCACTGATGATTTCAGTTCAATGGAGAGTTATCAAAATCTGTATCACCCTACTTCCTTTGTCTTAATCCCAGACAGAAATGAATATACAAAGGAACTCTACAAATAAATGTCAAATTAAACCTCTGAGATCAACAGTCCATCCTCACAGGTTAATGTCCTGAAACAATGTGCACATTATAGAAAACTCTCTGTTCCCCTCTCTTGGTTTCTCTCATATTATTAGAGCATATACAAATGTCTCAGTCAAATTGTGTGACTCAAAGTTGTGGGTAAAAGAAAAAAATTCTGGCCAGTGAGCGAGGGAAAGCTTTGGGGAGACATTTGAATTTCCTGAAAGGGTTGATGGTAACCCTTCCTGTTTCCCTTGCTCCCTTTCCCTTCTCTCCTCTACCTTCTTCCTTCCTGGAATATAGACATGTTGAGTGGAGCTGCAGCAGCCCTCCTGCAACCACGAAGAAAAAAATCAAGGAAAACTGATGAGATCCAACCCCATCATGACAGAGCCACTGAACTAAAGTTGGCAATTGCTACCTCTTAACTTCCTGCTAGGTAAAAAATAAATAAATCTCCATTTGCTTAAGTCCCTGTGTTGAGTATTCTATTATATCAACTGAATAAAATCCAAACCAATACACCTAACAACTATCCTCTTCCTCAAGATGCTTCCAGAGCAGATGTTCTCCTTTACAGCTCCATAGGACAGGCTCCCACTTGTACACGGTCTCCTAATTCTATCAGTCCTCAGAGTAGGACAGCAGCCACCTCTTAGAAACTTCCAACCTCCTTGGATCCTTACCATCTACAAACATGTGACATCAAGAACTGTAAACTCATCAGCCAGTAACCTAGGTCTGTTCAAGTCAGATTAGAAAAAAGCACTCAAAACAGTATCAGGAGCCTACTAAATATAACATTCTTTAGAGTAAAACATGTGTCATCAACTTAAAAAGAAAAAGAGAAAGGCAAAGAAGAGAGAATGACAAAAAGTAACAAAAATATCTATCAAGCTTCACTTTATTTTCATAATTACCTGGCACCAAAGCTGAATACGATCACCGTTATTTACAAAGTTGATGGGCAAACTTCAATAGAGAAAGCATTGAAGATGTACCGTCACACCTGCTTTTGTTTATTCCTTGCTCATGTGTGTCACTAGGACCACCAGTGCTTCTTCTCCCTCCTCTGTCTCCCTTTTCTGCCTCTCGTCTTCCTTCCTCAATCTGGGATATAAAGTAAAACTTACCCCTCAAACTTTCCAGCTCCTTTAGGATATTCATCAATATTCATTCATCATCAATTCTCATAACTGCCTCCAATCTCCCTTAACAGACTATAATGCTGTATGATAAGACTTGCCCCTTTGTCACATGACAGGCCTGCACAGAATTTTTTTAAAAACATTACTAGAAGTCCCATTTCTCTTCAATTCTATCTTTTGTCAATATACAGCTTCACTGTAGCCCTAGGAATGCAAACATAACACAATCAAGGTGCCATAGGAGTACTTTGCACAAGTTCACCTCCATGTACACTTTTATCCAGGATATGTCGCTTCTGTAAAATTCTAGGCTTGATTTGTCTGAAATAGAGCAACAATTTTTTTTTTCTACAGATAAATCTATCCTTACTTTATTTACTAATTAAAACCTTTTAAGAATACATGAGTGTAGGGGCACCTGGGTGGCTCAGTCGGTTAGGCGGCCGACTTTGGCTCAGGTCATGATCTCGCGGTCCGTGAGTTCGAGCCCCGCGTCGGGCTCTGTGCTGACAGCTCAGAGCCCGGAGCCTGTTTCAGATTCTGTGTCTCCCTCTTTCTCTCTGACCCTCCCCCATTCATGCTCTCTCTCTGTCTCAAAAATAAATAAACGTTAAAAAAAAAAGAATACATGAGTGTAGAGTTGTGATAAAATCCCATGCAACTATACACACACATACACACACACACACACACAGATTGAACATAAAAAACTGGTGAAAAGTAAGGGTGTAGTGTGTACAAATGTCATTTTACTGGTTTTAATAGGTACTATAATTATGTAGGATGTTACCATTGGGGAAGTCTAGGTGAAAAGGTACACAGAACCTCTCTGTACTCTTTTTACAGTTCCTATAAATCTAAATTTCAAAATCAAGGGTTTTGTTTTTTTTTAAATTAAGTATCCAGAGAGAACCTAAGACCACACCGACTTTCTTGGTATTCCTAGCACACTATTAACTCACTGAGCTCTATCCTTGTTGTGATGTTACTTCCATGAATATCTGGTATCTCAGGCCTTCCTATCTATCTTTATATACTTGAACTTTTAGAAAAATACAAATAGTTGATCTATTGCTTTTAAATTGTCTCGCCAGTTTTAAATTCATTGTTCTGGCCTGTCGAGACCTTTTTGAATCTTGGTTCTGTTATCCAGGAAACTATCTCCTCTTGACCTTTTTTCTAGCCGAAAATAGGAGAATTATGTCTTCTATCTTCATCAAGGCCAAAGGAATCCAGGTTGGCACAGACTCACTAATAGCACTCTTCATGCACATTCCCTGAGTCAACTGCAAAGGCACTTTGATGTATACATCACTCAACTTTCATGTCTCCATTTTGTTCACAAAAATATGGCAAACTTTATGAAACATATGGATGAAATCCTTATAAGAGAGTTTTGTGGCATCTCCCAAATCAACCAATCTAAGATTTCGATTTTAAAAACCATGAACTCAGAGGCCATAAAAGAAAAGAACAATAAACTTGACTACATTTTTTTTTAAATCAATGTGACAAAAGAAAAAGCCATAAGCAAAGTCAGAGGAAAAATCACCAGCTGGAAAAATATTTGCAACATATGATGAACAAAGGGCAAGTTAATTTCTAAATATCATTCAAATCAATAATAAAAAGTTAAGCAACATATTAAAAATGGACAAAGGACTTAAAGGGGTTCGTTAAAAGACACAAATGGTGAATAAACTTTTGAAATAATGCTTGAGCTTGCTAATGAACAAATGCAAATCAAAACATAATAATTTGATGGATTTCTGCCCACGCCCCCCCCGGCACCCCGCAACTAGATTGGCAATTTTTTAAATGCTAAAACCTAGTAGTGTCAATGATGTGGAAAAACAAGCATTCTCATGTTCAGCTCATGTGAGTATAGAGCAACAGAAGCATATTGGAGAATATTTTGCAATATTAAAACGTATGTACATTTTGACTCAGAAGTTGACCTACAGGAAATATCTCATGAATGTACTCGGAAATATATACAAAATATGTGTACAACGTTGTTTATTGCATCATTGCTTGCAATAGCAAAACAAACATAAATAATATCAATGTTTTAAAATACCTATAGAACAGTAAAAGAGATGAAGGAAAGCTACTCAACCGTTAAAAATAATGAAGTAACTCTATGGGTGTAAACGTGGAGATACAAGATCTCTAAAACGTAGAGATAAATAAAAGATCTCTAAAATATACAATTCATTTCTTTCTAAAGGCAAAGAGCAGAACAGTGGACTTGAGGAAAGAGAGAACAATCCTTTTATCTGTAAATTTTCTTTTCCAGAAGAATACAGGAAGCTTTGACGCACAAGAGCAGGGATCTCAGTTATCTTGCGGTGGGATTGCAGGCCATCTTTGCTTTCTTCTTCGTATGTTTTCAGTATTTAAACATAGGAATGTTTTTTAATAGCAGAAATAAAAGGGGTGCCTGGGTGGCTCAGTCAGTTGAGCGTCTGACTTCGGCTCAGGTCATGATTTCATGGTTTGTGAGTTCAAGCCCCGCTTCGGGCTCAGTGCTGACAGCTCAGAGCCTGGAGCCTGCTTCCAATTCTGTGACTCTCCCTCTCTCTGCCCCTCCCTTGCTTGCATGCTCTTTCTCTCAAAAATGAACATTAAAAACTAATAGCAGAAATAAAACGCACAGAGTCTATTTGGTGTATTTGGGTGTTAATGAACCTCTTCTGGCTCTTGATACTCCAATGTTTTCCTTGTTAAGTGTCCCTACCCCAACCATCTAATGAAGCAGTCTAGATTTTTGCCAGAGATCAATGCCAAGTTAACCAACTATAGTTTTCAGGATCCATCTAATTCTGATTAAAAAAAACTAGGAAGACTTTGTTTGCCAAACTACAAGTCTCTATGATTTCTTGTAGCACCTTCAGCAGTTTTTTTAATGTCAGTAAAATGTTTCTATTTCAATATGCTAGAAGAGCATTTCTAAAACTTTGGGGGTCTCAAACCCTTTTCAGAATCTGATGGAAGCCATGGACTATCTTCCTCCCTTCAAAGCATCCACATTGACAAAAATATTTGTATTTTATACCAGAGTATTTATACTGACATACTGAAATCCATCCATGGAGTCCAGATTATGAATTCCCATGAACTAGAATCATCTGAAAGTCTTGTTAAAACACAGATTGCAGGGGTGCCTGGGTGGCTCAGTCGGTTGAGCGTCCAACTTCGGCTCAGGTCATGATCTCGCGCTCTGGGAGTTCGAGCCCCGCGTCGGGCTCTGTGCTGACAGCGCAGAGCCTGGAGCCTGTTTCAGATTCTGTGTCTCCCTCTCTCTCTCTGACCCTCCCCCATTCATGCTCTGTCTCTATCTGTCTCAAAAATAAATAAACGTTAAAAAAATTTAAAAACAAAAAACACAGATTGCAGGGCCCTCAGCCCAGCATGCCAGATTCAGTAGGACTAAGGTGGACTCAAGAATTTACAAAGAAAGCAATACCCAGAGAATTCTAATGCTGCTGGTCTGGGAACCATACTTTGGGAACCACTACTTGAAAATACAATCCATCTGGCCCTAGAGATTTGAATATATTGAAAACTATGAGGGTATGTTTTCACCACTTTCTCACTTCACATGGCTTTCACTTTAATCATATTTGTCCCTCCCTTTACAATTTGACCACTATCTGCCATGATAGGGCAACACTGTATATTACCATGTCACCAGGCCCAATACCTGGCTATCCTTGATTCTTCTTCAGGCTCAACAAACTACTTCATAAATTATTCTCCTTTTTTTTTAAAAAAAATTTAACATTTATTCATTTTTGAGACACAGAGCATAAGTAGGGGAGGGGCAGAAAGAGAGGGAGACCCAGAATCCGAAGCAGGCTCCAGGCTCTGAGCCATCAGCACAGAGCCCAATGCCGGGCTCGAACCCACAAACCGTGAGATCATGACCTGAGCCAAAGTCAGATGCTTAACCGACTGGGCCACCCAGGTGCCCCATAAACCATTCTTCCTATTGTCAGGGACACTTACCTCACACACATTCTTTTGTATTTATGTTTGGTGTGTATTTTCCTCCATACTGGATATGATTTGGGGTGAAGGGGATGTATTTCCATCAGAACTCACTGGAGAATGACCTGTACAGCCTATTTTTATCCTCACTGGGATAGATTTTTTAACTTGAACTTCTGCTCTTGGAGGGTCTTAAGCTTTTGGCTTATTTTTGCCTTTCTGCCTGGATCCACTTTTGCAAAAAGCTAGAGTATGTGCACAGCTAATCCAAAAGTCCATAGCTCGGCAGCTGCAGGCTTCACAATAATGTTTTTCCCCGAAGTTTCCTGCTATCTCACTAATGAACCTCCCACTCTTTGGTTAAAAATTCAGTCAGTCCAGCAGTTCCTTCCTCACCGAGTTTCTCTTCTCAGAGTTGACACATCCTTAATGAGGTACCAGTCAAGAACTGGCTGTGGGGAACTAGGGAGAAATGTCTGATGAACATGAATTCCTCATCATACCTCTGTGTCCCTGGAATGGTTTTACCATCTACTTTAGTAAAGTGTCATCATATCCTCTAGTGTTCATATGAGGCCCTCTAGAAAATGTTCCATAGGATGCCTCTGAGTGAGGCCAGATTTCCTATATTTAAGAAGAGAAGAAGTTGGGGGGTTGCCTGGGTGGCTCAGTTGGTTAAGCATCCAACTCTTGATCTTGGCTCAGATCATGATCTTGTAGTTTGTGGGATCAAGCCCCACATGCACAGGGTCTGCTTGGGATATTCTCTCTCTCTCTCTCTCTCTCTCTCTCTCTCTCTCTCAAAAAGTAAATAAACTTTAAAAAAAAAAGAAGAAGAGAGGAAGTTGGAAGGAAAAGTGTCTGTCAACAGGAAGAGTGTGTGAGCTCAGGACCTAAAACATCCACAGAGCAGTCGTGAGCCTGTGGGGTTGGTCAGTCTACAGACATCACCACGGGCTCTTTCTTCATCCAGGTCCACGTAGTTTCCAGTTGCTACGGTAATAAGTGACCACAAACTTAGGGGCTTCCAACAACACAAATTAATTATCTTACCATTCTAGAAGTCAAACATGCTGTCAAAGTGTCAGCAGGGCTGAATTCCTTCTGGAAGCTTCAGGAGGAAACTATTTCCTTACCTTTTCTAGCTTGGTGAGGCCTCCCACATCTCCTGGCTCATGGCCCTCACTTCACATCGCTCTGACCCCTGCCTCCATCATTACATCCCCTCCTCTGCCTTTGAACCCTGGCTCCCCTCTTCTAAGACGAGATCAGGCACATTCAGGGTGATATGGCTACAGACCTCTTAGCAGGACCTTTATGACTACATTGGGCCCACATAGAAAAATCCAAGCTAATCTTCCTAAAAATCCTTAATTACATCTGCAAAGTTTCCCTTGCCATATAAATTAACATATTCACAGGGCCAGGGATTAAGACATGGACATCTTGGGAGGACCATTATTCAGCCTACCACAAGGCCCCAAAGTGAAATGCAGATATGAATTCAAATTTAATGAATTTTGGTTTCCCCAGAGTTTTTAAGTCATTGCAAGAATGGTGCCTGAGAGGTCCAAATTCTTCATAATATCATTATTATTGTTGTCAGTTTTTATTAAAAGAGAAAAATCATCCATATCAGAGAGGAGAAATATAAGAACTAATAACTGCTCCCTGCCCCCAAAAAAGAGACAAATGAATTAAACTTCACTGTACCAAACACCCCCACCCTGCCCCATTACCACCATTCTAACCTCCTGTGGATGAACAATCTCTGTTTAATTTAAATTGAGAGCCCACTGGGAAAACAGAAGTTGGGGGGTAGGCAGTGGGGAGTTAAATTCTGTTCTCTGACAACACTCGCTGCTCTGAATGGTACACAATTGATGTTAAAAATAATAATGATAATAGTAATTATTCCTGCATGCCATGTTCAGTACAGGTTACACCATCACCCAGAATGAAATAATAAGCAGACACACAGCCCCATACTGGAATATGCAATCATCAGAAAAGCTGCTTGGAACCAGAAGAAAAGAAGAGAATATGATCTCCTGTTGGGGTTGTTCAAGCCTGTGGAGCCCTAACAGCCCTACCGAGAACTGCTGCTGCTGGTCATGGCTGGGAAGAGGGGTGAAGAGAGTCAGCTCTTAGGTCCCCACCCTGGGCCCCTCACTGCGGGCACCATGAACAGTTATGGTTCATGTTACAGGAGCACCCAAGGAATCCCCATCTCCCCCAAGTCGTTTGAATAAAGCTGCCAAATGATGGTGAAAAGCTCTGCCCACCCTCCCCAGGACAATCACAGCTTCCAGGCAGCAGGATTTAATAGCTCCCAGGATGGCTTTGGAAAGTGATTCCTCTAAGAACAGACCATTGTTGGCAGTACATGAGGTGGCCTTGACTTTGCACGCTAGCTCCCATTACAGTGTGAAAAGAAAGCATGTATTCAGAGCAGCAGAGGGCTCAGTAACATGACACTGAACCCCCTGTGCCAAGAACAGTAGAGAGGTCAGAGCTAGCACAGTGAGCTTCCTGCCCAAGGGAGCATCTAAAAAATTCTCTCCAGGGGCGCCTGGGTGGCTCAGTCGGTTGAGCGTCCGACTTCAGCTCAGGTCACGATCTCGCGGTCCGTGAGTTCGAGCTCCGCGTCAGGCTCTGGGCTGATGGCTCAGAGCCTGGAGCCTGTTTCCGATTCTGTGTCTCCCTCTCTCTCTGCCCCTCCCCCGTTCATGCTCTGTCTCTCTCTGTCTCAAAAATAAATAAATGTTTAAAAAAAATAAAAAGGTCTCTCCAGCACAGGTCAGAGACAGTAGCCCTGCTTAGGATGCTCCTAGCCTTACTTCCTTGGTATTCCCACAGCCCTCCAGGACAGAAAGATGGCACGGACATGAAGCAGATATGCTCTGCAGCCAGATGGCCAGAGTTCAAATCTCCGCTCTTGATGTGTAAACTTGAGAGTGAGACTTTGCATCTGTCACAGGAGACAGTAGTAGTTAGTAATAGTTAGACAGCAGTAGTTAGATAGTAGTAGTTAGAAATCCTGAATCGGCCCTTCATTATAAGGTTGCCTGCCATCTTAAAAGCCTTGTGAAGCTGGGCAGAGTATTTGATCTGTCTATAAGTTGGTGATGATGTTGTGAGTTCTACATGAGATTATGTGCACAGCATACTTAGTAACATGATGTGATAAGCCCTCATTTTAGCTCTGATGTGGTTCTTAACACCTCATATTCTAATTTTATGATGTGTTTCAATTTTGCCCACTAGTTTTCTTTTAAATAAAAATGTGAGTTCCTCCAGTTCCCAGAGTTTCATTTTATTAGTAGATATGTCCCCCAGCACCTAGCAGAGTAGAAGGCACTCAACTGGTGAGAAACAGATATTTGGTGAATTAATGAGTGGTCAAGGTAACTGGAAATGATCAGCCTGAAAAAGAGAAAACAGGCTGGAAATAATGATTTATTTCACAAATCAGAAAGGAAGGGCTCTTACTTTAGAGGGGGAGAGCCAGCTAGTTCTGGGATGTGCAGAGAGAAAAGCAAGATTAGAGATGGAAAGTTACAAGGAAATTAATGTAGGATCCATATAAGGAAGATTTTTCTTAGGATTGGACAGCTGGAGAGAGGGAAGGGCAGTCATCCTAGGAGGGCGCATGGGGCTCTAACTTGAATAACATTCATCAGGGCTGGGAGTCCTGCTTCCTGAGGCTGGGTGGGTGAAATAGACGCCATCCAAAGCTGAGATTTAATGAGTCTATAACAGAGGAGTAGCAGCAAGGGGACATTTATGTTCACTGTTGAGGAGTGAAAAGAAAAAAAAGCACGCTCTCAACCTTTTCCCTCCTCAATTCCAAACCAACACACACACACACACACACACACACACACACACACAGAGTGAGAGAATGAGAAGAGAAGCTCTGAGGAGGGTTTCCTCCCTATTTCACTGCAAAGATTAAGAAAAAAAAAAGATGTTCCCATGGGGGAAATGAGCAATAAAGCCAGAGATGGGCCAGCATCAGGGAGAACAGCACAGATGTGCCAAAGCCTTAGAAAGACTCTCCAAGGAGACGAGGCCTTGGGAAAGCACTGCCCTCTGTATCTGCCAAGGCCACTCTCCCCCGTCTGCCAAGGCAGTGCCACTCCCACCGGCTGGGGCTGCCCCAGGAGCCAGACAAAGCCAGCCACGAAGGACGTTTGCCCAGACAGATAAGTGATAGCCCAAGGGATTCTGGCTGCCCTCATCCCAATGCTAGCCTTGCTGGCTCCAGGGGTCCTGCACAGTGGGGCCAGCTTGCAGGGCTGTGGCCCCAGCCCAGGCAGCACCAACAGGGACTTCAGAGGCCAATCTCCAGCCAGAGTCTCCACGGGCTGTTTGTACACCCCTGTTTTCACACACCAGCTTTGAACTCTCTGACCTCAGAGCAGGCAGCTTTCTAGGCTGCCCGTAGGTGCTAATTATAGCCAGGCTCCTGTCACTGCACTTCCTTTCTCACGAGCCAGGAGCAGAGCTGGGCTGTTGTCACACCTGTGCCGGTTACAGCGGTTTCCTATGACTCGTGGTGCCCTTGGCTGTTAAAGGGCAAAACCACAGGTGCCCTGTGCTGCCTCTGACACAAGTTCTCACCTCTTCCTCCCTGCCTCCTCTTTCTTCCTTTCTGCTATCTTTCCCTGCCCCCACACTCTCTGTCCTCCTCCTTTCCACTCTGTCCCTCTATAGAAGTTTCCATTTCCCTTCCCCTTGCCTCAGGCTTAGTGGCATCAGAACTCCTGTGATATTTTGACATTTTGACCTCTATTTGCAGGATCACATTTTTGGCAAAAGAAAATGATTATGGGGGCACCTGGATGACTCCGTTGGTTAAGCATCTGACTCTTGATCTTGCTCAGGTCACGATCCCACGTTTCATGGGTTCAAGCCCCGCATCGGGCTCTGCACTGACAGTGCAGAGCCTGCGTGGGATTCTATCTCCCTCTCTCTTTGCCCCTCCCCTGCTCGCTATTTCTCTCTCAAAATAAATACATAAACATTTTTTTAAAAAAAGAAAGAAAACGACTATGTACCTGGTACGTGCCAGGCACTGTGCACCTCCATACTATGTGTGTGGTCTTTCCGAAATTCTATGGTCTGTAGATGTCACTTTCCTCAGTCACTTTTACTCTCGTGTCCAGAATCTCTCAAAATGGATGTCACTCATGTTCTCCATCTTTCCAGAAGGGCCTCTCAAAATATGATATGACACCTATGGGCTGGAGCCCTCACTCTCTCTCACCTTCTCGAGTACTTTGCTCCAGCAGTCACCTCCTCTCCCTCGTGGATCATCAACCTCTCCCTCTTCTTGATTCTTCCTATCAACCTACAAAAATGTTCTAGGGTTCCCCCTTGAAAAAAGCAAAGCTTTTCCCACATCGGCCTTGAGCTATCAGCCCATGCCTCTGTCACCTTTCACAGAAAGCGTCTCGGGAGAGCAGACCACAGGATGTCCATTCCCTCACTTCCTATTAGCCCATCCACCTATTACCTTGGCATTTTCAGCCCCTTCCCTTGGTTGCAACTGCTTTTACCAAATCACAGATGACCTCCATGCTGCCAGTTTCTTGTACAGATTCATCTTGTTCAATCCTCTCAACAGCTGTTGTAGGCAGCCCCTCCTCCTCCCAGAAGCTCTTTTGTTCCTTAAATTCTGTGAGCACACATGCTTGGCCATTTCTCTATCCAAGCTCTAAACAAAGGAGCTTCTCAAAGCTCATTCCCAGGGATTTTCCTCTTCTCTTTCTTTTAAAAGGATCTCATCTATTCTTGTGGCTTTCAGTTACCTTCTAGCCACCTTTTCAATAGATAGGTACAGCACCAATCTCTCTACTGAGCCCTGTGTCAATATCAACAGGCATCTCAAAAGTATCCTATCTAAATTGTGATTGTCAAAATTCCTTTTCAAATCTCTTCGGGGGTGTCCACTCTCTCAGGACTCTCTCAGGCTGAGCAGTTCCACTCAGCCATTTACTTGAGGCATAAACTTAGGCCCCCCTTTCCTTCACTCCCCACCAGTATCTGACTCAACATCAAGTCCTTTTTACTCAGCCTCCAAAACATAGCCCAGATCTCTTCACCAGCCCCCTGGCCTCCCCTCTAAATTAAGACGCCTTCCTCTCCATAAAGACAAATGTAATACACATTCTCTTGTTTCTCCTTGTTCCATCTTGCCAGCCTCTAAGCCATTCTTCACACACACACACAGAAAGAGGAATCCTCACAACACATTTGTCTCAGCATGTTACTCCTGTTTACAGCCCTCCAGTGACTTCCCATTGTTCCTAGAACAGGACTTGACACATACTAAGAGCTCAGTAAATAGTTGTTGAATGAATGAATAAATGAATAGTCAGCCAGGTTCGTATGACCAAAACACAAGAATGGATGATTTTAAGTTGCCAAAGAGAGCTGCCTTTGCTGTTCTTTACAAATTGCTCACATTTGATAATTATTTAATGGATAAACAATAGCTACCATTTATTAAATGCACCCAGTACTACACTGTGCAGTTGGGTTTATCCTTCTCCCTTATTTGTAGGACAATACAGATAGTGAGTGCCAGAGTGGGATTTAAGCACAGGACTGTCAGATTCCAGAGCTCACATTCTCTCTCACATCCAGTCACTCATTCAACAAATGTTTCTGGAGAACCAATTGTACCAGGCACTCTGCAAAGCACTGGGGAATAACAGACATGGTTCTTATCTTCAGGCAGTTTATATTCTGAGGACCATCGTCTCCTCAAAGGGAATGGATAAATGAATGAACAAAAAACCTAAGCCAACATTTTTAAATGGCCCACTATATGTCAAGTGCCATGGAAGGCATCAGATATGACAACGATACTAGGGAGTCCCTGGCCTAAGAGGCTCTACTTACCAACCACTTAACAAGTTCTCCTTGACCTACCCATCTCTGACTAATCACATTATCTCCTCCCCTACTTCATCCATCACACCTTCCAATTATAAGTAATGCCGATATTGTTGCATCATTGTGCAGTTCACATAAAGTGCCTAGATATCAGATCTAACTGAAAATATTTGTCATTTCTGCCCAAGTTGGCATTAGTTACCTTGGCTCATAATCAGAGCTTGTCTTAAAGCCTGAAGTCATCTGGAGCAACCAGAACGTGCTTATGTTTGCAGGTGAGGCTTCAAGGGATGGCATTTGATCTGGTCCTTAATAAATGGGTCAGATTGAAACACAGGGGTGTGGTAACATTATTCCAGGTAACAGAAGTGTGAACTATAACCTTTTTTGACAGATAAGAGGAGGAGGAGAATGGGGGAAAAGTTATAAGGACTATGTAAGATGATGGCCCTAAAGCACTTTCTGAACTATAAAGCTCTGTATCAATCTGATGGATTTCTGCCATTGCTTAAACTATACCCTGAAACTCACCCCTCTGGGTTAAGGTTTTATTTCTTCAATGACCCACATCCCCTGACCCCCAAATCAATAATATTAGGAGGATGAGCATTTAAACTGCTGGCTCCCAAGGAAGCCAGCATGTTTCCTGAAGGAGCTATCTGTTTTGTTTTGGGTTTCTTGAATTGAAGAAAAATTCACATAGCATAAAATTGACTGTTTTAAAGTGGACAATTCAATAGCATTTAGTACATTCACAATATTCTGCATCTACCACCATTATCTAGTGCCAACATCTTTGTGTCACTTCAAAATAAAACTCCATGCACATTAAGCAGCTATTCTCCATTTACCACTCCTCCAATCCTTGGCATCTACCAATCTACTTTCTGTCTCTATGGATTTGGCTCTTCTGGACATTTCATATAAATGGAATCATACAATTTGTGACCCTCTGGGTCTGGCTTCTTTCACTTAGCATATTGTTTTCAAGGTTCATCCATGTTGGAGCATTTATCAATACTTCACTCATTTTTATGGCTGAATAACATTCCATTGTATGGATATACCACAATTTGTTTAACCATGTATCCATTGATAGACACTTGAGTTCTACATTTTAACCATTGTTAATGGTACTGCTACAAACATTCATGTACAAGTATCTGTTTGAATCCCTGTTTTCAACTCTTTGGGGTATATTCCTAAGAGTGGGATTGCTGAGCCATAGGGTAACACTAGGTGTAGCCTTTTGAGGACCTGAAGGCATTTACTTATCTTCTAGTAGGGGGAACATGGGGCACAGGATGAGGTTGCTGTGATGAATGAGGGAAAGTTATAAGCCACAAAGCCCTAGAAAGAGTAGAAGGTGGTGCTGTCCTGAGTGGATTCCCAAGGTGTGGGGAAAAGGAGGGAAGTATCCTAAAGCCCCCTAAGGAGAAAGAAACAAAGCAAAGTGTACATGCAAAGCATAGAGGAGAGGTTCAACAAGAACGTGACTGAATGGGAGCTCAATGGGGTAGGAAGCAGGGAGCAATATACACCCTAGCTTTCCAATGAGCTTTCCTAGAGCTGTGGTGAGTGTTCAAGTTGAGGACTCTAATCCTCTTAGCTCAAAGCTATTTAAATTGCTCAGACCCAACAGCTTGGCACTAAATGGTTTCATGTATTCGCAACATCATACTGTTAACTATCATATAGTCACAAAATTGGTCTTGTATGTTGGTCTTCCCAACTCCTTCCTGATTTCTTAAAGAGCTGGGACCCTGACTACCTATTTATTTATTTATTTATTTATTTATCTATTTCTTTACTTATTCCTTACCTTCTATACTGTCTAAAACTGTGCTTCAGCAAACAGTTCCTTAATAAATGCAAGTTGCTTGCTTGCTTGACTTTTAAAATCCTATAAATAATGAGTATCTGTTTAAAACAGAGGCTACAAAACTACTGCTAAATTCAGTTTTCTGCCTCTTCACTGTGCAACTTGCTCTTGATGTTTCTGCTAAAAGCTGCAAGATCATTCCTTAGAAGCCTTTGTCAAGCACCTTCATCCTTAATGTAGACCTTCTGTTGTCACTGCTTATCCCCATGTAGTCAGAGGGAGTGTGGAAATGACGACAGAGATCGTTGGGCCAACTTCACTTATCTCTTACTTCACTAGAAACCACAACTTTCTGCCTTCATCTTCCTCTTATGGGGGGAGGGGGTGGTGGAGAGCTGAAAGACACAGATTTAAGTTTGAAGTTCTTATCACATGTCCAAGTAATCATATGCTACTAGCTTTTTATCATCCCATGAAAACGACTATATTTATCAACTATTATCAATGCAGTAGACTGATTAAACAAGGCTGCATACTCCATGATTAAAAGTTTAGGACAAATGAGACTTTGAATAGTCATTTCCCCAGAAAGTGGCACAAGCTGGGAAAGAAAAAAAAATCAGTGAGAGTTCAAGACTACGCCAATGATCCACCCACTGTGACTTATTGAGTGTCCCATTTATGTGGGGACACTCCTAATCTTTGAGTCTCACAGCCTGGAGGCCAACCACTTTTCCCCAAAATGCTTCACTCTGGGTGCCCATGGGACAGAAATCTGAACTGAGGTAAAACATAGGAGGTATTCTTGGATTTGTCCAGGACAGAATTCCATCCATCTCAAACTCATGCCTTTGTACCTTTAGAGAGCACTGGAGCTTGGCCATCTATGCCCCTATAAGAGTGACAACTGGGGAGTGGAATGAAAGACTGCCCTTGTTACAGTGTGTGGGGGGGAGGAGGGGTGCATGCACACGTGTGTGTGTGCACCCATGTGCATGTGTGTGTGTGTGTGTGTGTGTGTGTGTGTGTCAGAGTAGGTAGGGAAGATGGAAGTGTATCTCATTTACTGCTGCTGGGAGTGAATGAACACTAATAAACCTCTGAGGAGAATTTGACAACACGTACCAAATGCACACGCCCTTTGATCCAGTGATTAGATTCCATTTTAGGAACTGATCCTAACAGGTATATTCTCACATGCCTGAAATGATACATGTACTACAAAGTTATTCACCACAATAATGTTTGTAAAAGTGAAAAAAATGGAAATACCCTAAATGCCCTTTTGTCACAGACTGAAGGTTTAGGCACCATAAGCAGAAGCATTATGCCCAAACTAAGTCCAAACTCCTTAGTCCAGCACCAGAGCTTCTTCCAAGGTCTACCAGCCCAGCCGCGAGGCCTCAGCCCCCAGCTCTCTGCACAGGAAGCCTACCCTCCATCTATAAGTTGAGTTCCTGGAAGACAGACCCTGCCTGCGGCAGCACCATAAGAACCTGAGTGACACAGAGCCCACCGCATAGATTGGTCAGTAATTACCTGTGGGTAAATGGATGCCTGAATGATCAGTCCTTTAAATGCCTCCTCTAAGTTGCTCCCACTATCTGGAATACTCCCCCCCTCCTTGGTAAAACCCTACTCATTCTTTAAGTCCCAGTTTAGTGACCCTTCCCCAAGCCAACACACTTCTCTCTCATTCCTATTCCCAAGTCCATCACAGGGCTGTTCCTTTATACTCTCATCATATATTTGCACCCCCTGTCAAAATAAAAAAAATTCTCAAAATCAAAGACTACTTCATATTTACATCTCCAAAGCCTGTCATGGTTTTTGACCCATGTTAGGTACACAGTGGATATTTGTTGGTGAATACATTGTGAGGGAAAGAAGGAACTTGGAGAGCCTCCACCCATCATCTCCTCTTAGCTCAGAAATTCCACTAAATTAATTGCTACCTTGTAAATCCAGAGATCCTAGCCTCTGGGACTGAAATAAGGAAGCAAAAATATTTTAATGGGAAGGATGATGCATGGAGTCAATCGTTTCCAAAATCCACATATGTTTTGAGATGGACCAGAATTCAGAGGGTTTTTCTTATCAGCTGAGCTTCCCATCGTTCTTCAATGAAAACTGACTTTTGAGCTCCAGAGCTACTGAATCCCCCATAAGGAAACCCATCAAGGCAAGAAATCCATGCCAAAATAAAAATCAGCCACATGTAGGGAAAGCCTAAAGTTGGGGCAGCTGCCCCATGTGGATATAACCACAGTGGGCTATTCTGCCCTCTCCTCATTGGGTGAGGAAAGTCCTCAAAGAGGCAAACACTGATAACTAGAAGCCCCAAGCTGTGCAGAAACCCTGACACTGGAGCCATTTGCAGCAACAATCAACATCCTCGCCAGGTGAACACCAGAAACCCGGTCTGTTGAGGGGCAGACCTGCCTGACTAGCTAGTGGCAGCAATTTAATTGATTTATTTATGAAAAGCCCATATGAATGTACTTCCTAAATCACTGCTAGCTACTCCAAGGCTGCAGTTTTAATGTTATCACTGCCCACTCAGCCGGAGAGACAGAGAGACTTCCCCATAACTCACACAGCTCCCAGTCCCCAGAGATTCATCACACTTTGATTTACAGCACCCCACTCCCAGGAGGGAACAAAGGTGCTGTTTCAATGGGCTCATAGCTCATTCATTCATTCTCTCATTCATTTGTGCCACATGCCTTTACTGAGTATCCACCATTGCCCAGCACTGTGCCAGCATTATGGAAAAACAAAAATGACAAAGGTACAATTCTTGCCTTCAAGCGGCTCTCGTAGTCCAGTTGGAAGGGTAGAACGTGTATATAATTAACCCTAATTGGCGGCAATGCTATAAGCTACAAATGCTTTGCATGGTTTAAAAAGTGCTAAGGACGATCGGAGGATGAAGAATTCTCTTATGGCTGGGTCCATCTATAAAAGCTTTGTGAAAGAGACAGCACTCGGACAAAACTATCAAGGAAAGCCGGGCTTTTACTGCATACCATCTTAGAAGTTTCTGGAGTCAAGAAAGTAACTCAAGTAAGCATAAGGACATAATGAAAAGGCTGCCAGACTGAGATGGAAGTGATCTGCTATCTCGTCCTGTAGTTGAAACTTGTAAATCTGTGATCTCAAGCAATGACCCTTGGGTACCAATTTCCTCATCTAAAGGAGGGTGAGCCAGGTCATCTCTAGAGCCCATTGAGTCCTACATTCTGCATGATCTCTTGGGCTCCCAGTTTCAGAGTTGAGGGGTCAGGAAGAAAGAAAGGCAAGTTGTTAGCCAACTCTCACCTGCGTGCCACCGTTCAGAGATGCCACCATTTAGAAGCAATAATTTAGGAGTGTGTCTGTTGATGCACATACGTGGAGGCATGCCAGTCAGGTATCATATGATAGGATAAGGTGTATAGCGAGAAAACAGGAAAGGAAAATTATCAGTTCATTCAAGCAGATTTGTAATAATTTCTCAAGCTGTACATCTCTGAAAAGGATGGTGTCTCAACTCTACCACTGCAGAAGCAAGAATGAAGGAGATTTGAGAGAGAGTTGGATTTTGCCTCTTCCACTTGTCCTCAACTGACATGGCTGTATGAGGACAATAAAGGAGGCGGGCTGGGTGAACCATATCTGTACTCTAAGAGCCCTAGATGAGAGGCACCATCAAAAAAACACAGCCTGTAAATGAGATGACAGGAAAGGGCAGAAGGGTGAGAAGGGGATGAAAAGAAAATAGGGCTAAGCACCAGAAGAGAGGAAGCACTGAAAGAAATTCCTCTTTAGAAAAGACAAAACAAAACAAAACAAAACCCTAGTAATGATCCTCATGCCCATGTATGAGAAGGATGCTCAAGACCCAAACCCAAGAAACCGGCAGCCATCTCTCTCTCTGTCCCCCTCCGCCCCCCGTCTCTCTCTCTCTGTCTCTGTCTCTCTCTCTGTCTCTGTCTCTCTCTCTGTCTCTCTCTCTCTCTCTCTCTCTCTCACACACACACACACACACACACAGAGCAGGATTTTACTTCTGAATCTCCACATAGGATACGGGTAACTTTAGGGTAATATGCCAAGGGTCTTCTACCAAAAACCCTCCACATGCTCACCTGCCTAAGTCTCCTTCTAGACTGTGCATCTGTGAGAGCCAGACAACCGGCCATTATTGCCAATCCCATTCCCAGACACTCTGGGAAGGAGGCAGCCACCGGTCCTAATGGGCATGAGTTCAGCTATTAACACAGTCACACACAGATATGCTTCACAATTCTGAGAGGGCTCCAGGCCACAGGCAGCGGTGTGACTAACCACAGGGTCTAAGCTTTTCTGGAGGCAAGCAAACATTAATTTGATGAGGAAGATAAGCTGTTTGCCAGTTTTAGAGGAAACAACCCACATGGAAAGCATGTGATTAGGAGAGACCAGAAAGAGGAGAAAGGAGCTAGCAAGGAAATTTGTTTTACTTGATACTAAATGGTGGTTAAACAACACTGTTTACCTAAAGTAGGTCTCTTTCTTTTGTGAACATATTTATTCATAGTCAGCAGTGTCTATTGCATACTTAGCTTCAGATTTAGGTTGCAATGTGGCATTGGTCAGCCCCCACTGGGGACATCTTTGACCAGCCATTGGATCCAGGTTTCAGTCTCTGAGAGGCTCTCTGTACCGTAGACCCTCTTCACTTTTAAAGTGCTTAAATCTCAGTTGACATGTAATTTCGCTTTCTGCTTCTCTCCCCTGAACATTATATCATAATATTTTTCCATAATGGTCTTCGTAATCACCTTTTTAACAATGGCATAAGCATCCATCAGGTGTATGTGCTATATTTACCAAACTGCTCCCTTTCGTTAAACATTTAGATGGCTTGCTCTTTTTTATTAAAAATAACACAATACTGGGGCACCTGGGTGGCTCAGTCAGTTAAGCGTCTGACTTTGGCTCAGGTCATGATCCCAGGGTCGTGAGTTCGAGCCCTACATCGGGCTCAGCGCCCACTTTGGATCCTCTGTCTCCCTCTCTCTCTGCCCCCTCCTGCTTGCACTCTCTGTCTCTCTCAAAATACATAAATAAACTTTAAAATAAATAACACAATACTGCACTGTGGAGTATCGGACCTAAATGAGGAATAAAACCTACTTGTACCTAGCATGAGAAAAAATCTCCTAGTGCCTCCCACCTAACCATGGACTCCTCTCTTGGAGTAAAACTAACATTCACTATCTACTTGAGCACCTGCTAAGCGACACAAAAAGAACCCTCCCCAACTCCCAGTATTGAGGGTTACTAAGCAAAAGTTGTATGAACAGGGGTCCCTCTTTTCATTTCCTTATCTGCCAACTTTTCTCTCAAGTGCTTTTAGAACCTGAAGTCTTCTGAGGGGATGTTGGTCTTTTTCTTCACGTTTTCATATCATCTGTAACACAACAAACAATATTCAGAATGCCATCTATTGTTCACTGCATACACATAGTTTTCTTTTTAAAGACAGCCAGGAAAAGGTGAGAAAACTTATTAAAACTTAAAATTGGCAACATGGTGACCCTGAACTCTCCAAAGCTGAAACTGCTGGGTGTAGGCAGCACTGGGAGGCATTCCAGAAGAGCCAGGCAAGACAGCAAGATCTAGATAAAAAGGGGCTCACAGAAAGCACAGGATTCGAAGCTGGCATCACACGGGCCAAAGAAGCTTCCAAATTTCCTTCTTAAAGATGAAACTGGGAAACAGATTTAACCGCGCATCGACAGATAAATGAGAAAGCTTTCACAATGAACTAAGAGCAGCCTTCAGAGGCTTTGAACTTCTCACATTGAACCTCTCACAGAAGAAAACCCAAACTCCTGAGCAGGGCAAGCATGTGTAGAGTACATCCTTCCTCCTCACGCCGCTTCTAGTCCACCTCGCGCCCTTCCTGGCTCTCCCCCTGCCCTGCCCCCGACACCTCTGCTTACCTGGCTTCCTCCACCACGAAGGCTCTGTCCCCTTCTCCCTAAAGCATCTGGTCAGCATCCTGTGCCCCCACCCCTTACACTCTGCACGCCCAATTCTAAAGTCACCCTCAGCTGAGCCATTCCCAAGCCCTCTCAGCTGGAAGCAACCTCTCTGGCCTTGCACAGCACTGTAGTCCCCTCTGGCCCGCCCCCCCCCCCCCCCCCCCGTTGGCCAGCCTTGGCCTCTCTCACGTCTTGTCAGCTCTGTCCCCTTCATAGCACTAGACTCAGGGCCTGCCTGTCGTCATCTCCCTGTAAATGTTTGCTTAATTTTCCTAAATCAAACCCAGGACCAAACAAAACAACGATCTTATTAACTGTGGCAGACATTGCAACACAGGGGCTGAAGAACTTTCTTTCATTGGTTGAGAGAAAGGAGAGGTAGAGTCAAGGAGGATGGAGAGGAGATGTGGGAGCATGGCCTAAGGACATTGTGACTTTGTGAGAAAATTACTGCAGAGAAGTCACCACTTCATCAAGGAAAAGGAAATTGGGAGTGAGACAAGCCACCTTAGCTCTGCTCTCCTTCCCCGGCATTCCCTCCTCCTCCTCAGCCAGATAGCAGAAAACTGCCTCAGGCACGTGTGGTAATAACTCTGGAGGTTTCTGATAAGGAGAATGTGGATGGAGATTTCTTCTTCTTTTTTTTCCCTTTCTTCCTCTTTTCTTTCTTCTTCTATGTTTTGCTTCCCACATCACAGGGTAAATTCATAGGGGAGAGTATATAAACCCAAAATCATGTCAACTGTGTCTCAAGAAGGTATTTTGCCTTTTTTTTTTTTGCTTTTAAGTTTATTTATCGTGTGTGTGTGTGTGTGTGTGTGTGTGTGTGAGAGAGAGAGAGAGAGAGAGAGAGAGAGAGAGAGAGAGAGAGAATCCCAACCAGGCTTCACACTGTCAGCATAAAGCCCAACATGGGGCTCAAACCCACAAACTGTGAGATCATGACATGAAACCAAGAGTCAGACGCTTAACCGACTGAGCTACCCGGATGCTCCTGAAGAGGGTGTTTTAACAGGATGAAGTGGATCACGGGAAAAGATGAGAGGCTGAGATAATCTCAGAGCTCGGGTATGTGGACTGCCACCCTCACAAGTATGTGCCTGGAGGTGTCAGAGGCCAGCAGTGCTGGGCGTAGGTCGGGGGGGATCCAGGGCCCTGCACTTTTTAAAGGTAACAAAAAGGCCCAAAGCTAACTCCTGAACCCAAACCACTGACCTCATGTCCTCCCGTCTTCCCCGGGGTGCGTTTTGAGAAACACCTGAAGTGTGCTCCATTGCTCCCACAGATGTCCTGCCACACGTCCCCAGGCACTCATACACTCCTTTTTACCCTGCTCAAACCTCCGCTCCAATATCTCCCCAAGTCACAGTAGGATGATGGCCTGGCCTCCTCCTACATCCCTCAGATCAAGGTCATCTAACAGAACTCCCCTGAAGTCTCTCCTCCCACACCCCCATTATATGGCTGCCATTCCCAACTCAGTTCTCAGAGGAAGGAACCTCAGGGCAGCCCAGGCACACTCCGGTTCCTTCCCCTTCTCCATCCTTCCCTTCCCCCCCCCCCACTCCCCTGGTCCATCTTACACCCCAGATCTGGTCTCTCCTTTTTCTCCCCCTGGGTGCTTTTTGTTTGTTTAATTGTATGGTTCCTTTATACAGAGGATTTCCACTTGGATTGATCTGGTCACAGTCCTTTCCAATCTTCATTTCCACCGGCCACATACAGTTCACAGTAACGTTCCACATGTATTTGAATTTACCACTAACGACAACTCGGCCAGGACACTCTCCCACCTTTTTAAAGACTATGATCTCACTGTTACTTTAACAGAAAAGAATCGACTGTAATTTCACTCTTTCTACATGACACCCTTGTAGTATTTTACAGGATTCACCAGCATCCTTTTCACCTTATGAATAAACCCATCAAAGATCATCTAAAAGTGTCAAATTTTCAGTACATTTCATTGTTTCTTTTCAAGCTTATTATGTGCTGGTAAATCAATTTCATTTCCCTTCAAGCCTCCTATAATCCACCTGTCTGGCCCAAATTTGGCTTTTGATATCTTCTCTCACATTCTGGGCCAACCAGACTTTTTTGCTTTAAAACAAAACTCCTCTCCCCCCCCCCCCACTTTTAAAACATAGTGCTAATCTGCCTTCCTTCTTATTTTTCAGACAATGCTAAAGCTTCCTGTGAATTTTTCAACACAGTTTCTTTCAACAGTCTAGCTATAATCATGTCACATATGTTCATCACCCTGAAATGTTACATGTTAAAAATGGCAATTTGCATTACTGGGTCAAAAACAGCATGGTTCAATTTCACTTGGTAAACCTGAAGTTATTTAATACACTCACAGACATTTTTAATCAAGTAAGAGACGTACATTAAAGACATACCGATTTAAAAAGGCAACAAAATAAAAAAATAATCAAAGCAAATTCTAAAGTCGACTTTATAATAAAAAATAATTGGCAGTTTAAATGAGTGAAAAATGAGGAATATACAATGAAAAACAAAGATAAAGCATTCCAGTTGATAAAATGGAAAACCTATTAGGTTTTATAGTCTTTATTCTAAGGAAGTTACGTTTCAGTGTGATTTTTGAAATACTACATATATTCTATGTATAATTTAGGGACCCATGTTAAAACTTCAAATATGCATCCTGCACTTATTAAAGAAACACTGGTAATAACCTAGTGTTTGCAAAATTCTAAGTTTTGGCAAATATTGTAAAAATCAAAATTGGTTGGTATTACAAAGTCATGATGAATCCAGAATTAGGAGAAAATCCATTTCATACATATTTCATTTGACTAAAAAATATCAGACTCGCATGTTCTAAATAAACTGAAAAAGTTGTATCTTAAAGAAAAAAACAGTAATTTTACACAGTCTGTACACCGTTAGTTGCCATTTTAAAAACAAAAACAAAAAAAATCACATAGAAAACGTTGAAACTGGTACAAACTAACCCAACCATGCTCCCGTGCTCACATCACAGAAGCCCAGGGGTTTCCACTCTGTAGCTGGGCCACTACTCTTGCTTTACCATTTTTTTTAATTGGAGAAACTCCCGATCCTCCATCCCCCTTTTCGTTAACGGTTCATCGTCTTAAAAGAGGAGCCTCCATTCATAGTCCTCCCATTTTCTGGTAAATTCTCCGAGATTTTTATTCTACCCCACCTCTTCCAGTGAATATAAACTATATTCTCAAAAGTTAGGAATTGCTTAATATTAATTGGCAAAATCCAGTGACTGCTCGTTAGAACACCTGACTCGAAAATCTCAGGGCAACGCTGATCACTTCCTCCTGAAAATTCTCTCCTCCCTGGGCTGCTGAAGGATCCCTACCACTGTTTTATATTCTGACTCCTCTTCCTCCTTTAAAAATGTTCCTGAGGGGCGCCTGGGTGGCGTAGTCGGTTAAGCGTCCGACTTCAGCCAGGTCACGATCTCGCGGTCTGTGAGTTCGAGCCCCGCGTCGGGCTCTGAGCTGATGGCTCAGAGCCTGGAACCTGTTTCCGATTCTGTGTCTCCCTCTCTCTCTGCCCCTCCCCCGTTCATGCTCTGTCTCTCTCTGTCCCAAAAATAAATAAACGTTGAAAAAAAAAAATTTTTTTTTAAATAAAAAATAAAAATGTTCCTGAGCTATCTGCCTTCATCCCCTTCCCTTTCGACACTCTCTTCTCTATACACACTCCACAGCTTTCCATTGTTAACCTTGATAAAAGACATTGCCCAAAACTATGCCTGACTCTCCCCTTGAGTTACGACCCCACGCGGCAGTCTCTTCCTAGGAAATACTAGAGTAACGCTTTAGTCTCAGTTTTCTCAAAGCTGAACTCAGTGTTTTCATCCCAAACTTGCTTCTGTTCATAGATTTCACATTTCTGTTAGTGGCACCCTTCCGTCTTCCCAGACGCCAAATCTGAAAATTTCAAGACCTTCTTTTACCCTTTCCTTCATATGGCTTTTCAGTGATCAATGACTTTTCCTGTAGAGTATCACTCAAAGCAACCTCCAAATTTTCTTTTTCTGCCATCACTGTCTTAGTCCACAGTCTTACACCTTCATTAACACAGACTTGTACTGTTGCAATAACCTTACCAGCTATTTCCCTGACTCTGGGACCTTCTTTATCTAAACCAAACCCTGTAGGGCACACAGAGGTATCTTCTTCAATCATAGCTCTGGGACTCTGAAAACTTCATTAAGTCCTGATTAATTTGCTAAATGAATTCCTAAGTTCTGACCATGTACTTGTGGCTTTCAGAATCTGGTGCCTCCCCATCTTTTAAGTAAGAACATGCTCCCTTCTTATATACCTTAGGATTCAGCCAAAGAAAACACATACTGTATTCTTTGCTAAAAAAGGTCCTCTCCCCCTTCCCCCTAAGTCCTACTCTTTCCTCAAATTCCTATTTCTTCTCCTCCATGAAGCACCTCTGTTCTGATGTCTCTGAGCACCTTTATCTGGGTCTCTCTTTTGACTCTTATTCTTTTTTTTTTATGTCTTATTTATTTTTGAGAGAGAGACAGAGAGTGCAAGCAGGGGAGGGGCAGAGAGGGAGGGAGTCAGAGGATCCAAAGTGGCTTCTGTGTTCAGAGCAGTGAGCCCGACCCAGGGCTCAAACTCACAATCATGAGATCACGACCTGAGCCAAAGTCAAACGCTTAACCAACTGAGTCACCCAGGCACCCCCTTACTCTTATTTTTTTAACTTGTATACTAGACTCTAAATTCCCTCAGGAAAGAGTCTTGATTAGTAAGCCCATGGACTTACTCAGCAACTATTTAAGGAACACTTAGTATGTGGAAAAGCAGAGTTAGGGAAGGAAGTTCGGGTAGACAGAAAATTGTGTGCCAGTCAGAAAAGTGTTGACTTGATGGTGCAAGCAGTAGGGAGCCAACAAGACAATTACAAGGGGTGTTTTCCAAAAATCCATGAACTACGGTCAGATGCAGCAGTAAGGAAGGCAAATAGGGAATGCAGGCATAGTCCAAGGACTGTTTTGTGAATCTAGGTACAAGGTGATCAGGTAAAAAACTATGAGCCACAATGAAATACCACTTCACACCCAGCAGGAAGGCTATTATAAAAAATAAAAGAAATTAAAAAACTGAAAATAACAAGTATTTCTGGGGATATAGAGAAACTGTAACT
This sequence comes from Prionailurus bengalensis, assembly GCF_016509475.1. NCBI lineage: Eukaryota > Metazoa > Chordata > Mammalia > Carnivora > Felidae > Prionailurus > Prionailurus bengalensis. Next base: position 70,692,419 of record NC_057356.1, on the reverse strand, counting down.
CCCCTCGTGGTGCAATGATGATTACAATTACAACGGGTGGTTAACATAAAATGGCGCAGCTGCTGTGGAAAATAGCTTGGCCGTGGTTCAAAAAGTTAAGCATAGAATTGCCATACGATCCAGCAATTCCACTTCTAGGCACATACCACAAGAATGCAACACAGGGATGCAGACAGATACGAGTATGCCAGTGTTTACAGCAGTGTTATTCACAATCATCAAATGGTGAATACAGTCTAAATGGCCATCACCAGATGGACAGATTTTTCATTGTAGTATATGCATACAATGGAATGTGATTAAGGCATTAAAAGAAATAAAATTCCGACACATGCTGCAACACGGATGAAGCTCAAAAGCATTATGTTAAGCCAAGTAAGCCAGACACAAAGGGACAAATATTGTATGATTCCACTTACTTGACGTACTTAGAATAGGCAAATTCATAGAGACAGAACTAGAATAGAAGTTATCAGAGACTGGAGGGAAGGGGGAGGCGGGTATCACTGTGCAACAGGTACAGCGCTTCAGTTTGGGATGAGGAACAAGTTCCGGAAATGCATAGTGGTGGTAGTTGCGTAACATTGTGAACGTACTTAATGGCCCTCAATCTTACATCTATAAATGATTAAAATGGAAACTTGTATGTAGGTTTTAGCACAATGAAAATTTTTGGCCTTTGTCTGGTTTTCTGGGACCATCATTCCTGGGAAATAATTTCTTTCAGGCAGGATATTTCCAAATCATAGAGGTTATTTCCCAGAAGCCAGACAGGGCAAACTTCTCTTTAAAATGTGCAAGGTTTGGGGCACCTGGGTGGCTCAGTCAGTCCGACTCTATTTCAGCTCAGGTCGTGATCTCATGGTTTGTGAGTTCAAGTCCTGCATTGGGATTCTCTCTCCCTTTCTCTCTGCCCCTCCTACTCACTCACTCTCTCTCTCAAAGTAAATAAATAAACTTTAAAAATAAAACAAAACACAGGGGTGCCTGGGTGGCTCAGTCGGTTAAGTGTCTGACTTCGGCTCAGGGCATGATCTCATGGTTTGTGAGTTTGAGCCTCACATCAGGCTCTGTGCTGATAGCTCAGAGTCTGGAGTCTGCTTCGGATTCTGTATCTCCCTCTCTCTCTGCAATCCCCCCACCACCAGCTCACACTCTGTCTCTATCAAAAATAAATAAATATGAAAAAATAATTTTAAATAAATACATACATACATACATAAAACAAAATAGGGGCGCTTGGGCAGCTCAGTCGGTTAAGTGTCCGACTCTTGATTTTGGCTCAGGTCATGATCTCACACTTTGTGAGTTCGAGCCCAACATGGGACTGTGCGCTGACAATGCAGAGCCTGCTTGGGATTCTCTCTTTCTCCCTCTCTCTCGGCCCCTCTTCTGCTTGGTCTCTCTATCAATCAATCAATCAATCAATTTGAAAATAAAATAAAATGTGCAAGGTTTGGGACAGCCCCGACCTACTGAGTTCATCTTTTACTGCACAGGTGAGGGTAGAAGCAGCTGGCCTCTTAGGTATCATCTAGATCTATTGCAAAAATCCAGATGAGAGATAACAGTGGTTTGGGCCAGCGTGGTCATGGTGACAGGTGGGAACATCTTGAGTATATTTTGCCGTAGAACCAACAGAACTGGATATGGGCTATGAGAGGGAGAGAAGAGTCAGGGATAAGTTAGAGACACAGGAAGGCTGAGGAGGAGCGAGTTTGAAGCAGCAGAGGAGGAAAAGTAATGCCAGTGGGGATGCATAGACAGCACTAGGATTTACAAGTGAAGAGAGGCTGGACGTGGAGATAAGTATGTTGGGAGTCACTGTCCATGGGTTGAATAAAGGGGCCAAAGACTGGGTCCTGGTCGTGCCAATATTGAGAAAGAATGACTAACAGGGATTTAAAGGAACACCCAGGGAGGCAGCAGGGAAACCAACTTTGAAAGCTGATCTGGAAGTCAACAATGAGATGCTGGAGAAGGAAATGGTCGGCTTTGTCAAATGCCTATTGATGGGTCGAAGAGGAGACCTTTGGATTATCATTAAATTTGGCAATTCAGATGTCACTGGTGACCTTTACAACAGCAGTTTTAAAGAACAGTAGAAATAAAAATGTGCCTGAAGTTAAAGAAAAAAATAGGAGCAGCAGTAGGGACAGTGACAATTGACGGCTGCTGTCCTCACTGTTCCCCTTCCTGCCATGCTGTAGGACCACTCACTACCCTGTGGCCCTTCCCGAACTTCTGTAAGCTGCAGCTTTTAACTAACGCTGTCACAGACAGACTGGCCTCTTCCACAAGGTGGTTTTAGGAAAGCCACACTTAACTACTCTGCCCCTAATTTCCCAATGCAAACTACACTGTATGTGTTTAACAGACTTTACTAAAACACAGGAGTTAACCAGGGAGTGATTAAATCTGGATGTCAAATATAACTTTTCCCAGAGTCCAATGGGAAAAAGGACTAAACGCTCTTTTATAGGGTATCCTCTTATGCACACACCCCGATTTCTAATCTTTCTTCCCTGTCTTGAGATTTCCCCTCCTTTCTGTTCTCCCAGTGAACAATCACAGGTTGGTCTTACCCTAAGATGTACCCCCTACCCCACCACCAGTAAAGCAATTCTTGAGACACAGTAATTCCCTGCAATACAATTTCTAGAGTCTTTGTTATTCAGTCAAGAATAACAGCATGGAGGGCAATGTGGAATCCTATTGCTCTAGATTTAAAGCTTCTATATCTGAGCCGTTCTAGGCCTTAAAGCAATAGTTCTTAAAGGTTAGAATGCCTAAGACATTCTGGGGCTTGGTGTAAATGTGTATTCTAGAGCCCCACCCCCCAAAATTTTCATTCAGTGGATTTTAGGTAAGGCCTAAGAGCCTTCATTTTTTTTTATACACTCAAGCAACATTTATGGGGGTGGTCCTCAGACTTCCACAGTTAGGGGTCTGCAATCTTCAAAGTTCATTGTGTAATCACTGGTGCTGAGTGCCTTCATTCTGGGTGATGGCCCATTCAAGTTGGTTGGGCCTAACAGGACCCCAAGCAAGAGGTAAAGGGGTGAGGCCAGGGGTGGGTGGTCTGCAAAGGCCCCTCTTCCCTGTCATCAATACAGAATGGAAACATAACTTGAATCAAGTTATTGATTAACCTTGATCAAGCTACTAGGTCTGGTTTCTTGGCTGAGTCCAAATAAATTCATTTCCCTGTCCCCAGGGCTGACTCAATTTTATAGGCCAGTCACATGGCAAATCCTATGGACCAAAAGCTGAGTGAAATAAATAAAATACCTGCCTTCCTGGAAACAAACATCTGTTAGAGGATATGCAAACTTGCTCATTTGCCCCATGTGACACTTGGCCTCTGACTGCTATTGGGATAGTGGTCAAATGACATAATTGTGGCCTCTCTATGAGGATCACTAACCTACCAGTGATCCTTCCTTATATCATCACTTCCTATAACCTCACTTTTTTCTTCCAGGAAGCATCTCCTCCTTGTGCCTTTTCCGTGGCTCATCATGACATCGGTGACCACGGACAGCTGGGGCCAAAATGACTTCCTTTAAAGATGGGGGAAGCCCATCCATTCTCAGACACAAGGACAAGCTTAGCTCCCACCAGAGCAGCCTTTGGCCTCCTTTTTAATGTCAGGCTAGAGAAGATTTCTACCTTCTTAATAATTTAATAACAGAATTCTTTTTTCTGTCAAATATCATGCACCCCCCCACACACACACCCTTGTACAAAAAGAAAATAAAAGTAATTTCTATGGTTGAAGCGGAGTTTCTTTGGATCTCAGAACCCAGCCAGCTCTGCCTCCACCATCCCCTGGCAGTCCTCCAAGTAAGATGGCTTGAAAAGTCCCTATCCACTGGGCTAAGTGTGGCTCGGAGAACCCTTGGAGGTTTGCATTCTGGATCTTCCCAGCCTTAGGTCTTGTTTCATCATGATGAACCCACCTGGATCCCCGTACTCTGCCTGAATGAGAAAACTTGCACACCCGTGAAGCCCCACACCTTCCATCTGACTACAAATGCCTAAGAGTGGATCCTCCCCCTGATGCAGACCCCATAGTCCATCACAGGACCGGCAGCTTACCACAGCTACTCAGGCCCACCGCCCAGATGCAGGATCTCTTTCCTGCTGGGACCAGAACCATCTGCCTCTTGCTCCTGCCCCAGGAAATGTATTCTTCTGCTTGTCAGAAACCTGGTTCAGATCCCACCCCTTCCTCCTCACCCATCATATTCTCTCTTCCATCCTCCCTCCCTAGACCTTTGTTTTTCTTTTATCTTTTTCCTTCAAAGCTTTGCCCATGTAGCCATTTCATCAGTTAGTAAAAAACTGATATTAAACTTTGTCTGAAAACAGTAAAATAGGCCATGGGGCGGGGGGCGGGGGCGGTGAGGGGGGCATTTAAAAAGTCCAGGAATCTCCACCAAACACGCAAAATTGTTATAAATGCTAAGACTTCCTTTCTGCAACGCACACACCCACGCAGAAAAAGAGTAGTAAAAGGGGTCAGGACTTTTTTCTTAGAGTTTGCCTTTTATGTGCACCTGAATAAATAGGAATATTTATAGTCTCATAAATTTTAACGTGTCAAGACCCAAACCTTTTCTTTAAATAGCAAATAGATAGATGTAATGCCACAAAGTCATAATAGATTAATTCTGCACTTCAGTTTTCTTAGTACTCAGTGCATGCACAAAATACTAAAATGTACATTTTAGCATGCCTAAGATTTCTTCCTGTCTATTTTCAATTACTTATTTCATGATAACTAAGCAAGTCCAAACGAGAAAGAACTTCTATTCATTCAAACTAGTGAAATGTGGAAGAAAATATTTGATTGTATTTTATGTAGGCATGTGCTATGTAATACACTTTTTTATGATCAAAAAAATACCCACAAAATTTGGTGATATACCATTAATATGAATTGAGAACTTGAATTTGCTCATGTACAACATGTTAAACTAATATAAAATACCTAGGGTGCTAAATATTAATATCAATTAATGTAGGTCATGATTATCCATTATAATGATACTCCCAGAGATAGGTGACCCACACATGTGGACCCTCCCAAGATATTTTAAGTGCAGTGATCATTCCCATATCTAAATACTTGCTGCAGAATATGTTGAAATGTATAATAGTGAGCCCTATGGACAACATGGGAGGGTCAAGAATTCAGGGGGACCTCAGAGATAAATGGAGTCAGAAATGTGAATGCTGCTAGCTATCCCAAATGGCTCATCTTTTTGTGTAGGCTCCATTGTCTTCTGCTATGTACAACCTTCTTCCACATAGCAGTAGACATGACAACCTCAACCCCATCTCTAGAGGCCATGGGATCCCATGTCTCCATCTCAGTTCTAAAATGCCAGGGAAAGATCAGCTGGGCCAGGTGTCCATCCCCAGACTGACCTCTGGGAGAAAGGGTCTATTTAAGGACCCCTTCCATTGCTCTGCCAAATCCGGGTCTGGAAGTGGAATTTCCCAACAACAGGCAGTGCTGTTTTGGGCATGTAAAACCCACAGAAGTCAACATAACCCCTAAATGTTTATGGTCCATTTGGTGAGGCAATATGTAGAAACATACATAGAGCCACCAAATATAGTAGCTATACAAAGACAATACATGATCTCTTATTCAAAAAGATGTCATAGAGGGTCACCTGGGTGGCGCAGTCAGTTAAATGCCCGACTCCGATTTCAGCTCAGGTCATGATCTCCTGGTTCATGGGACTGAGCCCCATGTCAGGTTCTGCACTGACAGCAGGGAGCCTGCTTGGGATTCTCTCTTTCTCTCGCTGCCCCTCACGTGTATACACACACGCTCTCTCTCTCTCAAAATAAATTAATCAACATTTTTTTTAAAAGATGTCATAAAAACCATGAAAAGATTATTCCAAGTGAAAGAAACCATTTACAAATGAGTAGATATCATATGATTCCATTTACGTGAAATGTCCAGAATAGGGAAATCTATAAAGACAAAACATAGATTAGTGGTTGTCTGGAGCTGGTAGGGGGGTAGAGGAAACAAGACTGGGCTCATTGCTCAAAGAGAGCTCAAACAGAGACGAGGGCTCATTGCTCAAAGGTATGGGGTTCTTTGAGGGGTGATGACAACGTTCTAGAATTTGTGTTAGTGATGATTCTGTAGCTCTGTGAATACACTAAAAGCCGTTGAATTGTACACTATAAATGGGTAAATTGTATGATATATGAATTTAGGATGGTAAATTTGAGGGTGGCAACCGACTTTTGAAATAAATTTTAAATCCACCATTTTGTTTTTGCATTGTTTCTCAAAGTACAATTAGCACACAGAACAGGTTTTTTAACCTTCAATTTCCTACCCACATGCTGTTAATTTTCTGGCACACACTCTGATTACATTTTAGAATTAGTGAAAATGAGAGTGCATTTTGGAGGAAAAAAGAAGAGAAAGGGCCTACGGTAAAAAGTCATATACTCCATACTCTGTATTCTATAAATATAGAAAGCATTAGAAACTTCACAAAACATCTAACACCTAATTCTATGTGTGAAAACAACTGCAGAATCCCAGCCATTCTTTGAGGAATACTGGTGGATCCAGAAGTCCTTCGTTGTCCCCTGCATGGTAGAAAAAGAAACTCTCTCACATGGTGACATTCCCTGGGATTTGTATTTGTTGGTTTGGAAAGGAAGTCTTCAGCCATTTTCTTTCCCATGATCCTCCCCTCAATCCAAGACAAAGACAGAGCAGGTATTGTTTTTTCCACTGTGTAGATGAATTAACGGAGGTCCAGAGCAAGAGACGCTGGCCGTAGAGCAAGACCACGTCCAGGAAGCACCCTCCTGTGCCAGACATTAACTCCTCAGTTGAGGGATAGTACAGAGAAATAGAAATATCAGAGAAGGGTCTGGAGTGAAAGGGTTGTTGGGGCAATATCTGTTTACCTAGTGTATGTCATGATTTTAACAACCAAGATAGCCAGCATTCTGGTTGGTTCCCACTGAGTACTAGCCCTGCTCCCATGAAATATAGATTGAAAATAACCTTAAATCAACAGTAAATGTTGTGACGAGACTATGTACAGTTGGATAATTTAAGGATCTAGCTTTCCATGGGCCTGAAGTATATAAAGTACATAAACAGAAATGTTTGCATCCACTATTGCCACCAATTAGCCACATTTATTATATGAACAAAGGAAGAGGCCTTTAAAAGTGGCCTTTTTCATCTACCTGACAGCTTCAAATCCACCAAAACAAAGTTATTGGAGATTCTCAACAGAGTTCATCACGCTTGTATAGCAAAAGACTAAATAATGTTTGGAACCATATGACTTAGCTATTCACCTGTAAAATAGCAGAAAGGAGTTTAGCCTCTGGAGTCACACTGTCTGGCTTCAAACCATGGCTCGATCTCTTACCAGCTGTGCCTCAGTTTCCTCATCTACCTCATAGGACTTTTCTGAGAATGAAATGAGCAAATGTATGTTAAATGCCTGAGACCCAGTAGGTGTTCAATAAATGTTAGCTGTGACTATTAACTGTAAGGACAAATCCACTAGAATTGAGGAAATTGAGGAGAGAGAAGGCAAGAAAGGGAATTATAGTAAGAACCCAAATGGCCTAAAGATAAAAATTCTAATTGCTACTCTGTTTAGGATGAAGCTATTTTCATCTCTAATACTAATCTCTTTTTCTTCTATATCTCTTGAGGGCCAAAGAGGCATTGGTGAATATCTAGTAAACTAGATAATTAGGCATTCTCTCTAACTCATAAAATGAGGTGATGTTCAAATGTTTACCCTCAGGTTCGCTGATGTAATGGATACATTCTACTTTTCATTAAATAGAGAATGGAATCTATGGAAGAGTTTAGAGGAAGTCACATTTTTGACATTAGAAGCTGTAGTGAGGGATTATGTGAGGGATGGGGTAGAATAGTATTATCTCTTGTAAATTCAGGATACTTCTTCATGAGGCAAAATTGTTCTTTTTTTTTTTTTTTTTTTAATTTTTTTTTTCAACGTTTATTTATTTTGGGGACAGAGAGAGACAGAGCATGAACGGGGGAGGGGCAGAGAGAGAGGGAGACACAGAATCGGAAACAGGCTCCAGGCTCTGAGCCATCAGCCCAGAGCCTGACGCGGGGCTCGAACTCACGGACCGCGAGATCGTGACCTGGCTGAAGTCGGACGCTTAACCGACTGCGCCACCCAGGCGCCCCCAAAATTGTTCTAAATTTAAAAATTAAAGAGTCTTTTTATGACTGTTGAAGATGATAAGCCCAAGTGGATAATGTTTTAAAACTTATAATGGATTACATGTCTGGAACTAAACTCTAAAATAAAATAGACATTCTACGTTCCAAATGAGAGCATGCCTGGGGTTCTACTACGAGAGGAGGATTCTTGGAGTGGGCTTGGCCTTGGCCGTGGGCATAGCCTGGCAAAGCCTCGGATCATATAGCCAAATGAAAACCACACCCTAAACCTTCCTCTCCAAATACTCTTCTTCTTTCATTCCTTTTAAAGCAGTCCAATGGAACCAAGAAGAGAAGAATGCAAAAAAACAAAAAAAAAAACAAAAAAAAAACCTGATGCTGAAGGACATTTCCATCCCAGATCCGTTTGTAGGGACTTGTTCTGATCACAAAAGTGTTCCTGCTCAGTCCTGCCCAGGTGACTGGGAAGAATTTCCTTCCAACCTCAGGATAATCAAGTTATTTCCTCCATGATTGAGGCATATGTAGATATCTATATATATCTATATGTATCTATATATATCTATATATAGATATATAGATACATATAGATATATAGATATAGATATATATATCACATATATTATTTAAGGTAATTCTCACCACTATAACAAACAAACCCCCAAATCAGTAATGACTCCAACACAATAAAATTCTATTTCTCTCTCAGACGAAATCCAAATGGGAGTTACTGAACAGACACAGCCTCCTTCATCCTGTGCTTCTGACTGTCTTTACCACCTGGCTTTCAAGTTGTCCTAGCTTTTCTGCATCAAACCAAAGAATGAGAAATAAAACAAGAAAGTAGACATTTTTACGGGTCAAATCATTTCTGCTCACATTTCATTGGAAAGAACTTGATCATTCAGCCAGATATTACTACATGAGATGCAAGGAAATGAGGTCTAGCTATGGGCACCAGGAAGAAAAGGAAACAGTTTGATGAACAACGAGGTACTTTCTATGTAGATATTATAGCACTTCCCCCTTTTTCTTCATCCCTCCTTGTATACATGGCCTCTTCCATAAAACTTTGCAGTGCCCTCTCAGAGAGTGGTGCCATACCTCCTTCCCTCTTGCCTTTGGATGTGGTCATCAGACTTACACTGGACAATTGTTTGAGGCAGAAGTGACTCTGTACTCTTTCTGAAGCTTGCCTTCAAGAGACCTTATATGGGTGGACTTGCTTCTTTTACCTCTAAGCAGAACATACCTAAGTGAGCCTGCTAGTCTCAGGAGAAGGACAAGAGACATGTGGAGAGGAGACAAGCCATTCTAATCTAATCCAGCCCCTATTAACCGCCCCGACCCTTAGTCCACCCTCAGGTCCATGAAACTAATTACTGTTATCCACTGAGTTGTGAAATGGTCTGTTATGCAGCAGATTTTGGCAATAGCTAACTGTTACATTCTGCTACATCACCTCTCAACAACTTGATTTTTTAAATTCTGAAATAGAAATCTACAACACAGCTTCACTATAGATACCCCAACGAACACTATAGATATCACCACAGATGGCATTCCTCCCTTCAAGTCCTATTTGAAAAGCATATCTTATAGATCAAAATTAAATCAAAATAATTTCAACTTAATTTTAGATTACCTAACAAACCTTTGGTTCAAACCAAATTGAAACACAAATGTCTGCTTTTAAATACATCAGTGCCTATATTGACAGTTTATGATTTGGATGGAAGGAACTAATATATTGTGACAACTTATATGAACAATATGGTTCCATTTACCATAATTTAAAATATTTAATATTAGTATACTTGATAAAGAAAAATTTTATAAAGTTTAATAAAAACATAACATTTATTCTGAAAGCTCCAAAAATGTACTTTAACTTTGGTTCCTATGGATCAACTTGAGGGGTAATTAGTTTAGGCATTCAACAGACGGTGCTTCAGTAGGGCTGCCGTGCCTCTTGCTTCAAATTCTCTAGAAAGATCAAGAAGACATACTCTGGTTGGTCAGTGTTCAGCCAACAGTATGGAACAAATGTCCACCTTGGTTGCAATCAGGTATGGGGGTAAGGGAGAGGAGGAAAGAGGGAGACAAAGGAAGAAAAATGAGGTGACACAACACAGGTATGGTTATGGGACCAAAGAAAGGAATAGACAGATCACAGAGAAGGACATATGGGACTACTGGCACCTCAAAACATGCTTGTTTCAGGAGGCACTATCCAGTAGGACGGCTATAACACTCTAGGCAGAGGCTACAGTGTATCCAAGAGGCTGAAACAAAGAGGACACGCCTCTGTTATCTGCCTTCAAAGCTCTCTCATCCGTTTCTTTATTAGCTCTTTATGACATAGTCTACTATTCCCTGATACTCAAGACCAAAGTTTCCCTCTTCTGAGCTTTCTGATCTCCCTGGATTTATCTCACCCTATTATTTGGCACACCATATGGTAAATGCCTCTCTACAAATCTATATCCCCCACAAGAGTAAAAGTTCCATGGGGAACAGAGACCATATCCACTTTGTTCATCCATTGTACTCCCAGCACTAGAACAATACCTGACATGCAGCAGGTATTCAATAAGCCTTATCAAAATAATCAGCATCATTTACCTACTGAGCCCTTGTGCTTGAGGACTCTGAATATTTACACAATATCTACATGTTGCATTCACAAACAAATACTTGCAATATTTACATGTTGGATTTGCAACCATTTCATTCTTTTTCCGTTTACTTCAGACAGATTTTATTTTACTTTAGTTCCTGAAAATCACTGGAGATTCTGAGCCAAAATATTAAAAGATACCTAGATAAGTAAATTTTTAAATGTACAATAAGCCCTTATCAGCCTTAAATTGATTCAAATGACTTTCAGAATATTTCCACTGATATGACGATCATAATTGCCATTTCATTTTCATATATTATTTATCCCTGCAATTACAAAATAAATAAAACACTATATAAGAAATTAAGTTGTAATGTGTTGCCCCTGGAGATTTCATGAATTAAAATAGTTATGTTTCTGTCAGAAGTAACTAAAAGTTTATATCCCTGAGGGATTAACAGTTTACAAGGGAGGTAACATAATCTTTGTGGGAATCTATCTTTTCTTCTGATTATAAAAGCAAAACCCATTTATAGACACTGTGGGGGAAAAAACAATTATAAAGAAGTACATAGAAGGTTGGATGAAAATACTGAACTAAGAACATTACTCTGATTCAAAATCCCTTGAAACAGGAGAAATATACTATTTTAAAAGACTAAACACACATAGGGCTAGAAAACCAAAAGTCATAACATCGAGAGGCTACAAAAGAATTCCTGCAAAGTAATAAGCATAAAGATCAGATTGGCAAAGAATTACACATCCAAAAACGCAGGTCAGGAGAAAGCTACTGCAGCAATCAAAGCAATTCCAGAGGCCAAACCAGCTCAGTGTTCACACATTCCAAGAGCAAGAAGAGACATGGGAAGGGGGATTAATTTTAGGACAACAGGGCTGAGCAGTGGGCCAGTCTGTCTGGGAAAGGCTCTTGGCACCAAGGTTGGAGGTAGAGGGAGAGAAACGGATCTGCATTATCCCTCAAGACCACAAGGAATGCAGCAGGAAGAACAACAAGCAGGGAGCAGCGTACTCCGGTATTGGTTCTTTTGCTAAATTCATACAAACAGCTCTGAATCGGGTCTTCTGGAGTGAGTCCTGCAGCTAGTGAAGCAAGGGCCCCCAGCAACTCAACGATTCCGCTCCCCAGAAGACAGGCTTCCTACACACACTGCCTAGGCACAGACCACCACCAGTCAAATAAGAAAGATTTTTTTTTTAATTTTTTTTTCCAACGTTTTTATTTATTTTTGGGACAGAGAGAGACAGAGCATGAATGGAGGAGGGGCAGAGAGAGAGGGAGACACAGAATCGGAAACAGGCTCCAGGCTCTGAGCCATCAGCCCAGAGCCCGATACGGGGCTCGAATTCACGGACCGCGAGATCGTGACCTGGCTGAAGTCGGACGCTTAACCGACTGCGCCACCCAGGCGCCCCAGAAAGATATTTTTTTTTCAAAATTATTGGCTGCCTTATCAGTCAGAACCCAGTCAGGAAGCAAAAATCCTACCATATATTCGAACAGGGCTGGTGCATCAGAAATGGGGCATCAGAAGGCTGTTTCTCCAAGTGTTAATTGCACGCTGACATCGTCTGGGAGGAAGTGCTGCTTCCAGGGTGAAGAAGCCTGGGGTGACTCTCATCAGAAAAGGAAACAAATGGCCAGAAGCAAGTCCTGTCTGTCTGCCCCAGCCTTCCCACCTCGCTCTGACAACCCCTAAAATGGCACAGACTATCAGAACCGCTACCGAGGAAAAAAGTGGTTTGAAGAGTTCCAGCTCCAGCATCACAAAGCCAAATACCAAAGAGTAGATGTAGATTTGGAGCCAAGAGACGATAGTTTACTCACCGGCAAAACCACTAAGGAATATCAATAGTGTAGGGGAGGAAAAACTTTTCCCTACCCTCTTAGTTTCTTTGGCTGGGACCTTCAAATTCAACTGATGCGGCGCAGATTAACAGGAGAAAAGGCATACAGATTTAATTTGATGTTAGTATCTGAATATTTACATGCACAGAGAGCTTCATAGAAAATAAGCAAAGACCAAAGTAACAGCTGAACTCAGGAGGAGAGGGAAGGGGGCTTGTATTCCATTTTAACAGAAGCTGATAAATTGTGGAGAAGTGACCAGACAAAGGAAAAGGGTCCTGACCTTCAACAGGTGGTAAATTGTAGAAAAGTACATATATGGGGGAAACTGATGAAAGACGGGCTTATTTTGCTAAGGTTTGTGCACCTCCATCTCAGGTGTTGATTTTCTTTCTTCATTGATAAGTGTTTTTCTCCTTCGGGGGCAGGATAGGAGAGAGGGAACACCTTCACAAAGGGAAATGTATGTCTTGCTTTTGGGCAGATGGGGGAGAGCAAAGAGCCTTTTCTGAGCGTGCTGCCTCCTAATTGCCTTCAGCTTGAAATAATTCTGATGCCAAAGTGGCATATTTTGGGGTGACATATTCTGATCCCCTTCAATAGCAAGAAAGGCACCAAATTCACTTAGGATTTTCGTCATCTTTTCAAGGAATAGCTTCAGCCATACTAAATTTCTTCAAATTCTACTAAAATTTATCAATGCTCAGATTTTATAAAACCAAAAATATTGTTGTATTATAATAATATATTACTCAATTGTTTCATATCTATCTTCATTCGTGATTCTGTCTTATCTATAGTGCTCAATAAATAGTCTCTATAGTTTCAAAATTATTTGACACATAAATCTTGTCCCTCAGTCATTGAAATATTTTTGTTTCCTTATTTTAATTTCCTTATATTTATTGCAATATCATTTAGTTGCATATTTCTTATATCACTTTGATTTAGAAAAACTGTTTGCTCTAAAAGTTTTTGAACTATATTTAGTCCTTGTTTTTAATTTTTTTTAATGTTTATTTTTAATTTTAAAAGTCTGGCTTGAAAAAAAAAATTTTTTAAATAATAAATAAAAGTCTGGCTTGTTCAGAGAGAGACAGACAGACAGAACATGAGTGGGGGAGAAGCAGAGAGAGAGGGAGACAGACAGAATATCAAAGCAGGCTCCAGGCTCTGAGCTGTCAGCACAGAGCCCAATGCAAGGCTCGAACCCACAAACCATGACATCATAACCTGAGCTAAAGTCAGACACCTAACTGACTGAGCCATCCAGGCACCCCTGTTTAGTCCTTTTTAAAATGAGTCAGTAACTTGATCTTTTTGGGTTTCTTATAACCTTTTGCAAATATCAGTTCTAAATACTAAAAAGCAATGAGAGTACAATTTTAATATTTATTTCTTTTTCTACCAAAGTCCATAATTCACTCTATTTGAGAATTTTCTGCCACTGTAACTTTTCTCATGGATCTTGCATCATATCTAAATTATATCTAATTGCTTTCACAACATTTCCCTACCATTTATCTGAGAGTGGTGGCATGTTCAAATTTGATATGACTTTCTTCAAAATATGCCATTTTTATACCTGTCCAGAGATTGTCATGCTTAATCTCTGAATTGTTCCCCCCAAACGTGATCGTAATTGGCACAGTCAAGGCCATGTCTCCTAGTAACAGATTCTAACCATACACAATTAAAATTCAGCTAGGCACAAAGAATAGCTCTGGATATTTCAGACAGAAGTCTGGCTTATGCATCTTTTCCTTTACTAACCATGTCAGGGCCATTGCCCGAGGCTGCCCTCCTCTGTCTTTTAAACTAATGCCAAACGTCTAAAGAGTTTTCAGTTTTGCAGTTAAGTTTTAAAAATGTACTCTTTGCAACAGGTAGAAAAATCAACCTCCTTGTTTTGAGATGTCTCTAGTTCAATATCATATACATTTTAGTTGTTCAACACAACTTTTGTCCCGGCCACAATCTGACTGAACTGATCAACATATGGTTTTTAAATTTTTGTATCGTATTTTGTCCCACTGAATTACCTATTATATCAATAATGATATATTAAATTCCCCATTCTAGATAGTGATAATTTATTTCACAATTTATTTTCTATCTTACATGGTTAGCCATTCTAGCATTAAGTTACTTCTACTGAATTTAGAAAATTTTCTTTTTTCAGTAAACATTGTGCCACAAAAATCCCTGTTATGCATTGTTTTGAAGAACATCGCGCTAATATTCTCTATCTCTGTCAGTGCTCTGCATTTGCCTGTCTTTGCAGAATAAGATCAATTGTTTGCTATTTACTCAGCCTTTGTGTTCCAGTCTAATAATTACCTGTGAGCCTTTTTTTGTGCAAGTGACATTTCATGATCATAATTAAATCTTCATTCAGGGAAGAATATTAAGTTGTAGGGATTTCTTCCAATCTGTTCAAGTTATGAATTTAACTAGAATAATTTTTTGACTCATTTTCTTTTACTTTTTTGACCAGTAATTAAATCCTCATTAAATAAGAATTTGTAATGCCTGTTTGCAAATCTTACGTGGGTCATGTTCAATGGAAATCTGTCTTCTATGTTTTCGATGTACAAAACCTTAAGCACCCTATTGCTTTGAAAACTTTCTCTTTCTTTCAACTTTTTTCTTTTTCTGAGTTACACTTTAATATTGTCAATTTCAATTTCTGTATAATCTCAACTTGTACTCATCCTCAATGATCTAGGAATGTCTGCCTCTCAAATCCCTCCCATACTATATGATACAGTGTCTGTCTCTGACACCAGCCCAATCCTTCATGGTTGCCTTTTTTTTTTTTTTTTTTTTTTGCTAGTGTACTTCCTTAAATAATTTTTTTGCAATTTTATTGTGCTAAAATATACATAACATAAAATCTACCATCTTAACAATTTTAAGGGCCATAATTCAGGGGTGTTAAGTAAATGCACAGTGCTGTGCAGCCATTGACACTATCCATTTCTAGAACTTTCTGAATATCACAACCTGAAACTCTGTACTCATTAAATAAGTCTCTATTCCTCTTGCTGCCCCTGGCAACCACCATGCTACTATATGTCTCAATGAATTTGACTATTCTAGATGCCTAATGTAAGTGGAATCATACAATGGTTTGTCCTTTTGAGACTGGCTTGCTTCATTTAGCACAATCCCTTCAAGGTTCATCCATGTCATAGCATGTGTCAGAATCCCCTCCTTTTTAAGGCTGAATAATATCGTGTCATACCACATTCTGTTTATCCAGTCATCTCTTGATGGCTATTTGGGTTGTTTCTACCTTTTACTGCATCTCTGTTTTCAATTTTGAGGTGTTTATGCCTGGCAGTGAAGTTTCTGGCTGATATGGTAATTCTGTGTTTAACCCTTTGAAAAACTCCTGGTTGCTTTTTATACCTACATTTTCCCCACTGATTTATAGCGGTTTAAAAGGTCAAGTTCTTTCCTTCACATAGAATGTGTTTCTGAGTGTTATATGTGGGACAGAGCTATCTTTTTATGTGAATGGATATTCAATTGTCCCACACCCATTTATTGTATAGTTTGTTTTCCCCCCATTGTTTTGAAACTCTGGCTTTATCAAACACTAAATTTTCACATTAAACGTGGGTCTCTTTTTAAATCCCTACTCTTTCCACTGAGTCAATGTTCACAACTGTGCAGGAGCCCGCATTGTTCTTTTTCCAAAGTATTCTTCGTTTTCTCAGACATTTTTTTCTCTCAATGAACTTTAGACTCAGGTTTGTAAAGTTTAATTAAAATGTTCTAGAGAATTGAATTGGAATTTTATTACTGATGAATAAAAAGAAGAAATTACATTTTTCTAATATTAACCTCTTGCAGAGCATGCGGGAACTTTGTATTTCCCTCCATGTATTCAGGTCATCCTTTCTATACATTATTGAAGATCTCCTACATTCTCTTTATTTCAAATTTTGTTGCTGTTGTAAATGCAACATAAGAATTTCTATCATTAAAATCCTTTAGGAGAAGATCTATTTAGAAATAGTAATATGAGGGGGTGTCTGGGTGGCTCCGTTGATTAGGCATCCAACTCTTGATTTCAGCTAAGGTCATGATCCCAGGGGATTGAGCCCCACATCAGGCTCTGTACAGAATGTGGAACCTGCTTGAGATTCTCTCTCTCTCTCTCTCTCTCTCTCTCTCTCTCTCTCTCTCCCTCTGCCCCTCTCCCACTCATGCTCTCAAAAGAAAGAAAGAAAGAAAGAAAGAAAGAAAGAAAGAAAGAAAGAAAGAAAGAAATGGGGCTTTAATCATTCCTGTAATTTAAAAAAATTTTTTTAAAGTTTATTTATTTAGGGGCACCTGGGTGGTTCAGTCGGTTAAGCATCCAACTTCAGCTCAGGTCATGATCTCACAGTTCATGGATTCGAGCCCCACGTCAGGCCCTGTGCTAACAGCTCAGAGCCTGGAGCCTATTTCGGATTCTATGTCTCCCTCTCTCTCTGCCCCTCCCCTGCTCATGTCTGTCTCTGTCTCAAAAATAAATAAACATTTTAAAAAATGAATTAAATAAATAAATAAATAAATAAAGTTTATTTATTTGAGAGAGAGAGAGTGTGCATAAGCAGGGAAGGGACACAGAGAGAAGGAGAGAGAGTCCTATGCAGGTTCCCCACCATCAGCACAAAGCCCAATGCAGAGCTTGAACTCACAAACCTTGAGATCATGACCTAAGCCAAAATCAAAAGTTGGATGTTGAACTGACTGAGCCACCCAGGCACCCCCATTCCTGGGTTTTTAGAAATGACTTTTTGCTATTATAATTTAAGAAAAAAATATTATTATATATAAATCCTTGACTACTTTTAAGATTTTCTTCTTAGAAATCTTCAGAACAGATTCTGCATATTTCTGGATCAGAGATTAGAAACAATTTTAAGGTTCTTGAGGGCATATCCTTGATACATTACTTTCTATTGCACTAAAAATAAAATTTAAACTCTCCACTATTGCCTACACAGTCCTCCCTGATCTAGGGTTTGCATCCCTCTCCAACATAATCTCTTGCCACTTTCTTCCTAATCTCCCTCAGGCCAACTTTATTGGCCTTCTGTTTCTAGAACACACCAAAGCTTTTGCCAAAATTTCAGTGGCCTAACACGATAAAAATTTATCTCATATTCACATGAATCTTCCACCTTGTAGCTGCAGCATCTAGAACACCTGGTCTCTAAGATGGCTGCAATGGAGAGAAGGGCGAGACAAGGTACACTGGTTCTTAATTATGTTGGCTGAGTTACCGCATGTCATGTCTGCTCATAGTGCACTAACCAAAACCAGTCAGAGAACCCAGCCTGACTACAAAAAAGCTCAAAAATGTCAAAGAGGACATGGAACATTTGGTGAGCACCGTCTGACTCTGTCACAATGGCCACAAGTTGCCTTTTTATTATTTCTCTGGACATTGAATATTCTTTTATATATTTAATAACTATTAATATCATATTTTCATGAGTTGCTTGGGCATGTTCTTTCTCTAATTATCTACAGGAATTCTTGCTATTTTCTTATTTGCTTATTAGAGATATTTATATATAAAGGCTATTTTACAATTTCTTAATGATTCTATTTATCACTTATTCTAATCTTTTTTTTATGTATTTGGCTTACATTTTAATGTTATGCATTTTGTTAGTATGGAAAAGTGTTTATTTTAAAATAATAACCTATTTTGCATCTATTATATTTGACTAATAATCAAATCTACAATTTTGATTTTAAAATGTTTCTGTTGCATTTAAACTTTAAAAGCCCTCTCTTAAAACAGGCAACAACCTCTTTGACCTTGGCCGCAGCAACTTCTTACTTGACATGTCTCCAGAGGCAAGGGAAACAAAAGCAAAAATGAATGACTGGAACCTCATCAAGATAAAAACTTTTGCACAGCGAAGGAAACAATCAACAAAACTAAAAAGCAACTGGCAGAATGGAAGAAGACATTTGCAAATGACATCAGATAAAGGGTTAGTATCCAAAATACATAAAGAACTTAATCAAACTCAACACCCAAGAAAACAAATAATCCAGTGAAGAAATAGGCAAAAGACACGAGAGACACTTTTCCAAAGAAGACATCCAGAGGGCAAACAAACACATGAAAACATGTTCAACATCACTCATCATCAGGGAGATACAAATCAAAACTACAATGAAATACCCCCTCACACCTGTCAGAATGGCTAAAATTAACAAGTCAGACAACAACAAATGTTGGCAAGGATGCAGAGAAAGAAGAACCCTTTTTCACTGCTGGTGGGACTGAAAACGGGTGCAGTCACTCTGGAAAACAGTATGGAGTTTCCTCAAAAATTAAAAATAGAACTACCCTATGACCCAGCAGTTGCATTACTAGGTATTTATTCAAAGGATACAGGAGTGCTGATTTGAAGGGGCACATGCATCCCAATGTTCACAGCAGCACTATTGACAATAGCCAAAGTATGGAAAGAGCCCAAATGTCCCTCAACTGATGGGTGAATAAAGAAGATGTGGTGTGTGTATGTCTCTATCTATACCTATCTATATATATCTCTATCTCTATCTATATATAGATAGAGATAGAGATATAACAATATTACTCAGTGATGAAAAAGAATGAAATCTTGCCATTCGCAACAATGTGGATGGAACTAGAGTGTATTATGCCAAGTGAACTAAGTCATTCAAAGACAAATATCACATGATTTCACTCATATGTGGAATTTAAGACACAAAACAGATGAACATAAGGAAAGAGAAGCAAAAATAATATAAAAACAGAGAGGGAGACAAACCATAAGAGATTCTTAAATACAGAAAACAAACTGAGGGTTGTTGGCAGTTCGTGGGATGGGTGGATGGGCTGAATGGGCGAGTGGCATTAAAGAGGACAATTGCTGGAATGAGCATTGGATGCTATACGTAAGTGATGAATCACTAAATTCTGTTCCTAAAATCATTATTATACCGTATATTAACTAACTTGGATTTAAATTTAAAAAATTAATTTTAAAAAATAAGAAAATAAAATCCCTCTCCTACTTAAGTACCACACAGCCACCTATATCTTCTTATTTATGGTTTGAGTTTTTACATGTACCTTTCAATAAAAAATGAAAAATAATTTATTGCTAGCACATGGAAAAACAACAATGAGGAAGTCCCCAAGAACCTCAACATGTAATCATATAATGGATCAGAACACAGGTATGCATCATTACCTATTACCTTAGAGAAGCTGGCTACTGAAACTAAAGCTTTATTTATCAAACAAGGTGATGGCGGAAGCTAGAAAAAGGAGTAGCAGAGAGATGCAGTCCAAGGAGGAAACTGACACATCGGGCTATCACCAGCTACTAGAACATCCACTTCCTTTCCAGTTCTGATTCCAAGTTCTCAATGTTCACTCTAATTATGAGTTTTCTTCCTGTGCTGTTTGCCTACAGAGAGAGAATACGTGGACTAAAGAACACAAACATCCAGTCTGCCTGTGTTCAAAGGAGTGAACTGAATTCTACTTTGCACACCACTCGTTTGTTTAGAAAAAGTCCGTTCCCAGGAGCCTAATTACTTTACTTAAGCTTAGAGTTTAATTTCAGAGCCTAAGAAGCTGACTCCGAGTCTTAAACATAGCGATGACACCCAAGTGCACTTCCCTATTTGCACTCAGCTAGAAATCACTATCTTTCCCAGGCAGAACCGCTCTATAGCTTGATGAATGATTGCTTTGAAGACCAGTGCCTCTCGTGAATTCTTTGTCCTTGCATCAGGACCATACCAACGTTCTCTGTATTATTTCACTTTTGGTATGTGTGCTACCAAACTGAATATATGGATTATACTTAAAGTCTAAATCAAGGGCCAATGGGCCCCTTGGAAAATGGGCCAAATCCACTCCATTGCCTGTATTTGTAAATAAAGCTTTATTGAAACACAGCCATGCCCATTCACTTACATACATCTACAGCTGCTTTTACTCTGCAACGGACCTGAATAGTTGTAATGCAAAGACCATATGGCCTGCAAAACCTAAAATACTTATTATTTGGCCCTTTACAGATTAAGTGGGCTGACCTCATCCTAGGGTAGTGGCAGAGCAATAAAATAAAAAGAACCTGATCCCCAAATGAGTTAGTATAGAGCCCAAGCCATCCTGTATGGCTCATCTTCAACCAGACATCAACCGAACATTACAGAGAAATACACTTCTACTTGTGCCCCTGGACTTTTGTGGTATTAACTCTCTGGTACCACAATGGACCACCACATAACAAATCAATTTGGAAGTAGATATATATATATATCAGTCAGGGTAGGCTAGGCCATGCTGAACTAGTGATAACCCTTGAAATTTTAGGTGCTTATAAGAAACAGGTTTATTTCCCACTCATGCTGTATGTCTGTACACTGTGAGCAAGCTGCTTGTTCTGCCCCACATCTTTTCACTGCAGAACACAAGCTGAGGAAGCCCCCATCATTTGAACCATTATTGTTGGCCTGGCAGGGGAAAGGAATACAGAAATCGTGAGCTGTTTCTTAAAGCTTCCACCTCAAAGCAACACCCGTCACTTCTGTTCACCTTCTACTGACCAAAGTAAGACATGTACTGCAGCACATCCTGTTGAGGCCCTGCCCCATCCTCCCCAGTCACTTGAGTTCACCTGAAATGACAGTGTGATCCCCAGCAAGCTGACAGCTCCCCTCCCTCAAATGACTGTTTCTCTTTTTATTCTCAAGGGCTTTCACCAACACCAGAGCTTCTTCCACACATGAGGGTGGTCCAGAAATACAAGGATGTTAATGTCATCATCAAACCTTCAATGAACTGAAGGATGGGAATTGTGATATATGCCCCAGAATCCCTTTCCTTTTATGAACACAATACTTATACTATCTCTGAGTGCCCTTAACAGGATTGAATATTAGTTGCCCATAGCTTTCCCCCATTCCTGTGTCATTTCCTCACTTCCTCATTTTTGTTCCCCAAGATCACTTCACAAATATTCTATCCTACAGTTAAGCCTTTGTCTCAGGGTCCACTTTTACAAGAATTTAAATAAAGATACATGGCCACATTTTTCACAGAAATTTTTTTAAAAATCTAAAATTTATATGGAACCATAAAAAGGTCCCAGATAGCCAAAGCAAAGCAATCGCGAGAAAGAACAAATCTGAAGACATTACACATCCTGATTTCAAACTATATTTCAAAGCTATAGTAATCAAAACTGCATGGTACTGTCATAAAAACATGCACTTAGACCAATGGAACAGAATAGAGAACCCAGAAATAAACCCACGCATATATGGTCAACTAATACTGGACAAGGAAGCCAAGAAGACTTAGTGTGGAAAGAATAGTCTCTTCAATGAATAGTGTTAGGAAAACTGGATATCCAAATGCAAAAGAATGAAATTGAACGCCTGTCTTCACAAAATTCACAAAATTAACTGAAAATGGATTAAGGACTTAAATGTAAGTCCTAAAAACACAAAACTCCTAGAGGAAAAACATAGAGACAAAGTTCCTTGACATCAGTCTTGGCGATGATTTTTGAATGACACCAAAAGCATCAACAACAAAAGCAAATATGAACAAGTGGGACTACATTAAACTACAGAGCTTCTACCCAGCAAAAGAAACAAGCAACAAAATGAAAAGATAGTCCACACACTAGGAGAAAACATCGGCAAACTTTATATCTGATAAGGGAGTAATAGCCAAAATACATAAGGAACGCCTATACCTCGGTAATAAAAAAAACAATCTGACTAAAAAGTGGGCAGAGACCAGAACAGACATTTCAAGTACAGGAAAGGGTGTGCTCAGTAGCACCGACCATCAGGGAAATCTACAGCAACTCAGGAAAATCTACCTCAACACACAATGAGATATTACCTGTTAGAATGACCATTATCAAAAAGACAACAGATAATAAATGCCAGCAAGGATGTGGAGAAAAGGGAACCCCTTGGGTACTGTTGGTGAGGATGTAAACTGTACAGCCAGTTATGGCAAACAGTATGGAGGTTCCTCAAAAAATTAAAAAGAGAACTACCATATAATTCAGCAATCCCACTTCTAGGTATAAATTAAAAAAAAAAAAATGAACTCACTATCTTGAAGAGATACCAGAGATACCTGGGCTCCTAAATTCATCGCAGCATTATTTACCACAGCCAAGACATGGAAACAATCTCACTATCCATCAATGGCTAAATGAACAAAGAAAATGTGGTATTTACATACAATGGAATATTCTTCAGCCATAAAAGAAAAGAAAAAGGAAATCCTGCTATTTGCAACAACATGGATGGACCTTGAGGGCATTATCCTAAGTGAAATAAGTTAGACAGAGAAGACAAACACTGTTATGATCTCACTTAAGAGTGGAATCTAAAAAAGCTGACCTCACAGAAATAGTAGAATGGTGGTTGCCAGGGGCTAAGAGTGTAGGGCAAATGGTGAGAATTAGTCAAAGGGTGCAAATTTTCAGTTATAAGAAGATCTAAAGTTCAGCATGATGACTATAGTTAACAACACTGTATCGTATATTTGAAAGTTGCTACAAAAGTAGAGCTTTAATGTTCTCACCATAACAAGAACATCAACAAAATGGTAATCATGTGAGCTGAAGGATGTGTTAACCAACCTTACTGTGATAAACATTTTGCAATATGTGCATGTATGAAATCATCACATCGTACACCTTCAACTTACATAATGTCATATGTCAATTGCATTGCACCAAAGCTTGAAGTAAAAAAGATTCACGGTCATGCCTAATTTCAGAAGAACGGGGAAAAACAAATTCAACAAGACTTCAGGATGAGAATAGCTCCACTGACTCCCACAGCTTTCTAGGCCTTTTTAAGTTTAGTTCCTGAGAATCAAGTACCACATGTTCCAGTCCCACTAAACTACACTTTGTCCCCTCGCACATGACTTTGCTTTTCTGCATCCATGGCATTTGCCATGTTCTCTGCCTGGATTACTCTTTCCTTCCTGTTTTTAATATCTGTAACCCAGATTACTCCTTAATTAAAGACCCAACTTCAATACTGGCTCCATACTGTTTTATCTGATCCTGCCCACTCTTCCTTACCCCACACGAAACAGGAAATAATCCTTCCCTGCTCAAAATACGAAAGAGCCTTTTACACTTCTTACTTCCTACCTTGCAATCTAATTACTGTAATGTTTTACCTACCTTAATCTAGTATAATCTTCTCAAAGATGAGATTTTTTTTTATCAATTCATCTTTATTTTTCCCATTGACTAACACAGCACTAAAGCATTATAAAGGCTTCTGGCCCATAACTGATTGAACATGATTTTCGTCAATCAGAAACGTGTTCACCCCACACCTGTTAAGCTAACTAGAACACCTTTCCCTACCAGAAGCTAATGCAGAGAAAAGTTGGGTTCTGCTTGTGTATCAGATCTGTGACAGTTCATTGTAACTTCTTCTATCATAACAAATGACTGGTTCCAAAAGAAGTAAACAATTTTATCATTTATTTTCCATCTTCCAGAGTGTGTGCACATTCTTATTTTGTGCATTTGTGTTATGTGTAAATTTTATTGAAAATAGAAACGAATATCTTCACCTGTGTGTACAACTTGGGTCTCCTAATACAAGAAATGTAACAAGAAAATCTTACCTTTTTTTTTTTTGGATAGAGTGTGTGCAAAGTGCACAAGCAGGGGAAGGGAGAGGGAGAAGGAGAGAGAGAATCTTAAGCAGGCTCCATGCACAGCGTGGAGCCCAATGTGGTGCTTGATCTCACAACTGTGAGATCATGACCTGAGCCAAAATCAAGAGTGGCCACTTAACCAACTGAGCACCCCAGGTGCCCTGAAAATCTTACCTTTTAACTCTAACTTTCACTTAATGAATTTGAAGCACAATAAGTTCACCTTGAATCCATGCCAAACTTCTTACATATTTGGGTAAGCTTTGTGCTTAAAGAAATCACCTCACCTTTTAAAACAGGGGAGATAACTATCACAATGTAATACTGACCCTGGGGCAGATAAATGGCCCCTACTCTTAGGAGACTTTCCTGCATTGCACTGATGATGGGAGAGCCCCAGGCTTGGAGAAATGTATTTCTTTAACAATTATTGATTGAATTCCTGCTATGTGCCAGACCCCATGGAAAGCCCTGAGAATCTGACGGTGAGAACTAACATTCCAGCGTGTGTTGGAAAGAGAGCATGATCTTGGGCAAGTCACTAGATCTCTTTTAGTCAATATTTTTGTAGTTGTTTATAAAGAGAAGATATTAGCCAGCAGCCTCACCCTCTTGCTGAGGGACTCCAATGAGATGTCCAAGTGAGTCTTGACTTAGATATCATTGGATGTGGGTGCCCAGTAGGAGTGAGTACGTGGTTGGAGATTATGATGGGGCCCCATGGATTACTGGAGTTATTTTCACAATTTCTCCTAAATCAAGGTCAGGTAACTCCCTGTAGGCCGCACCAGGGAAGGAAGCAGCTGCCTTCAGAAACTGTGCCTGCCTGGAAAGAATCATAAACATTTCCAAAGGAGAAAAAAATATAGGAAATACACAGTTGGCCCATCTTAGGACATGTTGACTTTTACAAGGCCTGGCCCTTGCCACATGGAAAAGATGGAATATTTGGGGAAACGTGGTAGGGAGTTAGGGCAAGAGTAGACTCCAGGCGGGTTGTGTTGTAATTAACCTTGACTGATACCTTCATTTCAAACTTTGTTTATTGTTCTCCACATCCTTTCCCAGTCCTTTTCCAGGGGTTTAGCTTAAGAAGAGCCATGGTGAAGCAAATATTTTTAAAGTGTTGGTTTTGGGGGTTTTGTTGTTGTTGTTGTTGTTGTTGTTGTTTGTTTTTCCTAAGGGAAGTAACTAAAGAATACACACATGCTGTTCATGGGCACTATCCAAAGCCACAAGGAAGGTGTATGCACCAGAGCAGCATTTCTCAGCCTTTTCCCCCCATTATGGTGCCCCGCCCTCAAAGAGAAAAAATAAATTTAAAATTAATTGAAACTAATATATTTTAATTTTAAACTAAATTTCTCTCTAATGCGAGGACTATGACTTTATAAGTTTGGATTGAGCTTTTTGGAACACCACAAACCATAATAACCAATGTAATATCTAAGTGTTTTTACTCCCCCCCAAACAAATTTTCACCCCGTCAAGCATGAGATCACCTCTGTTGAAAACGTGTGCTCTAAAAGAGCAGGTAGAATTCTTTAACAGATTGAAGACTCTCACATAGGCTTCCCCCCCTCACCTTGCCAAAGGCTCGAGCTACCTCGTGTCCTGGTACCCTAATACTCCCCTGACCATGAGAAAGAGAGTACCAGGGACTCTCCCTACACACATGGCTTGTGAGAATCTCACTGAAATACTCCCTAATCTTAAACTAGGAAAAGAATAAAATAGCAGTAAAGTCAGCCACACCAAAAGGTTTCAGAAAGCAATTGAAGTTTGAATGCCAGACCCATTATTTGATATGTATTTTACACTTATTCTATGCAACTCACTGGGGTAAGACATTCACCTAGATGTGCTGATAACAATGCCAGATTTTCACTAGCCAGTTGGAGCTAAAATGTTAGAAAGTTCTACCAGCCTTAAGTTAGAGGTGGGGAGAGGCCTCGATGGTCTTCACAAAAGAAGGCCTTTCTGTCTTCATATGCAGCCCTTCAAAATGGATCCAGCAATTCATTTCTCCAAAACATTTTACTTGCAACCTGAATTGAAGAAAGTCCTTAGGGAAACAAAGGTAGTGAATCCATACACCAAATTCATCTTCATTCCAAGAAAGTCTAACAGGAAACTAATCAAAAGGTACAGGAGTTCTCATTAAATTTTAGGGGGAGACTAGGGGGAGCCTGGGCATATACTATTACATGTATTCTGTTAGAGAACCAAATGTCCCCACTGCTTACAATAATTTATATTTTTACATAAATTATTTCTGATCTTAAATGCCATTTCTTTGTCTTCCTGACTTAGTCTCTCGGTGAAGTTTTATACTTTTGCCAAAGATCTGATACTCCAGAGAAATTAAAATCAACCGACAATTTAATGAGCCAGATTCTTATGTAACTATGGAACTCTGTAGGAGAATTCTACGGAGAAAACTAAGCTTCTTGAGGATATAATTAAAGGTAATTCCAATCCAGATGTGAGGCACAGGAAGCTCAGGACAGACATTCAGTGTCAAATCTCAAGTTGCAGGTGGGAAGGAAGGGACAAGGAGGAAACCGCAGGGAAAATAAGTAATTAAAATAATAAATACGTAATCTTATGATGTTACCAAATCCACCTTAACTTTATCAAGTCTTTATTTCATATCATGAGGCAAAACAATCCTTAATTCAAATGCAATAAAAAAAATTGGGGGAAACCCACTGCCAAAATTATTCCACAGGGATCTCAACTTCAACATTTAGGAATGAGGCAGGCAGCATTTCATTATCACAGTCAAATGGATGTCAGATGATAGATAACATCTCCTGGTTGAGATTTCAGCTGTATTTTATTAGGAACTGGGCAGAAATATTAACTTGTACTGACTTGAGCGTTATTTAGCACCTTCAGCTAGTAGTTATTCAAAATGCCAGAGGGGAAACCATCAGGCAGCTTTTCCAAATGAGCATATTGGGATATCGTAGTTTTCTGTATATGTGGGAAAGCTCAAAAATGCAAATGAAGAAATTCACTCAATGCGTTTATATACGGAGAAGCCATGTAGATTTATTTGCAGATTTTTTGCACATCCATTTATGATATCTAAGGAGAAATAAATGTGATTTGACTGGCTTTTAACCACTGTTGAACAATCCAGATTTGTATGAACCATTTGGGTGCACTGTGCTTTGCCTCCTGGGGCACTTTCTGATAGTGCCTTAGATTTCCTAAGCAAGAAACCTTGAAATTATTTAATTTCATTGTTGGTGTTGCTTCTATAGTTCCATCAACATTATTATCCACTTGGGAAAGAGAGATGGAAATTGTCAGATCAAATTCAGTTCTGTAATACATATGCTTGGAGTCATAAACAACTAGGAAAGAATAATTTATCAGACACTCCAGCTGTTGTGACAAAATACCAAGTGCAGTGAATACTTAAAACAATTTGATTAGTGTAGAAAGTCAGTCTGAATAATACTTGAATCAGGAAGTGTTTTTAAACTGAATATTTTCTGGTCTACTTGTTTCAAATCAGCTAGACATTTTGCCAAATCTCTGCTTCACTGGGTGTTTTATGAACATACTTCTCCAGTTGGGTCCATCCAGGGTGAAGAAAGATGAAAAGACAACTAACACTTGCCAACAATTGTTAAGGTTAGGTTTCCAAGAAAAGTCCTAAACACTCTATATCCTAGATTTTCCCAAACAACTGGATTTTAAATCATTGATTTTGTTAAAGGTGATCTGTAGAGTGTATGCAACCAAATGTGATTTTAATTTCATACAACATATAACTTAAAGCATGTTTTATAAATATGAATGGGAAAATTAGTGGGGGGAAACGTTATCAGACTGATGCCCTAGTTTTTGATTTGGAAAATAGTACGTACTTAAGCATTATGTAGACAGCTCATGAAGATGCAACCTGGTAAATGGCAGTAACTTGGATTACGGCAGTGGGTCTCAATCAGAACATCTGCCAATATTTGAGTAACAACTAGGTGGGGTTGAAGGTCCCACAGGCAACTAGTGGGTAGAGACCAGGAAGCTGCTAAACATCTGACCAAGCACAGCACAGCGCCCCACCCAAAAAAACACAAAGGACTCTCCAGCCCAAAATATCAATAGTGCCAAAGGCAAGAAGCTCTGGATTCGGGGGCGAGGGGGCAAAATACATGATTGGTTAGATTTTCGTGAGTCCTAACTGCTGAGTCTCAGAACATTTATCCATATGATCAGCAGGTGGAGAGAAGGGATAAACACTCATCTGGGAGTTATACTTCTAGTCTTTGCTCTGTCAAGATAGTAAAGACAGACTTAATGATGTAAAATATAAAAACAACAAACAAGTACAGTATTTACAGGAGCCTTGATTTCTTCATGTGTTAAGAAAAGACCTCTAAGCTTTACATTTCCCAGAAGCCTTTTAATTATGCTTTTCCATCATGCTAGATCTTGATTTCTTTTTTTTTTTTTTTTTGAGAGAGATCAAGCGGGGAAGAGGGACAGACAGAGTCTTAAACAGGCTGCTCACTCAGTGCAGAGCCCAATTCAGTATTGGACCATGACCCTGAGATCATGACCTGAGCCGAAATCAAGAGTCAGATGCTCAACCAACGGACCTACCTAGGTACCCCTAGATCTTGATTTCTTATAGAAATTTTCCATTTATAAAATTTTTTACACCCATCATTTCATTTGTTGAAATAACAACATAAGTATTAATTATGTTGTGATTAATAATATTTAAGTTGGATTCTTTGAAGAAAGTTGCAATCCTTTCGATGCTTGGGATTCTCTAAGAGACAAATCGTCTCTCCCCCAGTCAAGAGGTGAAGACCACATCCCATCCTCTTGAATCTGGTCTGGTCTTATGACTTGCTTTGGCCACTAGAATGAGTGTCATGACTGTGCTAGCTCTGGGTCCAGGCCTAAAGAAGCCTGGCAACTTCTACTTTTACACTCTTTGATTCAGGTGTAACATAAGGAAGTCCAGACAAGACTCGTGACATTAGAAGCCATATGGAAAAAGTCTTGAAGGATGAGAGGCCATTTTGAATGTTCAACCCCAGCCAAGCTCCCACCTGAGTGCAGCTGCATGAGTGATCCAGTCAAGAAGGACCCTAGCTAAGTAAGGCCTGCCCCAATCCCTGTCCCACAGAATGTGACAAACCATACATCATTCTTTTAAGCTATTGTGTTTGGGGATTTTGTGTTTCACAGCAACATATAACTGAAACAGAACTTTGCTGGCAACTCAGAGAAATCCTCACTTTGGTGTCACTTATTTTATCTCCTTTTCCAGGGCCAAAAAAATACAGAGGCATGACTCTCCTACCAGACTGTTCAGTGCCCAAAATCTTTTTTTACCCCCTAACCAGAAAGAATTTCAATTATAACCCAGTTACTAACTTCCCTCTCCAACTTATCTGCTTAGCTTCCCTGTGGAAGTTAGTGGAATGTTATTAGAGAGCTCAGGAACCCTACAGTGCTAGGCCAGGTCTCTGTTTTCCCAACTCTATCACAAGATAAGCAGAGTTTTACCTGCTTCTAATATGTGCAAAATTCAGTCAACTCACAAAAGTCAGTCAACTCAGTACAATCAACTCACAAAATGGCTAAACCACACCTGTGAATCCTTGTTTGTTTCCATGTAAGATACAGGTAGCTAACAGTACTCAAATCTCCAGATTGTTCTTGGCTTGGCTAATACTGGGAAGGATAAAATCTGGAAAACATGTTATAGGATTCCAAGTACACTTTTGTCTTGATTCAGGTGGTTTCGTGTAAAAGTGTAAAACCCTTAGTACAGCTAGGCAGTGGGTAGGCCTTGAAGATGACTCACCACACCATCCATGTTTCCACCATGGTCTGCCTTTTGGCTTCCTGCTTCCGTGAGAGGAAAACTTTACTAGCCAGGCTGTTGACCAGTTACCCTGTGGGCACAAAGACTGTGGGATAGTCCCTCACCCCTGCTAGCCACATAGCTTTGCCCTTTCCTTCTCATTATTTTCCACTGGAAAGTTCTGGTGGGAATATGTGAATAATTAGGGAATAATTAGAACGTTGGTAAAGAGAGCCATTCATCCAATAAAAAACACCTTGTCTAATTAAAAAACCTCAGAGTTAAATTAAAAGGTCCTCAGTTCAAGAAGCTCCACCCCAAACACATAAAAAGCCTGAACATTATGTTTGAACCAGCCCTGCAGTACAACACCCCACACCTCACCTACCCTTGTGTCCAAAAAGCTGCATTTTCCTTTCTTGAACATTTTAACTACATTCAAACAGTATGATTCACCTTGTAGTTTTATTGTAAAAGCACAACTTCAATGTTGCCAAATTGCTTTCTAAAAGAGGTATTTCAATTTACACTGCTACCATTTTTACCAAAATCCTACCAAGACAGAAAATAATTATTTTAATACTTAAGACTGGTTCCAGAGGTGATAAATGATATTCCCTTGTTTTAATTAGCTTTTTTAATATAGGCATGGGCACAATATTTACCTCAGAAGAATCATATCAGAGTCAAATTATCTAGATACTGACACCGTGAGTAATTAAGACCAAAAGAAATTGAGAGCCCTAAAATTTCCATACCTTTCCATGTAACGATTCTTAAACCTTATACAACTGGAAAGTTATCCACATGAAATCATTAAAAGGAAAAAGTTATGAGGGCAAAGAGGGCTGATAAAGCCAGCATTTAATTGCTCAGTAAGTGCAGTTAAAATGTGAACAAGTCCCTTTTCGCTAAGTTCTTTGACATATGGCAGGAATCCTAAATTGACTATTCTAGCTAGTGGGCAACTGTAATAATACCAGACAGAGATAAGGGAGCCGTGTGAGTATTTTTGGAATCCCAACTCATGAGAGCAGATGAGATTACACAAAAGATTACAGAGATGGAGCAAGCCCAGGATTAAGTCAGCACTAGCAATAACACAGTGTGAACTGTCTTTTAAAAGATGCTGAAAGACCAGAGAGAGGCCGACAAACAGAGCCAGGAGAGCATAGGACCCTCTGAGCCCCAGGGGAAGGGATCTGAGAGAAGGTTGGAGGCAGGGAAGACGGCCCAGCCTTCACAAGCAGTGAGGGGCTTGGAGAGGAAGAGGAAGCTTTGGGACCTGGGTGTGCAGGGGCAGGTACTGACAGGGAGACGTGGGAGGTGACACAGTAATCGGAAGGCAGGGTTGGAGAATGCAGAACAACACATTACCCCATCCTCAAATAATCTATAATGACTTGGAATCAAATCAGTGGCATGCCAGGCTCCAGGATTCATGGCGTCAAGACTTATGAAGAGGCAGAGGGGCAGAAGCTCAGTGGGCACACTAGTGTTCAAGGGAGTTGGAAAGCGAGTTGGGTGCAAATGGGATGGCAGAGGATAAAGTGAGATGAAACTCCAGACCAGATGGCAGGGCTTCGGTGCTGCTCCCACTCTCCTGGTGCCAGCTTTAGCGAGGGGGCAACCTCCCCCTGCTGGAGAGAGTAGAGAGAGAACCATCTCTAAGACCACTCCTGGCTCCAAAGATCTGGGTTCTAGGACAGGAGAGCTGTGTGTAAAGAGAGCTGAAAGGGGGGTTGCCTAGGCAAACAAATACATAAGCTTGTGTCCTTTGCTTTTTTTTTAAGAGATACTAAAGAATAACTCAAACTACCACTTAAATTGCCCCTGTATCAACCACTATAGCTGTAGAAGTATTCCTTTCTTTCCCATCTGCACTTCTAGGGTACCAATGACAAAGATGATGCCATTGAAGAGAATTGTAAACTAACCTATGCTCTACATCAGAGGTTGCAAACGAGGGCCCATGGGCCACATCCACCTACCACCTGTTTTTTGTAAATCAAGTTTCATGGAATACAGCGACACCCATTCATTCCATATTGTCTGTGGCTGCTTTCCCGAAACAAAGGCAAAGGTGACTGCAACCAAAACAGTATGGCCCGAAAAACCAGAATATTTACTATGTGGCCATTTTCAGGAAAAGTTTGTCAAGTCCAGCTCTAAAGACATGGTTCTTGATGCTGACTACACATTGGAATCATGTGGAGAACTTTAAAAAATACTGATGGCTGGGGGCACCTGAGTGGCTCAGTCATTTGAGCATCTGACTCTTGGTTTTGGCTCAGGTCACGATCTCCCGGTTCGTGGAATTGAGCCCTGCACGGGGCTCTGAACTGAAAGTGTGGAGCCTACTTGGGATTCTCTCTCTCTCTCACTCTGCCCCTCTCCCCCCAACCCATCTCAAAATAAAAAAATTAAATTAAAAAAAATACTGATGGCTGAGTCTCTCCCCAGAGATTGTGTTCAACTGATCTGAGGAATAACCTGGGCATCAGGGTTTTTAAAAGGTGCCCCCACCCCCATGATTCTAATGTGCAGCCAGAGTTGAAAAATCATTGCTGTGGGTTCCCTGAGGCTGAACCTATCAGATCTTCGGAAGGCAACATACCCACATCACATCTTAGTTCCCTGTGGAAACCAGTTAAAAGCTACTATTAGTATTTATCTCTCTGTTTTCACCAAAAAATGATATCACAGTGTCCACTTAAAGAGCATTTCCCTCTCTTTTGAGCAACAAAAGCCAGGCATTGACTATTCTGTTTCTCAATGGCTCTGATAAAAGAACCCATTCAATAAAATCTTTCTAAACTTCAGTGTCAAGGGGAAAAAGTGACTCCAGATAAATTTGTAAACATCCTTTTACTGAACAGCTAGAGCTGTAAATACCAAAGACCTTCATGTTTTATCTTCACTGCCAGAAAGTGAATATGGTCCTTGATGGAAGGAACTAGAATCAGTCCAGGTGCCTGGAACATCTGTGTCTTTCAGTCTTTTATTGTTTTTTGTTTTAGCCTTATTTTTCATTGTTCTCTTTGTTTTATCATTGATCAATTACTCAGGTCCTTCTTTAAAAGAAGATAAAAATTAGTAAATGCAGATATATGTATATATATTTATTTACTTCATATATATTTACTTCATATATATATTTACTTCATAAATATATATTTACTTCATAAATACACATATATATTTACTTCATAAAAATGTGGTGGCTTTATAATATGTCTGCGAATTTTTTATACTCTTGCCATGGAGAAGTGGAATCTATGTTCTTTCCCCTTGAACCTGAACCAACTTTAATGGCTGGTCTACTAATATGTTAATGAAGCCATGTGACTTCCAGGGCTAAGTTACAGAAGATGATGCTATTTTCATTTCATTTGCTGAAAATATGTTAGAATTCAGAGCCACCATATAAAGAAGTCCTACCGCCCTCAGGCCGCCATGCTAGTTACAAACCCAAATGGCCCATGCAGAGAGACTACATGGAGAGAGAGGTGTCTGGCCACCCCCATATTCCAGTTTCCTGCGTTTCCAACTTCAGCCCTGTCTGGCAACAACCAGCTGGGACACTTGAATTAGAAGTGCCTAACCATTCACTTTTCAAATTGCTGACCCACAGAGACAAGATAATAAAATAACTGTTGTTAAGCCACTATATTTTAGCATGGCATTATTAGGCTGTAATAGATAACAATCAGTATATCCACATTAACAGTAACATTTGTAATGACCTCTAATAAAGGAGCCTTCTTAGGTCCCCTTGTAACCTGATCTGTTGTCACAAAGTATTGGATGATGAGAAAGCTTATCCATTCAGGAAAGAAGCAACACTGGATACTAAAATCATTAGTGAAAGGTTAATAGGCGACTGGAGAGTATCACCCATAGCTTATTTGTTAATGACCAAAGGGAATCTCTTCTTTCACAATGGACAGATCTGGCTTTCAACATCTTTAACAGATAACCAGTGTGGCATCACCAATGGTGGGACAGATGGTCAGACATTCCCCTTCCTCCTGGATGGGAAACAATATGAAGTGCACAGCATCATCACCTATGAGGTACTGTCACCAAAAATGTTTAACTTGAATCTAACCTAGCCTTTAAAGGTAACCCACGTTGTATAGGAATTACAGGGAAGAGAGAAACCAGATAAATAACACTATGAGGGAACCATCAGATAAATCTGGAATGTGGGACAGTTTACAAAATATCTGGCCTAATTTCTTCATTAAAAAGAGAGAGAGAGAGAGAGAGAGAGAGAGAGAGAGAGAGAAGGACTGTTACCTAAGGACATAACAATCCAATGCAGTATTATCTTTATATCCTGGCTCAAAAACATCTATAAATGACACTGTGAAGACAATTGGGAATAGTTTAATATAGGCAGATTATTAGTGATATTAAGAAAACAATGTTGGGGCGTCTGGGTGGCTCAGTTGGGTAAGCATCCAACTTCGGCTCAGTTGGATGAGTTCACGATCTCACAGTTCATGGGTTCAAGCCCCGTATCAGGCTCTGTGCTGACAGCCCAGAGCCTGGAGCCTGCTTCAGATTCTGTGTCTCCCTCTCTCTATGCCCCTCCCACACTCTCACTCTGTCTCTCTGTCTCTCAAAAATAAATAAACATTTAAAAAATTTTTAAAAACAAGAAAAAAAAAGAAAACAGTGTCAGTTTGGTTATATGAGAATGACATTGTGGGTATATGTGGGAAAATACCCTCCTTTGGAGATGCGTGATAGGGGTAATGCATTATAATATCCATAATTTACTGTTAAATGGTTCCTCAACAACAACAACAACAACAACAACAACAACAACAAAATGAGATGGATGAAGCAAATATAGAGAAATGTTAATAATAATTATATCTGCATGGTAGATTCATGTTTATTGTATTCTTTCAACTTGTCTGTATGTTTGAAATTTTTCATAATAGAATGTCTCAAAGGATTAAAATCTTGTTGAGCCATCTTTTTGAAAGCTCATCCAGCTATTCTAACTTATGTGGCTCCTGCTGGAGTTCAAGTATATACTCCCTGGACAGAAAAACAACTGAGACCCACTGGCCCAGTAGCACCTCTTCTACAGGCTAATTTGGTTGACAGGAGCAGACACGTCCCTCTTCCTCAAACTTGGTTGAGAAAAGAAAGAAAAGTGAGCATTACTATTGGGCTCAAATGACCTCATGAGGTCTCCAGGACAGGAACAGAGGAGACCCAGTACTGGGGAAAAGGGATTCGCTCAAGACAGCTCAGATAGAGAGTATTTCCAGAATGAGTGTAGCTCCGAGGACAGATTCCCATCATCCCTCTGCCAGAAGCATGATCCTCCTTTCTCTGGCTCATTCTCCTTCTCTCCCCATCCTGTGCATTTCTGCTTCTCTCTGCCATCACAGCCTCCCTGGCTCTGACTCTGCTTGCAGGATCTTTCAGCGGCAGCATCCACATCCAACTGGCAATCATCCTCTGCGTTTCTTAGTTCTGATTCACCAGAGCAAGAACCAGATTGGCTCCGTTCATCACTGTACACCCTTTGATCAATCCAATCAGCCATGACCAGAGAAATTGGATCAAGTGATTAAAAAAAAATTTTTTTAATGGCTGCTGAGGCATCAAAGGCTTTAGATAGGTAAATTCCCTGTACAGAGTTGCAGACAGGGCAGATGATGATAGCATCTCCTAAACATCCTCTTCTCCGTCCAACAGAGATTATTCTGAGCGGCAGGGAGATTTTTCACAAGGATCTAAAGAAAATATTCATGGGTTTCTACACCTCTCCACAGGATCACTGTGTCCCACGAGATCCTTATCATCCCAGCTCATTAACATAAAGCATAGATGTCTCAGAACACAGGCTTTACCTGTCATTTTCTTCTGAATTGAACACATACCTGAAAATAGATGAAGCGAGGGGATCAATCCTCTGCCTGGGTTTAAATTACTCAAATTAATAATGGATTTTGAATGAGATCTAGAATTACCCTTATTTACTGGTTTTATTTGCCCAGTAAAAATGTATTGAGTGAATGCCTGTGGTGTTCACCACACTTTGCTAAAGGAACACAGGGACACACATAAGAAGAAGACAGAGCTTCGATACATAAGCATAAGACAGTGTCATTGGGTGAGATGATATATACACTCCAGAAAACATAAATAACAAAGTAATTTCACAACATGAGAGCTGCCATAGGTCAATATATGCTAAGTGTAAAGTGAGGTCAGGTAAGCTGGAAAATTCAGATAAAAAGCTTTCTGGAAGGAGTTTGGCCTCAAAAGACACACTTCAAGGTGGAGAGAACAACAAGTAAGATGGAAGAAATGTGTCAGGCAAGTCTGGAAAACATATAGGACATAAATGTGATTAGAGAAGAGGATTTTATTGAAGGCAAGTGGGAGGTCATTTTGAAGAGGTAGACAGAGACCAGGTTGCAAGAGAAGGACCCTGAATGCCAAGATGGCGAGCTCCGTCTTATGAGTAAGGATTTGGAGTCCGGAAGGGACAGGATGAGATCAGTGTTTTAGGAAGTGCTGGTGTCAGGGGCGGGTTGAGAGGCCAGAGATCTTTGCAATTTACAAAGCTTCCTCACATATGAGTCATCTAATTCTCTCCTGGCAAATGGTTTCTTAGGAGGCTCTTAGAGGCTGGTGCAGGGCAACATTCAGAAGTCGACATGGACTAGAGTTAAAGCAATTTTAAAAAGTCAACTCCCGGCGCCATAATGGTCAGACAGATCAATGAAGCAGAATGGAACATCTGGAAACAGACCCAAATATTTATATTTGTATTTGCATATGAATTTAATATTTTATCAAGTGGCATTTTAAATCCATGAAGGAAAGAGAACAATTTAATAAATGGTTTTAAGACAACTGGCTAACGACTTAGGAAAAAAAAAACAAAACTGGCTGAGATTCTTGCCTTACAACTTACATCACAAAAATTTTTTTTTTGAGTGGATAAAGCTGTAGATCTCAAATTCTGGCGTAGATTTCATCCCCTGGAGAGTTTGGTATAAGGGAGAGTCCCAGAGGTTCTGGTTCACTGGTTCTTAGGTGAAACTGTGTTCTATGGGCCATCCTTGGACAAACACTTGTTTGAAGACTTAAATATAAAAGATGAAACTATAAGAAATCACTTAAAAACCAACAAATATTTATATAATATTTAGGAGAGATGCAGGATACCAAAAAATTGACTGAAAAAACGTAAACACCTTTATATCATATTTACATCAATAAAGAGATCTATTCCCCCTGAAAAGATGGAATAGACGTACTTTTACTCTTCCTCCCATGAGTACAGCTGAAAACTCTGGGAATTATATATAAAACAAGTATAGGAAGACTCTGAAAGATGGAGAGCAAAAGGCATCTTGGGGACCTTGGGACATACAGTAGGCTCCCTGAGTTTCCTTTCTGCTTCCTGTATCCCAGACAAGGTGGTGGTGGAGAATGCAACAGTCCCGAAACATCCATGGGTGCAGACAAAAAGGCCAGAGCAAAAGCCTGCTCCCTCTAAGCAAGGGACCAGGAAAGGGGCATCCTACCGAGCCACACACTTGTAGACACCAGCTGCTCTATTCTT
This sequence comes from Prionailurus bengalensis, assembly GCF_016509475.1. Lineage (NCBI taxonomy): Eukaryota > Metazoa > Chordata > Mammalia > Carnivora > Felidae > Prionailurus > Prionailurus bengalensis. The sequence continues at coordinate 70,654,526 of NC_057356.1, read as the reverse complement.
GTCAAACACCACAGAAAAACCTGTACCCTTACCTCTGTCAGCAAAGGCCGGACGGAGAGCCTACACCTCCACCCCCACCTGAAGGAGGCCTACACCTCCACCCCCACCTGAAGGAGGCAGGGTCCTTTCTCCCTCCTTCCTGTGTGGTGTCAGAGGAGGCCTGATGGAGGGTGAGCCTAGCTGTGATGACACAATCAGCTGTCCCTGCACAACGTCACTGGAGGACATGCAGGAAGCAGTAGCAAGGCCCCCTGCCCCTCTCAGCAAGGACATAATCAGTGGGAACCCCCACCCATAATCAGTAACAAGGGGAATCTTGTTCCACGCACCAGCAAAGGCCAATGGGAAACCGGCCTTGAACCATACCTGGCGGTAATGGCACAGATCTCCTCTTCCCTGCCAGAGCCGTGTCAGAAGCAAAAGAAAAACAAAAACAAAAAAACAAAAAACACAACCTGCTGCAATAATAGATTTAAATAAGATCCAGGGTCTCATAACATAAAGTATCCAAAATATCCAGGTTTTAATGGAAAACCACGCATACTAATAAGAACTGGGCAGATCTCAACTTGAACGAGAAGAGAAGGTCAACAGACTGTTTTCAGCAAGATGGAAGAACAGGAGTTCCCTGCCCTCGCCCCTGCCCCCCCCCCACAAAAACATTCATCTGACAAGCATCCAAAGACAAAAATACCTTGATGGGAGCTCCTGAGTCCAAATGAGAGTTTCCAGCACCAGGCAGAGCACAAAATCCAAGAATACTGCAATGAAAAAAGTTAAAAAGAATAGTCTGACTTTACCCACATCATCCCTCCATAAGCCAGCACTATTCAGCACCAAGAGAGACCCCCTTGGCCCACAATTTCTCCCAAGGGGCAAAGACAGCATGATGTGGGCATCTGACTTTGCCAGCCTTTAGGGCTGCCCACAAGGCCCGCCGCGGTCTCCCCTCACCCACAACCCTGAGGGACTCAGCACAGCCTGCTGTCTAGGGGCAGCTAAGGAAAAAAGAAAAAGTGAGGGGCTTCTAGCAACCAGTGCACAGATTCCAACAACCGATGCCACCTGCAACAAACGCATTCTTCTCTAGCATGGAAGGAATATTTCCAGGCTAAATCACATGCTGGATCACAAAATAAGGCTTGACAAATTTGAAGATTATTATCATGTAAAGTATGCTTTCTAACCATGTTGGACTGAAAGTAGAAATCAAGAATATAAGGAAAATGGGAAAATTCACAAATATATGGAAATTAAACAGCTCACTATTATTATTATTATTTTAGAGAAAGAGAGCATGAGCAGGGGAAAAGGGCAGAAGAAGGGAGGGAGAGGGGTAAAAGGGCAGAAGAAGGGAGGGAGAGAGGGAGAGAGCAAGAGGGAGACAGAGGGAGAGAATCTTAAGCAGACTCCACACTCAGCACAGAGCCTAAGGCAAGGCTCAAACACATGACCCTGGGATCATGACCTGAGCCAAAATCAAGAGATAGATGCTCAACCAACTGAGCTACCCAGGCACCCCTAAACAGCACACTCTTTCTTTTTTTAATTTTTTAAAGTTTATTTATTTTTGAGACAGAAACAGAGAGAATGAGCAGGGGAAGGGCAGAGAGAGAGGGAGAGAGAGAATCCCAAGCAGGCTCTGCACTGTCAGCACAGAGCCCGATGTGGGGCTTGAACTCACAAACCATGAGATCATGACCTGAGCCCAAACCAAGAGTCAGACATTTAACCAACTGAGCCACTCAGGCACCCTCTTAACTCTTAAATGAACATCGGGTCAAAGAAAAACTCAAAAGGGAATTTTTTAAATACCTCGAGGACAATTAAAACGATCACCGTGGATTAGCTGGTGCGTCCTACCTCCAATGACAAGCGTCCTCATAAGAGACAGAAGAGAGCACAAGAACACAGAGGAAGAGAAGGGCGTGCACAGGCAGAGGCAGGATTGGAGCAATGTGGCCACAAGCCAGGCAGTACCTGGAATCACCAGAAAGTGGAAGAGACAAGGAGAAACTCTCCCCTAGAGACTTCAAAGGGAGCATGGCCCTGACAAAAACTTAATTTCAGATTTCTGACCTCCAGAATGGCGAGGGAATTAATTTCTATGGTCTGAAGCCACCACCTTTGGGGTAATGTATTGCAGGAGCCACAGGAAACCAATGAAGATGCCAACACCAAGGTGTCACAGGTGGTAGAATTATCAGACAAGGATTTTTAAAGCAACCCTCATATAAATGCCTCATTGAGCAATTAAAAATATGTTTGAAACAAAGAAAAAAATGAAAGGGTCTGCAAAGAAGCAGAGGTATAAACAAGAACCAAATCAAAATTTTAGAAGTAAAAATTACAATAACCAAAATTTTAAAAATACGAAGGATGAGCTTAGCAGCAGAATGAAGATGACAAAAGAACAAGTGAACTTGAAAGTAAAATGATAGAAATTACCCAACAGAGAAAAAAAATGGATTGAAAAAAAAGAATGAACAGAGAGAGCCCCAGGGACCTATGGTACTATTATAAAAGATCTAACATTTGTGTCATTGGAGTACCAGAAAGAGAGGAGAAAGAGGGTGGAACTAAATACCATCAAAAACTTAAAAACAGGGGCGCCTGGGTGGCGCAGTCAGTTAAGCATCCGACTTCAGCCAGGTCACGATCTCACGGTCCGTGAGTTCGAGCCCCGCGTCAGGCTCTGGGCTGATGGCTCAGAGCCTGGAGCCTGTTTCCGATTCTGTGTCTCCCTGTCTCTCTGCCCCTCCCCCGTTCATGCTCTGTCTCTCTCTGTCCCAAAATAAATAAACGTTGAAAAAAAAAAATTAAAAAAAAAAACAACTTAAAAACAATCTCAGGGCACCTGGATGGCTCAGTGGTTGGGCATCAGACTCCTGATTTCGGCTCAGGTCATGATCTCACAGTCGTGGGATTGAGCCCAGATGCACCAAGCATGGAGCCTGCTTGGGATTCATTCTCTCCCTCTCTCTCTGCCCCTCCCCCGTGTGTGTGTGTGTGTGTGTGTGTGTGTGTGTGTGTGTGTATTCATGCATGCACGCTCTCTCTCTCTCAAAAGAAATAAACATTTAAAAAACTGTAAAAACAAACAGGAAAAAGTATTTCCTACATATTATAGACCAAGAGTTACGATACCTGTGCAAGGTCTATTTTGGGCTCCCTCTCCACCCACATTCTCTTCTAGGGGATCATTCCTGCCCACAGGTTCTCTTTTGCAGCCAATTCTGATGGGATAAGGGTGGCCACCCGGTCCTAGGGTAACTTATTCATAGGTTACCAGTGGCGTGTGACAAAAAAAGAGGTAGGTGACAATTATCTGCTGAACCAAACATTTTCTCTTTAAACTGGTGCTGTAAACCACAGCTTTTAAAAGTGTAAGCATCACACGGAGTTGCACGTAAGAAGAGCTCTCAGAAAAGCAGAGAAATTCAAAGACGTCTTCAATATATGCAGCTTCCAGGTCCCCCTTGGATGGTTTTCCTGGATTGATGCTACCTGTTCCCCACCTTAAGCACCAGGTTATGGTTCGGCAATCTCTCTTCACCCTCATTAAAAGCAAGAAAAACTGCTGCGTTTGGGTCTTTAAATGTTAGCAGGAATCTCGTCTCTTTCCTAGGGGAATCCACAGTTTAATTTTTAACTCCTTTTAGTTCCCAAGCAAAAGAAAGGTAGGAAGGTGCTTTGAAGAAAATAGCCCTTTCAGTCCTTCTGAAGTCCTGCCAGTAGAGGGTCACCGATGGACATCGTGGAGTAAATGAGATGTTAGGAAACCCTACTCTCAGGACAGGCTACATACATTGCAGGGCCCAGTACAAAATAAAAATGCAGAGTTCCTTATTCAGAAATTGAGAATTTCAAGACTGCAACAGCAGAGTGTAAAAACCAAGCAAGGGTTGCAGGCCATGAAGCTGGCCCTGCCCACACTGCACTTTTTTACCGCCATGGCCTGGGCCCCCAGCTTAGGCCCAGAGCTGCACCATGGGCTCTCCTTTCCTTGGAGCTCAGACCCACATCGTCCCCTACCTTCCTTCCCTCTGCTTTACAACAACGTACCCACTCAACATTCCACCTTCTCCAGCAATCCTGGCTGCACACAAGAAAGTACCTTCCCTTTCCTGTCCCCAAAGTGTATAAACCCTTTTCATGTTAGGGGTCACTCTTAATTTCTGTGCTGCAACAAATAAGGGGTAACAAAGATAACACAAGGAATGTGTCGCTTACAAAAGTTCTCATCATCGGGATCTCCAGGCTCCGGGTCCAGATTCCCTTCTCAGATGTGTCAACTGAGATGCCACCAGTTTGTATTCCTGGAAGTGGAGTTCACAAAACATCCCCACTCTGAGCGAAGGCCATCTCGAAGGCAGTGGAAGGGGTTCAGAACAAGCATCCCCAAAACATGCAACTTTGGCATGTGGATTATTTTGAGCTAAATGCAATCAAGGCCCAAAAGACTCAAGAAGAGCTTTTTACCTCCCGCTTAGCTGCCTCTAAGAATTTAGATAGAGGGCCTGGCCCAGGAAGAGAGCTATAACTGGAGATCACTACAAAGCGTGTGGTCTAGGTGTGGTAAGCTGGGAAGTGTTCAGCAGGGTCTATCTGCTCAAATTCCTCTCTGTGTCCCATTGTCTCTGCATAGCAAACATTTGTTTACCAAACATTCATTCTTCCCATCTTCCTGTGAGTTGTCTTCCTTCCCTTCACAGCCCTAGACCTCTTCCCCCTTCTTAGCTCAGGGTGGCATGTAAGCATCATTTGCCTATCTCTGGGCCTCTGTCTTTGTAGGGCTCCCATACATACAAAATTAAATTTGTTTTTCTCCTATTGATCTTTCTTATATCAATATAATTAATAGATGAGCCAAAGGAACCCAGAAGGGTAGAGGAAAAAATATTCTTCCCCTACACAGTGTTGCACAGTGATTACAGAATGGGATCCAGAGCGAGGAAAACCTGGCTATGAATACTAGTTCCACCATTTAGGACCTATCTGACTTTGGGCAAGTTACTGACTTAGCTTCCCCAAGCCTCAGACTCCTAGTCTTCGGTGTGAGGCTAATGGCACACCGAGCTGGGAGGTACAGACCAAAGCCTGAGACTCACTTTGAGAAGGATACAGCTAAAACCACAGACCCTGGCAGAATCAACCTCTCAAACCTCCCCACCCAGGAGTCTCAAGAATTTCCATAGTTTCTGGTGACTGAGACAAATGATGAAGAGCAATAACACATGACTTTAGGATAACCATCCTAAAGATTGCCATCTGAAGCACCGATACAGCCTCCTATGTCAGGTGCTTGGCCAGGAGCCAAGACCAGGGTGCTCAAAGAGAGCAGTTAATACAAATTTCAGAATTGTAGATAAATACTATAAAGACCTAAAGACCTATAAATACTATAGGTCTGCAGGTCCCCCATGGCACTAGGTCCTGCAACATCTGGGTGAAAACCAATATTGGGTTTCTCATGGCGACAAAGCTATTGCAAGTCCTTCCTCTTAGGACCTGGGGAGCCAGGAGTGCCAACAGGAGTTGCAGTAGCAAGAGCAAAGAGGGACCCTTGGTTTTAGAATGTCCCCATACTATTTGTTTAGCCTGTGTTCTCCACCATTGCCTGACAACCCAAAGAAGAGCAGGAGATAAAGGCTGGCTTGCTGAGAGCTCATCTGGAAAGCAATCCAAGGGGCAGGCTTGAGGGACAGAGAAAATGGAAAAGCAGAGGACATCATTGAGTTGCTCCATCTCACTAAGTCCCTCTGGGGAGGCTTATGAAATACATCTCAGAAGAGTCTGCCTGGCTAATGCATCTGTCTATTGATACTTGTCCCTGTTGGTCAGGGTTAGCCACATGAGCATTAATTCCTGCACTTATGAATTGAGCTTGTCATCCCAAGCCCCAGTGTCAGGGAAGTCTCAAGGTAGGAAGTGACAGGTAGGAGGCTCAGGCCAAAAAGAGGCTTCCTCTCAATGCATGTACACAGAGCTGATTGAAGTCTGCTTAAAACCAGTCACTACAATAGGGGCTGATGTAAGATGTGGGGCCCAAGGACTTGCAGTGTCCAAAACAATACCCATCCAGGAAGGTTTCTATGGAGATGAAAAGGGAAAGGGGAAATGGAAATTCACTTAGCCCTGAACCTAGCACATAGCAAGTGTACAAAGAATATTGGCGGTTATTGTTATAAGTGGTATCATTACTCAGATCCTTTCCCCTTCAAGTCTGAAGATATGACCCTCAGAAAAGCAGGTGTCTCTTTTTCTCTGCTGGACAGTTTATATCGTGGAGCACCTCCAGATTTCATGACATCCACGACCCTGGACTGCTCTGAAATGACCCCCAGGACATGTCCCTGCAGGGTGATGGTTCTCGTTGTTACTCCCCCACAGAAAGCCCTATTTGAAAACAACCAAAAGAGCACAAAACATATGTGCAGTTGAGGAGCTGGCTCAGAAGTATTTGGACGTTTTTTTACCCCTTTCTATCCTCTCTCAAGAAGGCAGCTATTCAAACAATGAGATCATAATTACACAAAGATTTCTCAGGTCTAAATGCAAAGTAAAATAAATAACACTCTGACTTGGGACCCAAAAGGGTATCCAGGGGAAAAATGAGAAAGCTGACCAGCCCATAAGACCAAGAAAGGCTTCCAAGATGCAGCTTGAAAACCACAGGAGGCATAGTGATCATTCCTGACACTGTTACTCTGATGTGAAGGACTCATGTAAGGCATTTGATTTGAATTCAAAGTCAATAAAAACCTTAAGCACAAAAAAGAGCTCCAATCCTAGCCAGATAATTTATCCTCAAAACCCTTGGAATGCTCAGCCTTTTCATTGCTCATACGCTTTCCCCAGAGCAACCCCCTTACTTTTTCCCTGTGGCATGTAAAACAGCAATTAATAGGAGCATATGAGGAATGGAGTGTTCTAGTTAATTGAATTTTCTAGTTAAAGAGAGGCTAGCTCTAACAACCCATTCCATCCCGTAATGTTTCTGAAACATCTGAGTCCACTTTCATACATTACAAAGTGGATTCTAGAGGACAGAATGGAATCTTTGTTTTAGGATTTGGTATTATCTAGATTTTAGTCCTTCTCCATTCTGGACACTTAAGAGAAGTGGTGTGGTATGTAGGAGGTGGGGCTGTTTGAGGCAAAATTAAATTCAAATCCCCAGCCTGTCACTTACTAGTTAAGTGATATGACCCAACTTATTAACCTCTCTCAGCCTCCCTTTTTTTATCATTTGTGAAATGGGGGTAATAATACCTACATCACACAGGTTCCTTGTGTCTGATACCTGTGAGACACTCAGTAAATGACAGCCCCATGATTTTCCTCAGGGCTCATTGCTTGGGGTTACAGAAGATAAAGAAGTTTTGGGAGATGTTGAATCCGTTTTGATGCCAAGAGGCCCTCTAGGAGTTTCTTTACAAACAAAACAAAACAGAAACAAAAAAAGTTCTTTGATATCTGCCTATTTTTCTTACCTGCCTCTTTCTAAAAAAAAAAAAAGAGAGAGAGAGAGAGAGAACAGAGAAAAACATACTCTTCTTAACGGGTCTCGCGAATTCATGAATCCATATGTCTTAAGCGTCTATCAGCTTACACTCTGTCTACTACACCTTATCTGTAAAGGAACAGAACACCTCCTGCAGTCGTAGCGCCAGAAGGCAGATTCCAGTCCATCGTTGCTTACGAGACACCACAAGGCCCTACCTGCTCAAACATACCATCCCCAAAACCTGTCACATGACTTAAATTTCTCCTGTCAAAGTTATCCCTTTGGGTTAAGGCTCTACGGAAGGTTCCATTGGTTGCCAAAGAGAAAAAATCTCTTCTTTCAAGAGATTTGCTCAAGAATTAGTTTACCAGATTGACTAGCATTCAGAAGTCCTGGCGGCCTGGTGTCAGCCTACATTTTGGCTGACATTTTGGCCTACATTTTGTCTAAGGTACCCTCATTTATAGCCATGGCTTGGATCCCCAACCTCAACTCCAGCCCAAGTCGTTCCTCCAAACATCACATCCAGACATTCGATAGCTTAACATCTTCAGTCAGATGTCTTAAAAGTACTTCATGACAATCAAGCCCACACTACTTCCACCCCTATCCTGCTCCAAGATTCCCTATCTTAGTGACTGGCACCACTGACCACCCAATTAATGAAGCCAGAGACCTAAGATACATACTTTATTAATACCTCTCTTTCATTTCCAAAGCACTAAGTTCTGTTGATTTTACCTTCTAAGGATCTCTTGAATCCATCCACCACTCTGAATCTCCACCCTCACTCCTTAATCCAACCCAATATCATGTTCTGCCTAAATATGCACTGTCTAAATGATATCCCCTAAAGTCTTCTCTCCACTGGAGTCAAACCTCGTTCTTACAAGAAATTGGATTGGGGCACATGGGTGGCTCAGTTGGTTAAGCGTCCAACTCTTGATTTTGGCTCAGGCCATGATCTCATGGTTTGTGAGATTCAGCCCATCAGGCTCTGTGCTGACAGCATGGATCCTGCTTAGGATTCTCTCTCTCCTTCTCTCTCTGCCCCCGCCCCCCTCAAAGAAATTAGATTAATCCACATCTTTTCTCAATTCAGGTCATTCTATGGCTTCCCACTGTTGCTAAGATAAAGTACAAAATCCTCAACATGGCACATTAGGCCCTACAGGATGGGGATTCCACCTGCCTCCCCAGCCATATATCTCACTACTCTTCCCCTCCTTTCCCTGAGCCACTCTTGCCATCTTCCAGTTTCACACACACACTTCAAGGTTGTTGTCATTGTTTGAAATGCTTTCTTCAATCCCATTCCTCTTTGTATAGCTAATTCCTAATCAAGCCCCCAAGTTTAGCTCAAACAGTACTTCTTTAGAAAGTCTTCCATGAGCTCCAAAGATGATCAGGGATTCAGTGAGGGAAGTAGAGTACACAACCATTGGAGGATATATATTAGAATTGACTGGAGAATTTTTCAAAATATATTTTCAAAATATGTGTGCCTCCTGACTCTGCCCTAAGCTTTCATTCCCTCTCTCTCTCTCTGTCTCTCTCTCTCTCACACACACACACATACACATACACACACACACACACATGCACACACATGTATACCACCTCTATTACCAGATTCTTATTCGATGCTTAAATATGCCCCAGTTAAGACACCATTGATTTGTATTATTATTAGCCATTATTATGAGTAAGAGTGCGTCATGAGCCTCAGAAGCATGGGAGTGGAAAAAAATTGAGAACTGCTCTTTTGCAAAAATTGAGATGGCCTGCAAGATGCCTTCCCACTACAGCTCTGTAATTCTCTGAGGTTCAAAGTAATATTCTAGGACCCAGTCAGTGCTCCCCTGGAAGTATAGGGCATCAACACACAGTAGAGCTGGAATTCCAGATAAAGGACAGGATACCAGTTAAATCTGAATTTCAGATAAACAACAAATAGTTTTTTAGTGTTGGTACGTCCCATACAAAATTTAGGACATCGTTATACTAGAAAGTTTTTTGATATTTATCTCAAATTCAGATTTAGCCAGTATCCTATATTTTTATTTGCTACATCTGACAATGCTACATGGGGCAAATCTTTGATAAGTGGGAGATAGGTGGTGCTTAAATTCTTCTCCTTTCCCCAGGACTGTCCTCAGACCCAGTAGTTCGTGCAGCATGATGTGTCCCATGAGATCAAGCAACCAGCAGCCCAGGACAGCAAGCAGTGGCCAACATTCACACATCAGCTCTCTTCCTCTCCTGACTCACCGCCCTTCTCCCTAATCTTGCTTCCCTAGCGGCAAACCCGTAAGCACCTTTGGCTTCTATGTAAGCTTCAGTCTTAGGTTCTGCTTCCTGGGAAACCCTGTCTGTTGAGAAACAATGGGAAAATAAACTGTGGTTTCTTCATAGGATGGAATCCTATATAAGGTTTCATGTATATAAACTAGATTTACATGTATTAACATGGATGGATTTTGAAATCGATGTTAAGTAAAAATAGCAAATTGCCAAAGGAACATGCAGTATTTTACTATTAATATCCTTTGTAACATATAGAATACTTATATTATCTATGGAATATATAAAATGTAGTAGAATACAAAATCATGGATGAGAACAAAACAAACAAACTTGAGGATGTTGGTTATCCCTGGTGAGGGAAAGAGGTAGAAGGGACAAGGATGCTGCGTGTAGAAAGATTTTACGATTTTATCTTAAAAGTTCCGAAAAAGATTTTAAAAAAAGAAAGACTGCAAGATCTTGTCCCTTAAAAAAATCCATTGGAAGCAAATGCTGCAAACTGTGACTATCTGTGAAGTGTAAATGATGGGTCTATGTATATGCTTCCCTGAATTTTTCCGTCTAGTCGGCATTTCATAATCCTTAAAAACCTTATTACATTTAAAATCAGCTGCTTCTAGCTTAACAAAGGACAAAGCAAATAGAAATTGATCTCAGCAACACTACAGAAGACAAAAGAAACTGTAAGACACCAGAGTTAAATTGCCCAGAGAGAACGTGGCGTCTCTCTTTTCATCTCTCACCCAGCATCCACGCCTCTCCAGCGTAAGGCATTGCAATAGGCATTTTGGAAGAGACGATTATATGTAAAAACAGCCTAGTACCAAAAAGTTGAAAATCCAGGTCCTATTTACAAAGAATTGTATTCTAAATATTTATTTGTAAGTCTGTTGGTCAGAATTGAAGCCTCAAGGAAGATTTCCCTGCAGAGAAAAAAAAATTGCTATCAACTGTGGTTAAATTCTTAAGTTAGCCCTCAAAAGGCCTATTTGTTCCATAATATGAAATTATTGAGTTCCAGGGGTGGAAGGGATCTTAACGTAATTGAAATTCTGCACATTTGCAATGAAAAATAGTCGAAAACAACAAGTTTCGAAACTGGTAATGAAACAGCACAGAAAAACAATAGAGTTGAATAAGAAATAGCTTTTTTCATTATCTTGAATGCTGAAGTTTGAGGACAAGAAGAACTAATTAAAAACAGGTTGGAAGGCAAAGGAAACTTGCAGAAACAGGGAGGGGGGAGTTGGGGGCATTCCAAGGACTTTCAAGGTTGATGCCACTGGCTTTCTTGTCATTTAGACTTTCTACATTCACTTTAAACAACGAGCTGTTACTTCCCTTGATATCAAGTGATTATTGATGATCTTCTACACATTTTTCTACCATAATTAGGAATCTGTGATTCAATTAATTGAGACCAGAAGAGACAGTGTGTGTGTGTGTGTGTGTGTGTGTGCACGCGCGTGCATGTACAGGTGCCTCTGTGTGTGTGTGTGTGTGTATGTGTGTGTGCGTGTGTGTCTTAAAAAGATTGCTGTAGGGGGTCTTAGCTAAATTCTGAGTGAAGAAGGGAAGGAAAAAGAATCAGCTGAAATGTATCAGGTTTGGCACAATCCTCCTAAGGGAGAAACAAATAAGAAACAAATGTAGATCAGACATGCCCTGCACTAGCCAACAGGTACGTGACTGGCCAGAGACAGGATAGCTATGGTCCAAACAGAAACCAAGTACAAAATAAACACACGTTCCTCAAAAACTACACAGACTTACCACGTGATCCAGCAATTCCTCCTCTAGGCACATATACTCTAAAAAGCAGGATCTCGAAAAGGTATTTACAGCAGCATTATTTAAAAATGCCAAAAGGTAGAAGCAACACAAGTATCCACTCATGGATAAACAGAATGTGGTCTACACATACAACAAAGTATTATTCAGCCTTAAAAAGTAAGGAAATTTTAACCCATGCTACAACATGGATGAAACTTAAGGACATTACACTATGTGAAATAAGCCAGTCACGAAGAGACAAATACTGTATGATTTCACTTACATGTGGTATCTATCGCAGTCAAACTCATAGAGACTGAAAATAGAATGGTGGTTGCCAAAGGCTAGGGGAGAGGGGAATGAGGAGCTATTGTTTGATGGGTCTAGAGTTTCAGTTTTGCAAGATGAGAAGACTTCTGGAGACAGATAGAGGTAGCAGTTGCCCAACAGTGTGAAGGTATTTAACACTACTGTAGTATACACTTCAGAATGGTTGAGATGGTAAATTTTATGTCATATGTATTTTACAACAATTAAACATAAATAAATAAGTACATAATAAAAATCAAATAAATATACCACAGTGTTGGGGAGATGCTGGTGGGGCAAATGGAGTGGCCTTGAGGAAGACGCAAAAAAGACTGAGAGCCGTAATTATGTCAGGTGTCTGCAGGGCAATCACCACTTCTACTAACATAGCACCTGGTGCTTTTTCTTCTTCACACTTATCACCACTGCAATCAGGTATTTGCATGGCAATGTTGTGAAGTCTCTTTCCTCTCAATCCCGAGGTCAATGAAGGTAGGAGCTACATCTGCTGTGCCCACCACTCCATCTCCCAGGCCATCATATCAACGACACACCATGAGACTTAGCAATACTTGTGGAATGGATGAGTTTGTGGCCACAGAAGTAACCGTCCCTTAAAAGTCCAAGTACAGTAAAAGAAAGAAATGTCAAGAAATAGAATGCAATGGAAAAATAAATGCTACAAATGATAAGACACCTGAATGCCAAGGTAAGCAATGTCACTGTGCCTTTGGAAGTTTGCACGGAGAAGGAGGAAGCTGACTTGAGTCCTGATCCTGTCACTGCTCCACTTTGTGTGTGACACCCAGCTGGGCTGTGGACTCTTCACTGCCATTCCATGCTGAATATGACCCACTTGCCAATAATTAAATACAGATCATTGTACTTGCAAGGTCCTCTGATTTTATTTGCAAAGTTTCTCTTTTGTCCTGTGGGTCTGTGATTAAATAGGAGAAAACTAATGTGATTAATAGGACCTTAAAGTTCTGATTCCGCAAATCCCAATTTCTCTGAGCTGTACCTACTCCCTCTATAAAACTGGCATGGTTCTAACATTAAACTTTTTGGCGCCCAGGTCTGATGAATTGCTAATAAAGTAAATAAAGCTCTTTATAAATTATATATAAATATATATATATATATAGTGAAAAAAAAATATATATATATAGTGAAAATAACACCTTGAATTTATACAACAGCTTCAAAAAGGGTGCTTCATTCACCCACCAAAAGAGAGAGAGGGAAATAAAAACTCTCTTTGGGTAACAAATGGATAAATACTAGTAGTATTATCTTTGACTACAGAATGAAAACAAGAAGCAAAGAAAGGTCAGGCAACTTGCCCAAGGTCACTCTGGAAGTCAGTGATGGAGTTGAGAATAGAACCCAGGTTGCCAGGCTCCTGGCCCAATACATTTCTCTCCAGGCAATAAATTACAAGACTGGTTAGGTTTCTAGATTCTCCAGATGTTGCCATTCCCTCAATGTCCTTGTGCCGCCACCCAATGCTTTCACATTTTTTATGGAGTTAGATGAAAGTCTCCCTCCTCCTGACAGCTTTATTACCCCAAGAAACCATTATCTCCCTCTAACTCAGAAAGTTATATGCAATTGTTGGTGCAGTAACCAAACAGGAGTCAGAGACATTTCTATGATTGATGCACCCTTCAGTGGAAAACAGCTGAAAATATTACTGCTTTGATATTCCCATTTTTTTTTTCAGGCCTAAAGGTTAATCAGTTGACAATGTTATACAGAGAGGTGTTTTTTTTTTTTAAAGTCCAACAGCAAAGAGTCTGCGTAAGTTGGAGAATGCTTCCCGGGCTAGGAAGAGTTGTTAATCCCCAGCAGAGAAGTTTGAATAAAGTGGGGAAATGCAAGCATTGTTAAATTCACAGGAAGGGTTGCTGGTCCTTCATGCAAATGCAGGGGTCAGAATACAAAGAGCACCAAGCAGAAGTAAAATCGAGCTTAAGAACAATCACCAGTCCAAAGGGAAGAAAAGAAAACATATGAAAAATACAGGAAAAGAAAAGATAGAGAAAATGAAGGAAAAGGAACAAAAGAAGAGAAATATAAAAAGAAAGAGTAAAAGAAAAGAAGGAAGCATGTATTAGTAATAACTAATAGTTATAAATACTTACAGCTTCTTAAAGGCTCTCATATATATCTATTCGTGTATTGCTCAAAATTCATCAGCCCAATCTGACGAATGAGGCTCAAATGCCAACGATCAGAAAGTTAGGAAATAGAAGACAAACAGAGACACAGACTCAAATACCGGACCCAAGGAGGCTTGTCCTAGGTCGTATAAGGGGGAATTAAGCCTAGAAGAGTTGTGGCTTCTAGGGACGATGTGGAAACCCTCAGCTATGTACCATAATGTAAAGAACCCCAAGAACCTTCACTCCAGACGCTGCATAAATTTAACCTTCTCCAAGAAAAAAGGGTAAGAGAAGGATGGCAAGGAGGCCCGCTTCTTCAGAAATGAAAAAAAATAAAATAGGATTTTAAGTGGTTTGCTTTTAGAAAGAACAGCACATGAAAAGATACTGTGGCGCAAAATAATGTCCAGTATTAGAGAATGTGATCAGCCCGAGTGAACCATTTGGCAAAAGATGTAAAAGAGAAGATGATGTTAGCTAAATGGTTGAGTAATGGGTCCTGGAGGGCCTTATAAACCACACTAAGGGACATAAAGTTTATCCCATTGGCAATGGGGAGACTTCAAAGCTTTAAAGATAAGAGGAAGCATTGCAAATGACATGATCACATCTGTTTTGGAGAAAAATAACCCTGACTGCAATGTGGCAGAAGAGAAGAATGTCTGTGAAACCAGACATAGGGTGAAATTCAAGCATGGAAGTATGATCTACAAGAAAAAGGAGGGCCACCTGGGTGTCTCAGTTGGTTAAGCTTCCAACTCTTGATTTTGGCTCAGGTCATGATCTCATGGTTCATGAGTTTGAGCCCCACGTCGGGCTCTGCGCTGACAGTGCAGAGCCTGCTTGGGATTCTCTCTCTCTCTCTCTCTCTCTCTTTCTCCCTCTCTCTCTCTCTCTCTCAAAATAAAGAAATAAATTTTATAAATATATATTTAAAGAAGAGAAAGGACATGGTCTAGAGATATTTCAGAAGTGTAGTCAATAGATGGAGCCCAGGGAGGAAAGAAGTCAAAAATGAGTGTGGGAATGTTGGCTTCTATAACCAGGTAAAGTATAATAGCATCGATGGAGACTGAGACGATACAAATGTTTATTTAGGGCATTTTGAATTTGACATGTCTTTGGACCTAGGTGTATGTGTCAGCTAAGCTGATGGGAAAATGGCTCTGAAGCCCAAGAGAAAGTTAGTACTGATAAGAGAAATTTGGGAATTGTCAGTATATAGGTGATGGTAGAAGTTGTAGCAGGAGCAGCAAACATCAGTATCCAGCCTTATATCTAATTCTTTGAAAATTCAGCCTTCAAAAGAACCTTAGGTCACATAACAAGGAAAGTGAAAATGCTGACTAGATAACTGGCTTTCATAGCCACACCATACCAAGGGTATAGCAACCATACCAGTGATTTCCAACCAACTGGCTGCTGGACTCACCAATACCTATTTCCAGCTGCTACTCACTCTCTACTCTCCCTCCTGCATGTTTACAGAGAGGCACTTTACTTGACATGCTTCTCAGGCTCTGGATACTCCTCCTTTTTTTCCCCAAATGCCAGCTACGCTTTCTTCCAGCTGTGGAATCTCCAAAGAATGATAATCCATTGAACGCTCCCCATTATCACAAGACCCTAGAAATCTGCACGTATGTACTCTTCCGGGGCAGCAATGACCTGTCTTGGACAGCGTGAACCAAGAAAAGAAAAATCTCAATAGCCAAAAGGTGGAAACAACCCAAATGTCCACAAACAAATGAATGGATAAACAAAAGGTGTTATATCCATGCAATGGGACACAACCCAGCCTTAAAAAGAAAGGAAATTGTAACACATGCTACAAAATGAGGACATCATAAATACTACATTTAAGGACATTAATCTAAGTCAAATAAACCAGTTATAAAAGACAAATACTGTATGATTTCACTTATACAAGGTACCTAGAGTAGTCAAACTGATAGAGACAGCAAACAGAATGGTGGTTGCCAGTAGCTGACAGAGGGAAATGGGGAGTTAGCATTTAATGGTGACAGAGTTTCTGTTTAGGAAAATGAGGGAAAGTGCTGGAGATGGATGGTGGTGGTGGTTATACAACAGCGTGAAGGTACTTAATGCCACCGAATTAGCTGTATACATAAAAGTGGTTAAAATGGTAAGCTTTATGTTATGTATATCTTATCCTAATAAAAAAAAATGTGCCAACCAAAAAAAAAAAAAAAAAAAAAAAAGATGTCCAATCTAAGAATAGTTGATGGTTTTATGGTCACAACATGGAATACAACAGAGCAGTGAAAAAGAACTGATACCAAATACAAAGACGTAAATGGAGCTCACATACACAACGTGAAACACAAAGTGCCAGATACAAAAGTGTACGATCTACACAATTTCATTTACGAGAAGGTCAAGAACAGGCAAAACAGACCCGCGGTGATAGAAGTCAGAACAGAGTTGCCCAGGAAGAGGTGTGCTGAACGGAGGAGGTCAAGAGAGAACCTTCTGAGTGTCGAAATGTCCCCTATCAGGATATGAGCGGTGGTTCCCTAGGTGTATACGTAGGTAAATTCATCAGGCTCAACACCTAAGATTTATGCACTTTACTCCATGTAAGTTGTGTCTCAATATTTTAAAAATTTTTAAAGAATAGTCTCAATAAAAATTGTTTAAATGTGTCCAGGTGCTGGGGCACCTGGGTGGCTCAGTGTGTTAAACATCTGACTCCGGCTTAGGTCATGATCTCGCAGTTCGTGAGCTCCAGCCCCGCTTCCGTTGAGCTCGAGCCCCGCTCAGGGTCCTGCAGTCTCTCTCCCTCTCTCTCTGCTCCTTGCTCACCCGTACTCTCTCTCAATAATTAATTAATTAAATTTTAAAAAACATGTTTCCAGGTGTTTTTGACATATAGCTGAAAGCAGCTATAGCGTGTGAATCAAAGTTCTGATCGAAAAGGGAAAGAAAGCAACAATTTGGGGGGGCGAAAGAGGCACTACGAGGGATGTGCCCCTTAGGTTTTGGAGGGAAGGGTGCAAACGTCGCCATCATGGTGGTTGTGTGGAGAGGTAGGGAGAAACCACCGAAAAGGAGATCAGGGAGTTACCATTTCACTTCAAGGTTCAGTTCAATAAAATCCAGTTGATAAATAACTATTGAGGGGCACCTGGCTGGCTCTGCCGGTGGAGCGTGCAACTCTTAATCTCTGGGTTGTGGGTTCGAGCCCCACGTTGGGTGTAGAGGTTACTGAAAAATAAAATTTTTAAAAATAAATAGAGAGAGAAAGCACTTCGCGCCAAACACCATGCAAAAAGTTCTAGGGCAGTATCGCAAAGTGGGCCAGCCACAAGGGAATTGTGTCAGTTGTTTGTTTAAAGTGAAGATTCTTGAGCCCCACCCCAGATCTACTGACTCAGAAACTCAGGGGGTTGGGCCCCAGGAATCTCTTTTCCACAGTCACCCCAGGTGACTCTACAAAGGCCAATAATTGAATAATATATACTTTGTTCTGCACTAACCTCTCTGCCCTCGAGAGGGGGGGGGGGGAGGAGGGGATGGAAATGAGACATAATTTCGGTATAATGTGGCAACTGCAATGATTAAGATACACAGAGACTGCTAAGGGAGCTTGCAAGGAATGCCTGAGGGTGGAAGTAAGAGTAGGTCAAATCAGGTGAGCTGATACCTGTATGGAATCGAAAAGGCAGTGGAAAAATTAGCCGAACCAATTGGGGGGTGAAGAAGGCAGAAAGGTAACTGATTTGCCAAGGGTGGTTTCCAGAAAGTAGGATCAGCATCACCTAGGAACTTGTTAAAAATGCAAATTCTCAAACCCCATCCAGACCCAGACCCACTGAGTCAGAGTTTCTGAGGGTGGACTCAGCAACCCGCGTTTTCAAGCCCTCAGAGGAGTCTGATGCCCACTGAAGTTGGAACTGGGTTCTGAAGTTGGAACCAGAACGGGCTGGCAGGAGCTTTGGAGCCAGGCCGCCTGGGTTCAAATGCAGGTTCTGGGGCTTGCTTGCTGGGTGACCTGAAGTGGATGGCTTCATCTCTGTGGGCCTGGGTTTCTTTACCTCTAAAATAATAGCACTTCACTCATACAGTGACATACAAAGTGCCCAACATGTAACAAGTGCTTAGCAGAAGTGGAAGCGTGGGCGGAGGGACCCGCGGGGCCAGTGGCAGGGCGGTTTCACAGGAAGCTGGGATCCCAGCCTCAGGCACGAAGCAGGGTGTGACAAGAGGTCAGCAGAGGACAGATGACGGCATTTCATGTTGAAAAAAGAAGACAGTGGGAACTTACACTTCCAAAAAGATGGACTGCATGTACTTTTTCCCATTCCTCCCACTAAGAACAACCAAACCCCCTGGGTAGGATACATAAGAAGAGTCTGAAAAGTAGAGAAAAAAAAGGCAGACCGGGAAGAGAACTCAAACCCTGAGGAATGACACAGTGATGAGTTCACTGGATTTTTTTTTTCTTTCAGCCTCACATATCCCAGACTTGGGGCTGGTGTACCTGGCAACTCAGATATACCAAAAGGTGCAAACAATAAAAGCCCCAGCAAACGCACGCTCTCTCAAAGGGCCAGGAAAGGGGCAGCCTGGAAAGACAACTTCTAGACAACAGCTGCTCTACTCCGGCCAAACACCACAGAAAACACCAGGGCCCATGCCCACCCGTGCCAGCAAAGGCTGAGTAAGGACGTCAGATTCCATCCCAGCCAGGCTGTAATGAGACGCCCCGGGTCCCACATCAGGGAGCCATTCAGAGAGGCTGGGACTACACTGCCCATCAGGAAACAATGAAACCCTCTCCATGATGTCCCTGAAGGCCATGTGGGGGCCAGAACACCCACCTCCTACTGCCAGGGCACCCCACCCCAACTGCAGGATGTCAGTATTGGATGTGTGATATTGTACTCTTAATTTTGCAAGAGTTGCAGTCGGGGAAAACTTGGTAAAAGTTACAGGGGCTCTCATAGTGTCTTTTTAAAACTGCATGTACATCTACAATGATCTCAAGATTTAATTATTTCATTTAAAAACAGAAAAAGAAAACTGAAACAAACCATGTGGCAGTGGAGAGCTATGGATTTTTTTTTAGTTTATTTATTTTGAGAGAGAGAGAGAGAATGAATGAATGAATGAATGAATGAGAGAGAGAGAGGGGCAGAGAGTGAGGGCAAGAGAATCCCAAGCAGGCCCCACACCATTAGCACAGAGCCTTATGTGGGGCTCAAACTCATGAACAGTGAGATTAAAAGTCAGACGCTTAACAGACTGAGCCATCCGGTCACCCCAGAGCAATGGATTTTAAGCTAAAAGTGACAGATTAGATTGTACCATAATCAACCTTTTCTGAGTGTGGTTTCCACAAAGGGCTCAGATCATGACAGCCTCCAAACATCACTGCAATTAACCTGAAGGGAGCCTTTGGCACAAAACTACAGACTGTCTGCTCTGGAGAAGGACTCTTCCATGGGGCATCGTCAGAGCCTCATGGCTCGTCTCCCAAAGAGGAACAGAATGACAGTTGGAAGTTTGTGGGTCCCTGGGGTGACGAGCCTAACGCCTGTGGGAAGTCTTGAGGGAAACGTCCAGGGCAGTGAAGGAGGACATGACGTACAGAGAAGTAAGATCATGATTTGGGAAGCTCTTGTTTCTGACAAATATGCTTGTGAACCAACTCTATCAGCTCCAGTAAGATCTGGCAGTCTTCAAGGGTAAGCACAAATCAGTATGATCGGTGACCAGAGGAGGCTGGGGGTCACTTTTTCAACAAAAGCGGTTTTTGAAAATGAAAACCGTAAGACGCTTCCTGTGCAATCAATGTGTTTCCACTTGTACAGCTCTGACTCCATCATGTCAAGCCCTGCACCCCAGTGGGATGGAGCGACCCTGGCCAGTGACATGGGGAGGGAGAGAAGAGAGCAGCTTGGTGATCAATAAACACTTGTGGAACCCTGAATATAAACAACGGACTTGATGGGGAGTATTGATGGGAAGTCAGCGCTTGAGCTCAAAGGAGAGGCAGCACGTGACAGGCTGGAGAAGTCAAGGTGGGCTTCTAGGAAGAGGTGGGGTTTGTGCAGAGTCCTGAGAGAGATCAACACATGGGTCCTTAGAGAGAGAGAAAGGGACGTGGGGTGGAACAGGCATTCTCTATTAGGCAAGGTGTTTAAAACACAGTGCCTTTGTGAAAGTGGGGCTCTTCAGCTCAGTTGGCAAAAATGTGAAGCTAATAATGATAGAGTTGCAAAATGAATCTCTGAGGTGATTTGCTTTGTGCAAAAAATAATAATAAAATTAGTAAATCAATTTTAAAAACCGCTCAAGGTCACAGACTGGGCTCTGGAAATACAGACGGCTCAGCACAAATCCACACTCAGTCCTGGCCCTGAAGGAGCTCACATTCCTCAATGGAGAGACACGAATACACTGGCACAATGAAAAAGGGGGTTCCTCCCGTGGGGGAAGAAATGCCAACATTCTTGTGTAGAGTCTAGAACAATGTGATTATGTCTTTATCCCATGTTTTAAAATTGAAGTTTTGTTATTACTCAGGTATCGCGAGGCTAGCAGATCAGGAGAGAAATGCCTCTGAAGAGATAGCTTGTTACTCACCATTTCCAAGATGAGGGGGCATCACAGGCAGAGATCACTCAGGAGGCCTAGGGAGCAGGAGGCAAATGGGGGAAAGAGCCTTTGTTGTGGTTTCCACAGGAAGGATTGGTCGAGGCAGGGTAAACTGGTTTAGGTTTGGCTAGTTCCTCACTTCAGCAGGCTCCAGGGTGGGCTAGGTGCCTAGGGCAGAGGAATGACCCCACAGAGTTTAGGAACTGATAAAGGGAAGTGAGGGAGGAGGTCCTGGGCTGTGGATTGGTTGGTTTACATACGAAAGGTGTTCTGAAAGTAAGTTGTTTGCTAGCTCTAGAAATGGACTAGCTGAGGCAAAGGCAGAGGCAGGGGCTGGGGAGGGGGAGGGGGGTAGTCCTTCCCTGGGCTAGCCAGGGCTCAGAGGTCAACGTGTCAAAAGCACAGAATATAAAGAGATGTGATTAATACATGCACTAAATATTTACTGGGCCTCTTCCACGTGCCCAGCACTGCCACTGGGCTTGTGAATTCTCAGAAAACTTGTAAGCATGACCTTCATTTGCCCTGGGAGAGTTAGCTCTGCCTTAAGAGGTGGTCCATAGAAACTCACAGAGGAATTAACAACCCAGGAACTAGTAATTCAAAAAATGTAACAATATGAATACTCCAAATCAGTGTTCCTCAAACCTGAATAATGTTTGGATTCCTTTAAAAAAAAGATTCTTCCCAGATCTCCAGTGTTGACTTAAATTATGTTTTATTATAATATTAATTAAATCTATACAAATGTGAGAGTGGATGTAAACTTCTTATGCTTACAGCTCGGACAATAAAATCAAAACAAGTTTTAAAATTAAATACAAATATGGGGTGCCTGGGTGGCACAGTCGGTTAAGCCTTCGGCTCTTGATTTCGGTTCAGGTCATGATGTCATGGTTCGTGAGTTTCAGGCCTGCATCGGGCTCTGTGCTGACAGCACAGAGATTCTCTCTCCCTCTGCCCCGTCTTTCTTTCTCTCTCTCTCTCTCTCTCTCTCTCTCTCTCTCTCTCTCAAAAATAAATAAATAAAAACTTTTTAAAACTAAATTAAATTAAATACAAATAAAAAGATAAAACCAAAGAAATTTTAAAATAGCTTTAGTTTAATGTGATAATTGATGTTTTCCTTAAACTTGATTGATACTATGGGACATAATAGTGGAAAACTATGCTTGAGCATTTCCTATTTTACTTGTTACCAACATGAGTCTTCTGATTCTGAAAATGACAACTCGTCACTTGAATCAGGGTCATTGGGTCCTCTGCCATCATACTGTTGTTCATTTTAATTACCTCACTTTTAACCACTGATGCACTACTTTGATAGAAGAGTCAACACAAAGTGCAGAACTGGGGAAAAGATCTCCATTGGCCTGTTTTCAAATCTGCTTATTGGTAGTGAAGTGTTAACACATAGATGTCATGGGGAATGCATCCACAAAACGGGTCTGCTTACAAAGCCAGCGTGGTGCCGCCTGCTGCTGTTCAAGTTCTTGTTCAGCTAAGTGCCCTCCAATCATCTCATTTCCTTCCCCTCTTTTCTGTTCAAGCTCCTTCAAAACCATTGCTTATGTGGTTTGCCTGGACATCAACTGGCTTTCACATGGCACCACCGAGGCACTGAAATCATAAACTGAAACTCAAACAGGTGCACCCAGATGATGTCTTAAGCTTAGACTATTTTAAATCTTAGCATCGAAATTAAAACATTTTAGGGGAAACTGGCTAGATAGTCAGAAAAACGTGTGACTCTTGATCTTGGGTGGTGGCTTTGAGCCCCACGTTGGGTGTAGATATTACTTAAAAAAAAAAATAAACTTAAAAAAAAGAAAAAAAGAAATGAAAACATTTTGTAAAATCTGAGGATACCTCCCCAAAGATAAATCTGGGGGTCTCCAGAGGTCCAGGGACCTCAGTTCAAGGAAGGGAGCACAGTTTGGATGGCAGAGGGAGATGCAGAAAGCTGATAAGGTCACGGAAGATTTGGGACAACGACATAGTTGGAACTGGATGGGAAGATGGGGAAAGGACTTAGGAAACAGAGAAGGGAAGACTGAACCTCCAAGTAGTAACTACGGTGTTCACGAATCAACATCACCTGATGTCCCCTCCTCTAGTTATCCTGGCCCGCCTGTCTTCCTTCAGTTGCTGTAACAGACAGAACTGTTGTTTTGAGGTCTCTTCTGGCATTGTTTCTCTGGATGCAATTCTCAACACCCTATCTTGTTTGAAGCCTAGCTCCTTCTCTTTTATTTGGTCTTTATCCAAACTATTAGTCTGTCAGAAAGGTCTTCACTAATCCCCTAATCTTAATATGGTTCCTCACATTATTCTTCCAAAGAACCCACTCTTTTCCTTTGAGGTTTGTATTAGTTTCCTATTGCTGCTGTAACGAAATAACACAAACTTGGTGATTAAACAATACAAACGTATCCTCCTACAGTCCCAAAGGTCAGAAGTCCTAAAACCAAGGTATCAACAAAGCTGCATTCCTTGTGGAGGCTTCAGAGGGGAGTCTGTGTCTTTCCCTGTTCTGGTTTCCAGAGGGTGCCTGCATTCCTTGGCTCACAGCTCCTTCCAGTTTCAAAGCCCGTGACATAGCATCCTCCATTCTATCTCTGTGCCCACCATCACGTTACTTTCTCTGACTCTGACCCTCCTGCCTCCCTTTTATAAAGACCCTCATGGTGACATTGGGCCTTCCCAGACAATCCAGGAAAATCTCCCCATCTCAAGAGCCTTAGCTAACCACATTTGCAAAGTTCCTTTTGTCATGTAAGGTAACATATTCACAGGTTCTGGGGATTAGGATGTAGACATCTCTTGGGGTCATAATTATTCCATAACAAAGGCTCTTCCTACAACTCAACTGGTTTCCTCTTTATTGCCTACCTCACACATCAGACTGTAGGTCCCATGGGTGAAAGAACTATGACTGTATTATGGTGTTGAGGGCATAGGAAATGGTCATTATATATTTAATAATGAGATATCAATAAAGGAATGGCAGGTATATGAAGACGGAGAGCGTGGCTGAGATATCTTCTAAGGAAGGTGGACGTGGCCATTCTGTCTGCTCCAGATTTCACTAAAAAATGGTAGGAAGCAAACCAACCTTGCTCAAGACACCTTGCTCTCACTGCTCTAGAGTGTGTCAAACCTAGAGAAGGTCTCTAACTGGCCAGGGGGTTCCAGTGTCCACCCCATTATGGACCAATCCACATGGCCAAGAAAATAAGGTGAGGTGATAATCAGCACCATTACAGCCACCAAGATGCAGTTGGCAACGGGCATTTCCAGAAAAAGGTGATGGTGATGCTGCTGCCAGATGGGGGAAAGGAATGTTGGACAGACAGGTAGAACAAATTTCCTGCCCAACAATATCCCAGCACTTATTCCCAATAAAAGCTTATCACTAAATCATCTTGTGCCTTTTAACCCTCTTTCTTTCCTTCTGTATGTACCTCCCTCTCTAATGGTTTGTCCTTTAGCTAATCTTTCCATACCTTCTATCTTTCCATCTTTTCCCTCTTTCCTCCAAAATACATGGCTGATATATAAAACTGAACTATAACATTTATTACATTTATGTAAATGTGTTATACCTACAAACTAAAGTTTTGTATCCCCAGCTCTTATTTTGAAAGCAAATGAGCTGGAACATTCTACACTCAAGAGTGCAGTAGAGAGCCCCTGGTTAGAAGCTTGAGGTCTTGCTATCTGGCACTAATTCTCTAGCTAGATGTATGACTCAGACAAAGTCACTTGCCCAGACTTGGCTTTAAATTTCTTTGTGTAAAATGAAAAAATGGGTCTAAATGATCTCTAAGACTGTGAACATCTCTGAAATTCTATTACGCAAAGGTAAAGGGCAACTAACATAAAAGGAAGGATGTTCATAACCAGGAAGGTGGGTTGCGTATAATCTGAATGTGTTATTTTGTTTCTAGCAATCATTGCCCTTTGATAATAATAGCAACAATAATAGTAGCTTGCATTTATTGAATGATTCCCTTGTCCTAGGCACTATTCTAAGTAGTTCACATGTGTCAACTCACTTAATCCCCAGCTGGGGACGACTAAAGCACAATCGACAGAAAGATGTTCTGCCCCTGAATTATAGCTCCCTGAAAACAGTCTCCCCATGACAGTGGGTCCACAAATCAGGAAAAATATAGCTATTTACTGAGCTGTCCCTACTGCTGAATTTGCACCCATTTTACTTAACCCTCACAAGAGCCCACAAGATAAACATTAAGGTACTTCTCCCTTCAGCTGACAAACAGTAACTCTTTAAAAAGAGATGTTCTGGCTCAAATTAGTGATAGGAGAGGATCCTTAACTCACCTCCTCCCATGAACACACTGAATCTACAGCTGCCTATGGAACAACATCCTCTAGGAAAAAAAGCCTAAAAACTGGCTGAGTGATTCCTATGCATCAGATGATTGAGATAAAGTCTATATCTCAATAAGTGGGTAGAAGAAACCGGGACACAGTCTTGCCATAAGCCTCATGACCAGTGCAGTGACCTGCAGTCCAGAGTGGACACAAAACCCAGAACTTCTCCTTGAGGAGTGAAGGATTTGAACCCCACATTGTGCATCCCCAACTTCCCAGACCTGCACCTGGGAGATGAGCCTGCAAAACAGCCAGGTTTGAAATGTAATAGTACTTACATCCAAGATCCACAAGACTACAGCGATCTAAGAAAAGGCTCCTAAATGGCTCATGCACTCAGACTCCACTACCCCAAAGCCCAGGATGGAAGTAGTCAATCAAAGGGAATCAGACTTTGTGTGGGAGGGGCTCATTTGCTTGACTTGGAGCATCAGCCTGAGGGACAGGCATAGGAGATAAAAGGAGATGTGATAGATTAAAGATGACCACCAATGATTTGCTGCTTCCCCATCAAGAAGTGGGAACTATTTCCCTTTCTCTTGAATCTGGACTGACCCCATGACACTCTACCCAGTCAAAGGTGATCAAAGTTACACGGGAACAGTTCTAGACTAAGGCCTTGCACTGGTGGCTTCTCGTTTTGCATTCTGGGAAACCAGCAGCCATGCTATAAGGAAGTCCAAGCTATCCTGCTGGAGATAAGGATCACATGGAGAGGTCTGGGAGGATGAGACACTACAGAGAGAGAAAAAGAGAAAGAAACTGAACCACATAGAGGAGTATTCTAGCCAACCATCAGCACCCAGGCTCCAGACATGTAAAAGAGGCCTTCTTCTCCCCGCATCCTTTTTTTTACCTTTTGACCCTCTTCACCCATTTCTCCAAACCCCAACCCCTGTCTTATGACAACCACTAACTGTTCTCTGTATTCCACTTACAATTGCATCAAAAATAATAACATATCTAGGAATACATTTAGGCAAGGAAGTGAAAAAACTGTATATTGAAAACTACAGGACATTAATGAAAGAAATTGAAGAAGACACAAATAAATGGAAATACCTTCTGTGCCATGGATTAGAATAATCAATATCATTAAAATGTCCATACTACCCAAAGCAATCTACAGATTCAGTACAATGCTTGACAAAACTCCAAAGGCATTTTTCAAATAAATAAATAATTCTAAAATCTGTATGGAACCACAAAAAACTCTGAATAGCCAAAGCAATTTTTCTTTTTAAGTTTATTTATTTATTTTGAGAGAGAGCGTGTGTACGTGCACATGAGCCAGGGAGTGGCAGAGAAAGAGAATCCCAAGCAGGCTCTTCACTGTCAGCACAGAGCCTGACAAGGGTCTCAAACTCACAAACCATGAGCTTGTGACCTGAGCTGAAACTAAGAGTCAGATACTTAACTAAATGAGCCACCAAGGCACCCCAAATATGGTCACATCTTTTTTTTTTTTTTAAGTTTATTTTGAATAGCCAAAGCAATCTTGAGAAAAAAGAACAAAGCTGGAAGGGTCACAGTTCTCCATTTCAAGGTATATTGCAAAGTTATAGTAATTAAAACCATGTGGTTTTGGCATAAAAACAGATACATGGATCAATGGAATAGAATATAGAGCCCAGAAATGAACCCGTGCATATACAGCCAATTAATTTATGACAAAGGAGCCAAGAATATACAATGGGGCAAGGAAAATCTCTTCAATAAATGGTGTTGCGAAAACTGGACAGCCACATGCAAAAGAATAAAACTTGGCCACTATCTTACACAATACACAAATCAACTTGCAATGGATCCAAGACAAGAACATAAGACCTGAAACCACAAAACTCCTAGAAGAGAACATACATGGTAATTTCCTTGATATAGGTTTTAGGGGTGATTTTTCAAATCTGACACCAGAAGCAAAAGCAACAAAAGCCAAAATAAGTGGGGCGCCTGGGTGGCTCAGTCAGTTGAGCGTCCAACTTCGGCTCAGGTTGTGATCTCACGGTTTGTGGGTTCGAGCCCCGCGTCGGGCTCTGGGCTGACAGCTCAGAGCCCGGAGCCTGCTTCGGATTCTGTGTCTCCCTCTCTCTCTCGGCCCCACCTCTGCTCATGCTCTGTCTCTCTCTGCCTCTCAAAACTAAAGAAACGTAATAAAAAAAATTTTTTAAAAAAGCCAAAATAAGTAAGTGGGACTACATCATACTGAAAAGCTCCTGCAGAGCAAAGGAACCCATCAACAAAATGAAGAGGCAATCTGCTGAATGAGAGAGGCCTTCTTACATCATCCAGCTAGCTAACCCACCACCTGGATGCAGCCACACAAAACACCCCAAAGGAGACAAGCGGAAGAACTTCTAGTCAACCCTAAACTCATGAGAAATAATAAGTCACTGTCGCTTTAAGGCAAAAAGTTTTGGGGTGGGCTGTTATACAGAATTATTTATGTGAGAGGCATCTGGGTGGCTCATTTGGTTAAGCATCTGACTCTTGATTTCGGCTCAGGTAATGATCTCAGTTCGTGAGTTCGAGCCCCACATTAGACTCTGCACTCATAGTTCAGAGCCTGCTCGGCATTCTCTCTCTCTCTCTCTCTCTCTCTCTCTCTCTCTCTCTCTCCCTCTCTCTGTTCCTCTCCCACTTGTACTCTCTCTCTCTCAAAATAAATAAATAAACTTAAAGAAAAGAATTATTTTTCTGAAACAGAGACAACAAACTCTTCCTCATCTCTTCTCAGTTACACGGGTGCTTTGACCCAGTGAAAGCAGTAAATGTCGGTTACTTGATATAAGTTATGGGATATAACATACCTCTTATAATACAGAAGGATAGCTGTTCTCCCACAGAGTACAAGAGAGTTTAGCCTGGAGTCGAATGGCACCAATGCTAGGTCTTGCCTTCTCATGCAAACCAGACAGCAGCAAAGATGAATGGATAGCTTTGGTCATCTCAACCATCAAAGCAAATGGACACATGATCACTTCGGCCGTTAATCAGAATCCATCACAAAGAGAAGAAACTGCTGGTCTGTCTTGTCTCAGCCACCAATTATCTTCATCATCCCTATGTTCCATAAGGACCTCAGGGAACTGGCATCCTTGGGCTCACGATACTGCAGGTGGCAGGCAGTGATGCTACAGTCACCTACACACAGCAAAAGTCACATGATTCAGGGTCCACCTTGGTACTTCTGCCTTGTGGAATTGTCCTGAGTACCTCAAACCCCTGGATTTAGCTCTTTGGTCTGTTCTGATCTGCCTTTGATGTGTTTTCCTGATTTCTAGATTTTTGCAGCCCGTTCCACTCCCATCTATCTGATGTTTCAGGTTTAACCAGAATATTCAGGCCTCTGGTTCAGATGCACCTCAGGGATGATTGTTCAGGGTTACAATACCCATGTCCCTGCACTGGTCAATTATCCAATAAACATACTCTGAGCAACTACTAAATGCACTAATGATAAAAGCATTAGATCTGACTTCTATCCAGACACCAAGAGCTTCCAAATTAAAAATAAGTCCTGTATTCTATCTCTCCCAAAAGAGTATGGGGTTCCACTTAATAAATACTTTGGTAAATAGAAAGTGATATCCCATACAGAGACATCCAATCTGCAGTGAATCAGAAAACCATAAAATACACTTGACATTAAAATTATTCTGCATTGGGGCGCCTGGGTGGCGCAGTCGGTTAAGCTTCCGACTTCAGCCAGGTCACGATCTCGCGGTCCGTGAGTTCGAGCCCCGCGTCAGGCTCTGGGCTGATGGCTTGGAGCCTGGAGCCTGTTTCCGATTCTGTGTCTCCCTCTCTCTCTGCCCCTCCCCCGTTCATGCTCTGTCTCTCTCTGTCCCAAAAATAAATAAAAACGTTAAAAAAAAAATTAAAAAAAAAATTATTCTGCATCGAAGTCAATCATTTTTTGAGAATTCATAAGACCCTTCAGGATCTAACAGATCCTCTGGAATATCATTATGAATATCCGTTATCATTCTGCTTACAAAGCAGAGAAATGCCAATTAGCAGAGATTTCCTATTGACAGAACACCAGCTAAGCCAGCTCTCACTTGTGGGGGGGGGGGGGGGGGGGGGAGAGGGAAGAAAGACATTAGCAAAACAGAGAAAATAAGCAGAAATTACAAAGTCGGAGAGAAAAGCATACATTTTTCACCAATGCAAACTTTGAAATTTCCAGTGCCCAATCTTGGAACAAGGCAGAGATAAAGATTGGTTGGCATTTCCATTAAGTGTTGTGTCCTTACCAGACCCTTCTTTCAGATTCGAACTAGGGTGGAGCCGGGGGAGGGCTCCCTTACTTTCTTCTTGGGGAACAAAGGCTTCTGGTTGTTTGGAAAAGATGAAATCTTTCTCACATCCTAAAAGGATCTGGGGAAGGTAATTATTGAAGGAGATTTACACTTCAATGTTAGAAATAAAGAAGCCACTCCAAAGAGGGGTTTACAGATTACAATACGACCAGAACCATCGCAGGGACTTGTTAATGGCACCCAGCTGAGTTCTGGAAATATGTTTCAGAGAAATGTCCAAAAACCAGAGTGAAGAATTTGTCTTCCCACAGAATTATTTGAGGCCTCTAATTTCTTGAGAAAGGAATTACTGGCTCAAGAATTTGCAAGGCTGCAGTAATTAAACTAACAAATTATAAGTACATTTATCTGGATAAAAGATATTCATCACCCAGAGGGTGTGACTGCCACATCCCACATGCTCGGCGTCCGTAATTCTCCCATCAGGCACCTATTTGCTCTGCACTGTGGGAAAAGTTTGCTTAGAAAGGAAGGATTTCACCTGCAACGCCCCTCACTCAGGTCCTCTGAATGACAAACCCTGAATGACAGCTACATAGAAGGCTTCAGGATGCAGGGGACAAGGGAGGGAGGGAGGGAGAGCCTATCCATTTTAATGCCCGCAGCAGCAGGAAATTAAATCTCCACTATGCAAAGCTCTGTGGCCAGCATAAGATATGAGAAGAAATATCTAAGTGTGGTTATAAACGAGAAAGGTCAAAGACTTATTTTTCTTCTTCACCTTTATGCAATTTATTGGGAAACTGGCATATCATTACTCAAAAAGATAGAAATGAGACTGTTACAGTTGCTTTTACTTCGCTGGCCGAGTCAAACTTTGCATTTCAGAGCAGTTCCTCATGGCAGGGGTGAGGGCATTTATGCTGCCAGGTTTACCCAGGGGTGGGAATAAAAATGATTAAGTCTGGTCACCCTGTCTACATCCCTGGTTAATGATTTGCATGCTATTTAACGATGTCCACAGTGTCACCAGCAAACTCAGTGGGCTCACTCACTAGTCCATCATCCCAATCACCAAAAAAATATTAAATAAGAGCTTCTGCTTAAGGTATTCTTTGAACTGACCCAGAGTATTGAAAAGTGCCTTTATAGGTGCAAACTTTGTCCTTGGCTCCCTGACTGATGGCAGGGTGTTCTGGGGCCTGATCTTTTTGAAAATAAGAATGGGGAACAGAACCCAATGCTCAGAATTGTAATGAACAGCATTTCCTTACTCACTCCTGGGTTAGCTGTTAATCTTAACCCTGGACTTCGACTAAGATGTCTAGTTCTTCCACCTTAACTCTCCTGCCCTGTTATTGTGGCCATTCCCTACCACTGCCACACCCAAGTGCTCACAAGCACATAGATACCTTCAGTTGGTTGGTTGGTGTTATGGGCTGAATTGTGCCCTCCCAAAATTCATATGCTAACGTCCTAATCCCTAGTACCTCAGAATGTGATTGTATTTTTTTTTTAATTTTTAATGTTTATTTATTTTTGAGAGAGAGAGACAGAGACAGTATGAGCAGGAGAGGGGCAGAGAGAGAGGGAGACACAGAATCCGAAGCCGGCTCCAGGCTGTGAGCTGTCAGCACAGAGCCCCACGCGGGGCTCCAACTCACGAACCATGAGATCATGACCTGAGCTGAAATCGGAACTTAACCGGCTGAGCCACCCAGGTGCCCCAGAATGTGATTGTATTTGTAAATAAGGTCTTTAGAAAGGCAAAAGGAAGTCACTAGGGTAGGCCTGAATCCAATCTGAATGGGCACAGACAAGCACGGGAAAGGCCATGTGAAGATACCAGCACAAGGCAGCCATCTACAAGCCAAGAGGAGAGGCCTTAGAAGAAACCAACCCTGCCAATCCCTTGACCTTGGACTTCTCAGCCTCTAGAACTGTGAGAAAATAAATATCTTCTGTTTAAGTCATCCAGTCTGTGGTACTTCGTTATGGAAGCTTGAGTAAAGTAATACGGTTGGTTCAACCTTCAACATGCCTGGGTGAGCTTATCTTCCACTGAATATAAACTAAGTGAGAAGGTCATTCCTGTCTCCTGACTGTGAGGGCAGGCAGACTAAATTAAAACGGACCAGAGAGGACCAGTATTGGGGTGAAATTCCAAGATGTTGAAGGAAACTGGATCGTAAAGCTTCTTCTGCACCTTCTCCTTTAGCACCTGCTGGGCTGCTGGAGGGGTTACTCGGGGAGTCAGCAGAACTGAGAGATGTGACCTGATTGGATCCCTTAAGTGAGAACCTGAAACCATACACAAGAGCAAAAGGACTAAGGAAAGAATTCCAACTGATTTTGTTAACTGGTTGTTTTAAAAAACTTATAGTACTCATCAGTATACACAGTAACACGGTTATAAAAACATTCTAATGAAAGTTTAGGCTAAATTAATCGATGTATAGTGTGCAGAACCAGGGAGGTAAACCCAAATGTCCATCGACAGATGAATGGATAAAGAAGACGTGGGAAATATATACAATGGAGCATTACTCAACAATCAAAACGAATGAAATCTTGCCATTTGCAACTACGTGGATGGAACTAGAGGGTATTATGCTAAGCAAAATTAGTCAGTCAGAGAAAGACAAATGTCATATGACTTCACTCATATGCGGAATTTAAGATACCAAACAGATGAACATAGGGAAGAAAAGCAAAAATAATATAAAAATAAAGAGGGGGGACAAAACCTAGGAGAGTCTTAAATACAAGAGAACAAACTGAGGGTTGCTGGAGGGGTTGTGGGAAAGGGATGGGCTAAATGGGTGATGGGCATTGAGGAAGGCACTTGTTGGGATGAGCACTGGGTGTTATACATAGGGGATGAATCACTGGAATCTACTCCTGAAATCATTATTACACTATATACTAACTAACTTGGATGTAAATTTAAAAATAAATAAATTAAAATTAAAATTAAAAAAAAGATGTTGGGAGGTGAAGCAGAGGCGTATGCCTCAAAAATATTTTGCTGAGCACAGTTCCAGGGGTCTCATTTGACTCAGATCATGAAAAGCTAATGAATAATAAGGATGGCCAAGAGTTTGGAAAACACGTTATATGAGAAGCCATTTTTGGAAATGGGTGTTTGGCCTGAAAGTGGGATGTTTCAAAGGGTACAAGACAGCTGCCTTTACCACTTGAAAAGGCAATCTTGTCTTTGTAGGATTAGATTAATTTGTATCACACTCCAGGGGAAAAACCAAGACAAAAAGGTAGATATTACTTAGAGGGACTTCAAGAAGTTTTAACAGTGGTGTCCAGTAATCCTGAGATTGAGTTAGTTTTAAATGTGAGAGGACTTCCGTACAAATTGAAAGGTAATTTTGAAGTTAAAAATCAAACATTCGGTAAGGAAATATTAATCAAGCATCTACCACATGCAGAGTTCCGGGCTGACAAAAATGAAGGACTTCCGTGGGTTTTGTCTGCCCACCCTCCCCACCCCCCATTTTGCAGGGAGAATTGGTTCTCCATATTCCCACTGGTCACACTGAGGTTGTCAGATACCAGTGCCCCAGCTCAAGACTACATACAGTCACAAAGAGGGCATGTGACCCCGGCTCAGTCAATCACAGCATCTCACACCCACAGCAAAAGCGAATGGTCAAGAATGAATAATCCAAGTCAGTCCAATCAGGCCCTTCTCTGAATTTGTGATAGATGTGAAGAGACATGTAGGGGTAGGTGCAGGTGTCTCAAGTTCAAATTCACTGAAAATCTGTACACAGGGAGTGGCGTGATGAAAGCAGAGCGGGAAGAGGATAGAAGTGTGCAATACGACCCCGGAAGCGGGGTTAGGAAGGGAAGGAGCGCTCAGTCCAAGGACATGATTCTGACGCCTCTGAGGCTGGTAATGCAGGCCTGAGCTAGAGGCCTCTGCACAGGACAAAAGCGGAGTTGACCGGAACTCTATTCTCACGAGGCCTTTTAAAGATGCATGGCTTCGGGCGGCTGGGTGGTGCAGTCGGTTAAGCGTCCGACTTCAGCCAGGTCACGATCTCGCGGTCCGTGAGTTCGAGCCCCGCGTCGGGCTCTGGGCTGATGGCTCGGAGCCTGGAGCCTGTTTCCCATTCTGTGTCTCCCTCTCTCTCTGCCCCTCCCCCGTTCATGCTCTGTCTCTCTCTGTCCCAAAAATAAATAAACGTTGAAAAAAAAAAAATTTAAAAAAAAAAAAAAAGATGCATGGATTGTAGACACGAGCACACATACACACACACGCGCACACACACACACACACCCCAAAGGACATACAAGGGGAATTTCATTTTAGCTCCTTCCACCCAAGAACAGATTAATTTTGCTCATTCTGTTGCTGAAACCATCATCCTATGGCAGGGTACAGCTTGCCATCAACTGACAGACTCCCAAATACATGAACATTTTTAATCAGGAAAGGTCAATAAAGCATATTGGCCCCATTATTATGGATTACATGTTCCTTTTCTTTTATTTTTAAAATTCCTTTATTTTGAGACAGAGAACAAGTGGGAGAGGGGCAGAGAGAGTGGGGGACAGAGGATCTGAAGCAGGCTCTAAGCTGGCTGATAGATAGCAGAGAGCCCAATGCAGGGCTCAAACTCATGAACTGTGAGATCATCACCTGAGGTGAAGTCAAATGCTTAACCGGCTGAGCCACCCAGGCACCCTGAGTATTCCTTTTCTGAGCAAAAACCCAATAGCCTTCCTTGGGACTGTGGGGCGGGGCGGGGGGGGGGGGTGGGCAGTGGGACTTAAATGTCACTTTGGAATCACCATCTGAGAATGACATACAAATAACTACCGTCAGCCAAAATCCAGGGAAAACATTACTTGGATATCACTCCAGGGCTTGGGAACTGATTCAGAAAGAACTCCTGCATTCAACCATTCAACAAGAAAGCACTCGCTGGAGGTTTATAGTGAGTTACACTAAAATACTATGAAACACTTACAGAGTAGAATACAGCTTCCAAAACCTATTCATATATTTCACCTGATTTTACCCTCTCAATAATACATTCAGGGAGGCAGGGGCGCCTGGGTGGTTCAGTTGGTTGCGCATCCGACTTCAGCTCAGGTCATGGTCTCACAGTCTGTGAGTTCGAGTCCCACATCGGGCTCTGTGCTGACAGCTCAGAGCCTGGAGCCTGCTTCGGGTTCTGTGTCTCCCTCTCTCTCTCTGTCCCTCCCTCCCCCCACCAGCCCCCATTCATGCTCAGTGTCTTCTATCTCTCAAAAATAAATAACCATTTTTGGGGCGCCTGGGTGGCGCAGTCGGTTAAGCGTCCGACTTCAGCCAGGTCACGATCTCGCGGTCCGTGAGTTCGAGCCCCGCGTCAGGCTCTGGGCTGATGGCTCAGAGCCTGGAGCCTGTTTCCGATTCTGTGTCTCCCTCTCTCTCTGCCCCTCCCCCGTTCATGCTCTGTCTCTCTCTGTCCCAAAAATAAATAAAAAGTTGAAAAAAAATAACCATTTTTAAAAAATACATTCAGGGAGGCAGAGCTGATATTATTACTTCAGGGCTTAGGTGGAGGAGACATGAGGCTCTGAGAAGCAAAAGGACTTACCCAAAGACTTTCAGTAGGTAGTGTTGAACCCAGGCCTGGAATCTTTTGACTCCAAGTCCGGACAACTTGACTTTGCAACTTGACATGGCACGTAGGTAGGGAGGCCAGGGCTCACTCCTGGCGCCCCCTGCAGGGTTGGGAAGCCTCCTTTATGCACAGAGAATGGAAAGGTAACGGTGGACCACACAAAGTCAAGTTCTAGCTCTGCCACAAACCAGCTGTAGGACCTGAGCAAGTTGCTTCCTAAGAGTTGACAGCAAG
The DNA here is from genome assembly GCF_016509475.1 of Prionailurus bengalensis. Lineage (NCBI taxonomy): Eukaryota > Metazoa > Chordata > Mammalia > Carnivora > Felidae > Prionailurus > Prionailurus bengalensis. Next base: position 70,619,308 of record NC_057356.1, on the reverse strand, counting down.
TAGAGTACATAATAGCCCAAGAGTAAAGAACTGGGAGCAGAGCCCAGGAAGCTCTACACTGCAAATCTACTGGAGGAGCAGGGACTGGTGGGACAAGGGCTTCCTGGAGAACCACAGCCACGTTCACCCTAAAAGCACCAGGGAGCCCCATTCGTAGTAATTTATCCTGAAGAGAGAGCCGGGGTACTGAGGGAAGGGTTAGAGGGAAGTGCTGATTTAAAGTCTCTGAGCTGGTCTCCAAGCCAAGCTCAGCATCTACCAAGTCATGCCTGAGTCAAAGGAGAAGATTTTTTAAAAATGTTTATGTATTTATTTTGAGACAGAGAGAGCCCATGCAGGGGAGCAAGAGAGAGAGAGGGAGAGAGAATCCCAAGCAGGCTCCACACTGTCAGCACAGAGCCCGCTGCAGGGCTTGAGCTCACAAACTGTGAGATCGTGACCTGAGCCGAAATCAAGAATTGGACACTTAACTGACTGAGCCACCCAGGCGCCCCTAAGGAGAAGATATTAAATAATAACAAAGAAGAAGAGGAAGAGGAAGAGGTAGCTTGAGTAAAAACCAGAACTATTTCCTCAAATCTCTGTCAGACAGTGAGTATGGCACGTGACATTTGACAAGCCAGTCACCCCCATTTTCTCACTGCAAAATGGGATATCTATGCTAGCACACCTGGGATTGCTGTAGAATTAAATGCAAGGATTCATTATGCACTTGGCAAAACGTCTAGCACATGATTCTTTTGCTGTTCCTAACGTGGCTTCACTGCTTTGGTATCTGGTGACAAAGTGCAGTACAAGCGGTCCCTTTTGGGGGTTTCTGGCAGGTAGTTCTAGGTTTGGCCCAGTCAGTATCCCCTTTTCTAAATTACAGGACCTCTCTTTCCTGTGGGAAACCCATTCTGGTGGTTGGACGTGACCAGCACAACCACCTTTCACCACAGGGAAGGCATATAACCAGATGTGGTCAGTCACAGCTTCCCATTCCCCGGGCCACAGTGAGGGGTTCTGGAATGGCAGGTGACCACAGACAAGCCAATCCAATCCCTTCCAAGGGACCTGATATGTGAATTCCAGGAGAAAGAGAGAGAAGGTCTTTCTTCCTCTGGGGCTTGGAACAGCTCCAAGAGAAAAGATTTGTGAGAAAGAAGCCAGGGAAAGTTCAAGCAGAGCCAAGAGAAGGAGAGCTCAAACCTGATGATCCTCAGCGTCCAGCTGCATGGGAATCTGGCTCCTCTCGTTCAACTTTCCAGTCAGATGAGCCAATAAAGTCCCCACTGGGCTTAATGCAGTGGAGTTTTCTCAGACTTATGACCAAGAATCCTAAGTGATTCAGATTGTTGCTAGGTAGATTGGAGCTCAGAACAGACCTGGCAGCCTGAGCGCCAAGACAGATCCTTTTCCATCTGGAACAGAGAAGGACAAAGAAGAACTCAGCTCCCAGCTGCATTTTGGCAAGTCTATAGCACATATCACCACAGCAAACAAAAGCAGAAGAGGAGGATACCAGCAGAGGCCGGTGTCATTTGAAAGGACTATCTGCTAGGAGCCAAATTAAAAGTATATTGAGTTTTTAAATTGGGTTTTTCCTTTTAAATGCATCTTCCTTTATCCTTTCATAGTTTCTTTCCATATTAGAAAAAAACATTTGCTCCAGCCTTGGGGGCTGGGATTTGGTGTTAACTCTAAAGGAAAGAATGAAAGTATCTTTCCTCCCTCCACCCACCAAGTCCCCATATAAACACTGGCATCATGGTTCCAAAAACTGAACCTTTCTTACACTTGAGGAAGAGGAAACAAGTTTTGAGTCGCTGATGATTTAAGGTCCTGTCTGCTGAGCCATCATGCTGCTCTACACTTCATCAGGAATCAAAGCTACGATTTCACTCATATGCGGAATTTAAGAAACAAAACAAATGAACATGGGGAAGAGTGGGGGAAGATAGGGAATCAAACTATAAGAGACTCTTAACTATAGAGAACAAACTGAGGGTTGATGGAGGGATATGAGTGGGGGATGGGCTAAATGGATGATGGGCATTAAGGAGGCACTTCTTGAGATGAGCACTGGGTGTTATATGTAAGGAATGAATCACTAAATTCTGTGCCTGAAGCCAATATTATACTATATGTTAACTAACTAGAATTTAAATAAAATTTTGGAAAAAAGGGAAATTCGTCACTGAAATATTTTTTCCTACTTAAAAGAAAAAATGTAAAAGAAAATATAAAAACTGCAACTTTTTAATGGTTAAATGCCTTTGTAATGAGTTATGTTTAATTAATCCATTTTTATACCATTGGAACAGAGTTGATATGACAGGAAATTCAGGGGAGATGATGTCTATATTATCATAGCTGCATCATTCTCTACCATTGTCCATTCTATGGTATTAACTTTCTTTCATCATGTGTATAATTATGTACAATAAAATATTCAGAGCCTAAAAAAAATCACATGATAGAAAAGAAAGGAAGAGGGCTTTCGCATATTGGAAGATTAAAGATTTGGGTTGGAGGGACATCTGGGTGACTCAGTTGGTTAAGCGTCTGACTTCAGCTCAGGTCATGATCTCACAGCTCTCGAGTTTGAGACCTGCATCCGGCTCCGTGCTGACAGCTCAGAGCATGGAGCCTGCTTCGGATTCTGTGTCTCCTTCTATCTCTGCCCCTCCCCCACTTGTGCTCTGTCTCTCTCTGTCCCTCAAAAATAGATAAATGGAAAAAAATTAAAAAAAATAAAAAAGATTTGAGCTGGAGCCAAATAAAGGAGGGAGGGGCCAAATAGAAGAGGTTCCGGGGCAAAGTTCAGAAACTGTCCTTTGTTTGTAGGTGACCTCTCTGGAAAGTCAGAGTTGGCAGAGAAGGAAGAAATCTGCTGGCAGGGATACTATCCGAGTACCCGGAAGCCAGGCTGAGCCCAGACCTCTTAAGACAGGGACACTCATCAGGTTACTGTCTGTAGGTGGACAGGAGCATCACCTGGCCTGTATCCAGGGGTTCACCCACTGCCAGGCCTAGTCTGAATTGCAGCCGCACTGCCTGGACCTAGAGTCTTCAGACTACGTCTACATAGTCTACGTAATCTGACTGCTGTGAAGATATTTCCCCCACCCCCTCAACCCAAGGAAACCACTAGATAGTTTCTTACAGGAGAGGAGATTATGGAAACGAGTTCCTATAGCTGTATTTTCAGGCCACACTAGGGTGTCCAGAGCAAGGAGACTCGTTTGGACAAATAACTATCACGTGACTATTAGCAAAGCATGGACACTCAGAGGGCCATCAAGAAGCTACAAGCAATCTGTGCCTTTATTTCAATTTCTCATTACCTAAAGCAGTAGACTCCAAGATTTTCTAACTAAAAACCCATTCAATAAAAATTTGAACATGGGGGGGCGCCTGGGTGGCGCAGTCGGTTAAGCGTCCGACTTCAGCCAGGTCATGATCTCGCGGTCTGTGAGTTCGAGCCCCGCGTCGGGCTCTGCGCTGATGGCTCAGAGCCTGGAGCCTGTTTCCGATTCTGTGTCTCCCTCTCTCTCTGCCCCTCCCCCATTCATGCTCTGTCTCTCTCTGTCCCAAAAATAAATAAAAAACATTGAAAAAAAAATTAAAAAAAAAAATTTGAACATCGGTTCTCTATATACACAGTGGACTCTTGAACAACACAGATTTGAACTGCATAGTTTCGCTTAAATGTGGATTTTAAAAATACAGTACAGTATAAATTTATTTCTCTCCCTTATGACATTCTTAATAACATTTTTTTCTCTAGATTACTGTATTGTAAGAATTCAGTGCATAATACATACAACGTACAAAATATGTCTTCGTTGACCATTTGTGTTATTGGTAAGCCTTCTAGTCAACAGTAGGTTTTAGCAGTTAAATTTTGGGGGAATCAAAAGTTACACACCAGGGGCGCCTGAGCAGCTCAGTCGGTTAAGCATCCAACTCTATTTCGGCTCAGGTCAAGATCTCACAGTTTCGTGTGTTCGAGTCCCACATTGGGCTCTGCACTGTGTGAGGAGCTTGCTTAGGATCCTCCCTCTCTCTCTGCCCTTCCCTCAGCTCATGCTCTCTCTGTCTCTCTCAAAATAAATAACTTAAAAAATAAACTTAAAAAATAAAGATACACATGGTTTTTTGCCTGTGCGGAGGCTCAGCACCACTAACTCGTATGTTTTTCAAAGGCCAGCTCTATTCACTTATTTATGAATTATATACAGATCTCATAGTTCTACTACATATATCATAAAACACACACCAAAAAAAGGTGTTTTAAAAGACAACAAAGAAGCAAATAATATTTCTATTAAACATGTATTACTGAGTATATTATTGGCCAACATATAGTTAGGGTAAGGTTTGACATTAGGAACGGTGATATAAATTTATCTATTTTTAAAAATTTTTTTAACATTCATTCATTTTTTGAGAGACAGAGAGAGACAGTGCAAGCAGGGGAGGGACAGCGAGAGGGAGACACAGAGTCCAAAGCCGGCTTCAGGCTCTAAGCTGTCAGCACAGAGCCCGATGCGGGGCTCAAACTCACAAACCGTGAGATCGTGACCTGAGCTGAAGTCGGACACTCAACCGACTGAGACACCCTGGTGCCCCTAAATTTATATCTTAAATAACCTTGTCTTGACTTCACTTTTTTGGGCCAACCTCTTATTGGAGGATTATACTGTCACTATTTTTACCTCTTATTGTGTTTCACCGAGAACTTGCTTCCACTTAGAAATAGAACTGTTGGATCCACCATCTGCTCATACTTCGCTTGTCGTTTGCATTATTAGCGCCACCTTAATTCCACAAAGAGCTCAAAGCCACTCATCTGTTTTGTGCAGGTTAAATGAGACGTAATTTTTAAAAAATAATCTGTAAGTCCATTTAACCAAGCAAGCGTACAGAAAAATACACCAGAAACAAACAAAGGAGTGCAGTCCCACCACCAGCACCTCCACCTGACGGACCTCCATTCACCTTTCAGGATTCCTTAAGTCCTGTAAAGCACGTGGCCACACACTGTATGGACCAAGTGAAATGAGGGTCCAGGGTCACTCCATGGCTAAGTACTAGTAAACATTTAATTTGCTTTTTTAGGTTATAAATAAATAAAAGAGAAATTCTACTATTCTTTCAACAGCCTCTTGGATCATTTGCCACAGCCCCGTCCAAGACTGTGGCAGTGGCTGCGTCCCCTTCCAGCACCTCTCCCCCTTCTCAGCCAGCCTGCAGCTAGAGAAACCCAGTTGCCATCACCAAATCCTTCCATTCCCTGCCAGGTAAAGTCCAGATTCCTTAGCAGGGCACAGAAACTTTTGCACCAGGATGCTGTACCCTTCCAGCTCTCTCCCCTTCTCCCTCCCACAAACACTCTGTGGCCCACAGCAGCAGACACCTTCTCTAACAGACCAGGTTCTTCGAAGTCTTTGCAGTGGCTCTTTTCTCTGCCACGAACATCTCCCTTTAACTTTGCCTGCCTATAAATCTCCAACTCATCCTTCCAACTCCAAGTCACAAGTGACCCACTCTGTAACCCATGGAATTAACCATTAACTCAAGGTACAAGGATAGTCACATCTCTTTTCTTTTCCCACTCAATTATTTAAGCACACACTTTTCTCTTGGGACTTCCCCACATCCTCTAACTTTTTTTCTTTACAAAAAAAATTTTTTTAATGTTTATTCGTTTTTGAGAGAGAGAAAGACAGACACAGGGCGAGCAGGGGGGGGGGGGCAAAGAGAGGGGGAGACACAGAATCTGAAGAAGGCTCCAGGCTCTGAGCTGCCAGCACAGAGCCCAGTGTGGGGCTCAAACCCACGAACTATGAGCCACCCAGGTGCCCCTAATTTTTTTTCCTGACACATCAAAAGAGCATACTTCATCCCAAGTGTCAATCCACTTCCAAAACCCAGTAGAGAGAACTGGAGCCTGATCCAATTACTGCTATTACCTCTCATTTCCACATAGTGTTGTCTTGGAAACCTTGAGCACTTTCTCACTGTATACCTGTCACACAGTCCCTTGTCCCCTGTACACAGCCCCATGAACACTTGTGCACACTCTCGTGATGCTCCAGCTGGCCCAAGTCCCTTCACAGTCCCTACACTTGGACTCCAGGGTACCTTTTTAGGTCCATATATACAACCACTCATTGTCCCCAAAACTCAAATTCTCAGAAGGGGATTGATCCTGAAAGACATCCAGCTTCAGTAACATCCTGGGCTAAACCAGGTCCCCATCCAAAACACTTAGCCCTTTGGGTTAAAGCCGAAGTATAGATAACTCCTTTGTTCAAAGAAATTTTACTTTAGGGGGCTGTTAATTATTCCTCCCTCCACCACTTATCTCTTGTATACCCTGGGCTTCCTTAGCAAACTGATCAGGATCTCCTTGACTATCAACACTGCATACCAAGGCATGAAGCAGCTTCTGCTAAGCCACTCAAAAATGATAATAACAATAATAATAATAATAATGTCTTTTTGCTATACCTTTACCTCAGAGCACCTTCAAAATGGACCCTAATATCTGCATTTAGTTATTCCTGTACCAATAATAGCTGGAAGCTTATCAGACTAACGAAAAAGAAAAGCCAGTCTCCAAGAGCCCACCAGTCCACCTCATACACATAAAGTCCTCCCTGACCACCCTCAGCATAGAGCCACAAAGAGTCTGATACCATGTGACCGTAGCACTTGCTTCATAGATCATGTTATGAACTAAGTTGTGTCTCCCACCTCCCGCCCCAAAAAAAAACCTCATAGGTTGAAGTCCTAACCCCGATATCTCAGAATGTGACTATATTTGGAGACAATCTTTATAGAAATGATTAAGTTAAGATTAGGTGATTAGGGTGGGCCCTAATCCAGTATGACCGGTATGCTTATAAGAAGAAGGAATCTGAACACAGACACACACAAAGGGAAGATAAATGTGATGCCACAAGGTGAAGATGGCCATCTGCAAACCGAGGAAAGAAGCCTCACAAAAAACCAACACTGCCAACACTTTGATCTTGGATTGCCAGGCTCCAGAACCATGAAAAAACAAATGTCTATTGTTTAAGACACCCAGTCTGTGCTACCTCGTTACCGCAGCCCTAACAAACCAATATAAACCAATTTTGCCTATTAGGGAAAAGTCCTTGCTTCCTGGTTCTCGTCCATCTCTGTAATTTCTAGAGCTTTGCCCAGTGCCTGGTCGTTCTAAGTGCTCTGAGAGCATGTGTTACTGAAAGGAGGAAGGGATGGAGGGAACGGGGCAGGAGAGCCAGCAGAGGCCTGAGCCCTTGGAGTTACCACTTTATAGTCCATCTTCCAAGTTTCTTAAGCTGTGTTCCTCTCATGCCAAAAGGAATCACTTGGCAGTTTATGTTATTTTTCCTCTTCTCTGGCTTCAAACCCTGCTTACGTAAATCATGGGTGAGTCAGACAGTGTGGAGGGCTTGCTGTGGGCAGAGGACTGTTATAAGAAGTGCGAGGGGAGGGGCGCCTGCGTGGCTCAGTCGGGTGAGCGACCGACTTCAGCTCAAGTCATGATCTCACGGTTTGGGAGTTCGAGCCCCGTGTCGGGCTCCGTGCTGACAGCTCAGAGCCTGGAGCCTGCTTGGGATTCTGTGTCTCCCTCTCTCTCTGCCCCTCCCCCACTCATGCTCTGTCTCTCTCTGTCTCAGAAATAAATAAACATTTAAAAAAAAAAAAGTGCCAGGGGAGAGCTGCAGCGCCTAGCAGTGCTGCCCAAGGGAAATACAACCCCACACCACGTACACAATTTTTAATTTTCTAGTAGCCACATTAAAACATTTTTTTAAAGAAGTACATTAATTTTAGTATGTTTTATTTAATTCCAGATATCCAAAACATCATCAGTTCAACATGTGATCAGTATTTTTAAAATGTTAACAAGATTACTTACATTCTTTTTTTTTTTTGTACTAACTCTTCAAAACCTGGTATGCATTTTACACTCACAGCAAATTCTTTACTTTAACCATGATTAGTCACATTTCACATGCTAACTACTCACACACGGCTGGTGGCTACTGCATTGGACGGCAATGGAGAATCGGCGGTTAATGACACAGACTTTGGAATCAAGTGGACACGGTCTTGATCCTGATCCGTCGCTGACTAACTTAACCTCTTTGTGCTTCAGATTCTGTGTCTCAAAGATGGGAGCTAATACATCCTATGGCTAAGGTGAGGGTCTCCTGCAGTAACCCAAGTAAAGCCCTCAGCACAGCGATGCAATAGCATCAGCATGTGCCAGGCTCTATGTTATTTAACTTATATGATTAATACTCCATAAACTGCAGTGATTATTATTCTTAATGATTAGTGCTAAGGGGATGAAAGTTGCAATTTCTCCATCAGCCGCCAGATGAGTGATCTCCCTCCAGCTCTGTTTCTCAACTTATAAAATGGGAATAAGGAATACATCCACCACCGAAAATAAATATGACCTTCCTATTCAAGCAACATGATACCTCAAAATATTCATGTTAGCTTGGGCATCTTCAGTTTACAACACTAGACCACAGCAAAACAAAACAAAACACAAAACAACAACAAAACAAACTTAGAGCCTTTTTTCTTTGCATATACCTTCTCATTATCTCACTTCAATATGCCTCTAGGCAGAGAAATTACTCGTCTTTCAAATCCCTGAGCTGATCTGAGTCCTATGGTGCTCATTTATTCTTGAGACAGAGAGAGCTTCTCCAAAATCTATTCAGCCACTATTTCTAAATTATGAGTGCATAAAAAGAGATACACCTTTTTTTGTGAGGTCTCATAACTCACCCTCACACAGCACAAGTGATAAATGCAAGCAGGAGGCTTCCTGTTAAAATATGTGTATTAAATATATTACTGTATCTACTGTATATTTTCATTTTGGCATGCAGGAGCTCTCCTTCACCTTACGATAATAAATTATATAACCTCAGCCATAAAATAACTTTGAATAACAGGACATTAAATCATTGTAATGATATTTTGTGCTCTATAACTACTTTCAATTTTAGATCTCAAAGCACTTTACAAACACAAATTAATTAGCTCTAGCATTGTATGAGATTAGTTTTTCCCCTTTATTGAGATACACTTGACAAATTAAAATTACATATATTTAAGATGTATACCATGATGCTTTGATACATGTATCTATTGTGAAATGGTTACTGCAATCAAGCTAGTTAACATATCCATCATCCTACATACCTTGGGGGTTTTGGGGGGCAGTTGTTAGTTTTTGCAGTGAGAACACTTAAGTTTTCCTCTTTTTGCAAATTTTAAGTACACAATATTGTATTATTAACTACAGTCATCATGCTGTACATTATATCTCCAAAACTTCCTCATCCCACATAACTGAAATTTTGTATCCTTTAACAAATATCTCCCTATTCCCCCTTCCCCCATCCCCTGGCAATCACCATTCTACTCTCTGCTTTTGCAAATGTGATCATTTTATTTTCCACATATAAGTGAGCTCACACATTATTTGCCTTTTTGTGTCCAGCTCATCGATGTAGCATAATGAATGCACTCTAAGCTCATCCATGTTTCACAAATGCCAAGATCTTCTTTTATAACAACAAATAGTGTATGTATGTGTGTGTGTGTGTGTGTGTGTGTGTATACCACATTTTTTTAGATCTATTCTTCTGTTGAGAGATGCTTAGGTTGTTCCCATATCTTGGCTAATGTGCCTTAAAACTAAAATGAGTCTCTTGAAGTTATTTTTGTGTCTTGTTCTTGTTATCTATTCAGTCAGTCTATATCTTTTGATTGGAGAATTTAATCCATTTACATTTAAAGTAATTATTGATAGGAAAGGGCTTACCCTTCTTATTTTGTTAATTGCTGACTTTTATAATTCCTTTGTTTCTTCCTCTATTGCAGTTTCCTTTGTGATTTGATGATTTTTTTGTAGTGGTATACTCTGATTCCTTTCTCTTTACATTCTGTGTATCTTCTAAAGGTCTTTTCCTTCTGATTATCATGAGACTTACATAAAATATCTTACAACAGTCTATTTTGAGCTGATAACAACCTCATTGCATGCAAAAATTCCACACTTTTCCTACTCCTGCCCCCTCCGTTTTCTACTATGATGCCACAATTTACATCTTTTTATACTGTGTACCCATTAACAATTATTGTAGCTATAGATACTTTTGTTTTTTTAAGTAAGCTCTACACTCAACATGGGGCTTGAACTTACAACCCTGAGATCAAGAGTTACATGCTGTACTGATTGAGCCAGCCGGTTGCCCCTATAGTTACTTTTAATATTTCTGATTTTTTTTTACTTTGATACTACATTAAAAGTGATTTCTGCACCACCATTACAGTATTAGATTATTCTGAAATTGACTATCTACTTACCTTTCCCAGTAACTTTTACACTTTCATATGTTTTTATGTTACTAATTAGTGTTTTTTCATTTCAGTTTGAACTCCTTTTATCATTTCTTATAAAGCAGGTCTAGTGGTGATGTACTCTTTCAACGTTTGTTTGTCTTAGAGTCTATCTCTCCATTTCTAAAGGCTAGCCACACAGGGAAAGCCACACCTTCTGAAAAGGGTGCCATCATGATCTCTAGTGCCTTGCTCTGTAGAAGATCCAGCAGCCTTCTCCACTGAGGATCTCAAAGCTTTTTACAGATCCACATATCCCCCACAGCTTTTACCATGAAGGACATCATGGTATTTGCCACTGTGGACACTAGCGGCCTGATCTACAGAGGATCCCACTAGTTTTTACCACTGAGGAAACCCATCACAGCCACTGTGGATCCCCATAGCTTTCACCACTGAGAGGTCCACAGTTTTCATCTTTGTGAACTACAAGCTGTCTGAGCCACCACCCATCCCCTCCCCCTTGAAATCCACCCTAGCCTGCAGCCCTCAATGACCTGGCCCTGGGACCCAGTACAGCCACTGTGTGGGTGTCCACAACCAGCCCTGACCCCTGCTGCCACACAAATGCTCACTTCCAGCCTCTAAAATCATGCACATACCTATCCATGGCCATCCCTGGCTCCCACTGCTGGTCCCCCCCACAGCACACTGCATTCCTCCAGCCCCAGTGCTGCTACCACCCGTGCTATCCCTACCCACCCAGGCACACTCACCACTGGCTCCATAGGCACTGCTGAGGATAGCCTCATAGCCACCACAAACCACCATAACTCTTGCTACCAAACCATACAGGGACTTCTTCAAATGGAATCCAAGGCACACTCAACAGCAACAGGAAACATATGAATGTATAAATCACACATACAAAGATAAATATGTAGTCAAATACAGAATGATATAACATTCTTTTTTAATTTTTTTGACGTTTATTTATTTTTGAGAGAAAGAGAGAGACAGAGAATGAGCAGGGGAGGGACAGAGAGAGAGGGAGACACAGGATCCAAAGCAGGCTCCAGGCTCTAAGCTGTCAGCACAGAGCCCGATGCAGGGCTTGAACCCACGAACCATGAGATCATGACCTGAGCCAAAGTCGGACACTCAACCGACTGAGTCACCCAGGCACCCCAGAATGGTATAACATTCTAACACAAAAATTACCCATAGTGTGTGTACATATATATATATATATATATATATAAACTTTAAATTTATAATTTTATATAGAAAATTTTAAAACAAAAGTATAGAGAATAACTATAGCCACAAAAATTCAGTAATGGACTAACAATATAAAAAGAACTCTGGCTTTAATAACACAAAGTGTTCAGGGAGTGAAACTGTAAAGTTTTTATATGCAACTGAACTTAAGTTGTTAGCAAACTAAAATAGATAATCATAAATACAAGAAGATGTACATGAGCCTCATGATAACCACAAGGGGAAAACTTTCAGTAGGTACACAAAAGATAAAAAGAAAGTGATCAAGCCAAATCACCACCAAAAAAATGAACAAAAATAGCAAATAACAAAAGAAGACATCAAGAGAAGAGAGGAACAAATGAACAGCAAAACAAATGGAAAATAACAAAATGACAATAGGAAGTCCCTACCTATTAATAAAGACTTTAAATGTAAATGGATTGAACTCTCCAATCAAAAGCACAGCTTAAAGGAGGGCACCTGCTGGGATGAGCACTGGGTGTTGTAGTATGGAAACCAATTTGACAATAAATTTCATATTTAAAAAAAAAGCACAGCTTAAAAGGCACAGGAATGGCTGAATAGATTAAAAAGACAAACATACAAACAAAGAAGATCCGTGATGTGCAGTCTACAGGAAACACACTTTAGACATAAATACATGAATGAACTGAAAGGGAAGCTGTAGAAAAAGATACTCCATGCAAATTTTAACCAAAAGATTAGGGGTGGCTATACTTATAATAGACAAAATAGACTTCAAGCAAAAAACTTTAACTAGAGACAAAGAAGGTCATTATATAATGATAAGAGGGTCAATTCCACAAAAAGATGTAAAATTATAAATATATATGCCATCCAACCTCAGGGCGGCTAAATATATAAAACAAACATCAACAGATATGAAGACAGAAATTGACAGCAGTGCTATAATAGTAGGAGACTTCAATACTCCCCTGTCAATAACAGACAGAATATCCAGGCAGAAAATCAATAAGGAAACACCTGACTGGAAAACAACAAAGACCAAATGTACCTAATAGACATATACAGAACTTCCCACCACGCAGTAGCAGAATACACATTCTTCCAAGCATACACAGAACATTCTCCAGGACAGGTCACATGATAAGTCACAAGACAAGTCTTAATAAATTTAAGAACACTGAATTCATACTAAATGTCTTTTCAGACCATAGTGAAATGAAACTAGAACTCAATAACAGAAAACAGGAAAATTCACAAACACATGTAAACCAAACAACACACTGTTGAACAACCATTGAGTAAAAGAAGAAATTAAAAGGAAATTTTACAAACACCTTGAGACAAACAAAAACAAAAATACAACTTACCAAAACTTACGGGATGCAGCAAAAGCAGTACTAAGAGGTAATTTTATAGCAATAAATGTCTACATTGAAAAAGAAAGTAAGGGGTGCCTGGGTGGCTCAGTCGGTAGAGCGTCCGACTTCGGCTCAGGTCATGATCTCGCGGTCCGTGAGTTCGAGCCCCGCGTCGGGCTCTGTGCTGACAGCTCAGAGTCTGCAGCCTGTTTCAGATTCTGTGTCTCCCTCTCTCTCTGACCCTCCCCTGTTCATGCTCTGTCTCTGTCTGTCTCAAAAATAAATAAGACATTAAAAAAAAGAAAGTATATCTCAAATAAACAAGCTAATTTATAACTCAAGGAATTAGAAAAAGAACAAATTAAACTCAAAGTTAGCAGAAGAGAAATAATAATGATTAGAGAAGAAATAGAAAATAGAAAAAAATTTTTAATCAACAAAACTAAGATAAACAAAATCAACAAACCCTTAGCTAGAAAGAAAAGGAGAGAGAGAAGACTCAAAATTTAAAAATAAAAGAGAGGGGTGCTTGGGTGGCTCAATAGGTTAAGTGTCTGACATTGGCTCAGGTCATGATCTCACCACTTGTGAGTTCAAGCCTCACATCAGGCTCTGCACTGACAGCTCAGAGCCTGGAGCCTGCTTCCGATTCTGTGTCTCCCTCTTTTGGGCCCTCACCCACTCATGCTCTGTCTCTATATCTCAAAAATAAGTAAACATTTTTTAAAAAATGAAAGAGAAGACATTACAATGGATAACAAATAAAAAAGATCATAAGTGATTATCATGAACAATTATATGCCAACAAATTGGATAACCTAAAAAAATGGATAAATTTCTAGAAATATATAATCTACCAAGAATAACTCAAGAAAAAATATAAAAGACTGATAACAAACAAGGAGATTGAATCAGGAATCAAACATCTTTCAAGAAAGAAAAGCCCAGGACCAGATGGCTTCACATGTGAATTCTACCAACAGTCAAAGAAGAACTAATACCACTGCTCCTTAATTCTTCCAAAACATACAAGAGGAAACATTTCCAAACTCATTTTACAAGGCCAGCATCACCCTGATTCCAAAGCCAGACAAAAACATAAGAAAAGAAAGCTATAGGTAATACCCCTGGTGCACATGGATGGAAAAATCCTCAATAAAATACTCCAAATCAAATTCAACAGCATTGCAAAAGCATCATATACCATGACCAACTGGAATTTATTCCTGTGATACAAGGATGGTTCAATATATGAAACTCAGTCAATGTGATACATCATATATTAACAGAATTTTATTTTTTATTTTGTTAATATTTATTTATTTTGAGAGAGAGAGAGAGAGCATAAGCAGGAAAGGGGAGAGAGAGAGAAGGAGAGAGAAAGTCCCAAGCAGTTTCTGCACTATCAGTGCAGAGTCTAATGCAGGGCTAGATCCCACAAACTATGAGATTGTAACCTGGCCAAAATCAAGGGTTGAACACATAACTGACTGAGCCACCCAGGCACCCCTAAAACAATTTTAAAAATCACATCATCATCTCAATAGATGCAGAAAAGGTATTTGACTAAAGCCAACATTTTTACATGATGAAAACTCTTAACAAAATAAAGGCCAAATATGAAAAACCCAGAGCCAACATCATAATCAGTGGGGAGAAACTGAAAGCTTTTCTTCTAAGATCTGGAACAAGACAAGAATGCCCGCTATCACCACTGCTATTCAACATAGTACTGGAAGTCCCAGCCAGACCAGTCAGGCAAAAGAAAGAAATAAAAGACATCCAAAAGAAGAGGTCAAATTATCTGTTTGCAGATGACATGTACATATATGTAAAAAACTGAAAAGACTCAAAAAATGGAAAACTTATTAGAATGAATAAATTCGGTAAAGTTGCAGGACACAAATTTGACATATAAAAATCAATGTCACTATACACTAACAACAAACCACCTTAAAGAGAAATTAAGGGAACAATCTCACTTACATTAACAACAGAAAGAATAAAATACTTAGGAATTTACTTAATCAAAGAGGTGAAAGACTTGTACTCTGAAAATTATAAAACATTGAAGAAGGAAATTTTAAAAGCCACAAATAAATGGAAAGACATCCCATATTCATGGACTGGAAGAATTAAGATTGCTAAATATGTCCATACATCCCAAAATAATCTGCAGATTCAATGCAATCCCTATTAAAATCCCAAAGATGTTTTCTACAGAAATAGAAAAGCAATCCTAAAATTCACGTGGAACTATAAAAGACCCCAAATTGTCAAAGCAATCTTGAGCTAGAACAACAAAGATAGAGGCATCACAACTTCTGATTTCAAATTATATTACAAAACTAATCAAAATCACTATGGTGCAGGCATTGAACAAGTGGAACAGAGTAGAAAACCCAGAAATAAACTCAGGCATTTGCTGCCAGCTGATCTTTGACGAGGGTGCCAAGAACACACAATAGGGAAAGGATAGTCTCTTCAACAAATGGTGCTCAAAATAGAATAAGAATGTAAAACTTGAAACTGTAAAACTCCTAGAAGAAAACAGGAGAAAATCTTCTTGACATTGGCCTTGGCAATAATTTTTTGGATATAACATCAAAAGCATAGGCAACAGGGGCACCTAGCTGGCTCAGTCCATAGAGCATACGACTCTGTGTTGGGAGTTCAAGCCCCATGTTGTACATAGAGAAGAAAGAGAGAAAGAAAGAAAGAAAGAAAGAAAGAAAGAAAGAAAGAAAGAGAAAGAGAGAGGGAGGGAGGGAGGGAGGGAGGGAGGGAGGAAGGAAGGAAGGAAGGAAGAAAGAAAGAAAGAAAGAAAGAAAGAAAGAAAGAAAGAAAGAAAGAAAGAAAGAAAGAAAGAAAAAATAGACAACAAAGGCAAAAACAGACAAGTATGATTGAATCAAACTTAAACGCCTCTTAAAAGCACAGCAAAGGAAACAATCAACAAAATGAAAAGGCAATCTACTGACTGGGAGAAAATATTTGTAAATCATATATGCAATAAAGGGTTGATATTCAAAATATATGAGGAACTCATACAATTCAATACCCAAAATACAAATAATGTGATTGAAAAACAGGGGAAAGACCTAAACAGACACTTCTCAAAAGAATAAATTCAAATGGCTAATAAGTAAATGAAAAGATGCTCAACATCTCTAATCATCTGGGAAATGCTAATTAAAAAGTCACAGTAATGATATCATCTCTTACATATTAGGATGGCTATTATCAATAAGACAAAGGATGACAAATGCTGGTGGGGAGAGGGAGAAAAGGGAACCCTTGTGCACTGCTGGTGGGAATGTAAATTAGTACAGCCATTATGGAAAATAGTATGAAGGTTCCTCAAAAAATTAAAAATAGAACTACCTGTGTGGTACCCAGCAATCCCACTTCTGACTATATATCCAAAGAAATGAAGTCAATATCTCAAAGAGACATCTGCACTCCCATGTTCACGGCAGCATTATTCACAGTAACAACCCAAATGTCCTTCAACTGATAAAGAAAGAAAGAAAATGTGATCTCAAAGGACCACATGTTGTGTGATTCCATTTATATGAAAAGTCCAGAACAGGAAAATCTATAGAGACAGAATGTAGATTGGTGGTTGCCTGGGTCTGTGTGGGGAAATTGGGATGTGATTGTTGATAGGAACAGGATGCCTTTATGGCATGATGAAAATGTTCTAAAATTGATTGTAAATATACTAAAAACCACTGAGTAAATTGGTGAATTGTATAGTATGTGAATTCTATCTCAATAAAAAATATTATTTACAAAAAAAAAAAGATGAGGTTAAATGCAATAAGCTTTATCCTGAAAGAGAATAGGGACATTAGTAGAAAAACTAGAGAAATATGAAAAAATCTGTACTCTACTTAGTAGTAATATGATACTGGTTTCCTCGCTTTAACATTTAACAAATGTACCATGGCAATGTAAGTTGGTAACCATAGGAGAAATTGGGAAAGGGTATGTAAGAATTCTCTGTAATATCTTCAAACTTGCTGTAAACCTAAAATTATCCCTAATAAAAAGATTTTTTAAATGTTAAACAAAACACATACACACACACGTACGCACACATACAGAAAGATCATTTTATTGTAATAACATTCAAACAGTATTTACAACATGGGAAACTACTATATGCTGTTTGGGGACACAAGTTCAAAATAGGATATGAAAATACGTATGGGCACGATAAACACCAAAATCAGGAGAGTGCTTATCTCTGAGAAGCAAGAGAGTGGAACAGAAGCTGAAAGACATCATGATACTTTCTTTTTAATTAAAAAACATCCAAAGTAGCGGCGCCTGGGTGGCTCAGTCGGTTGAGTGTCTGACTTCGGCTCAGGTCATGATCTCACAATTTGTAAGTTCGAGCCCCACGTCAGGCTCTGTGCTGACAGCTCAGAGCCTGGAGCCTGCTTCAGATTCTGTGTCTCCCTCTCTCTCCGCTCCTCCCCTGCTCACACGCTGTCTCTCTCTCTCAAAAATAAATGAAGATTAAAAAAAATTTTTTTTAACCATCCAAAGCAAATAGAACAAAATATTAAGTTGAACCGGATGGTGTCCCAGGCATCTGTCATATTCTTTCTGTGCCTTGATATGTTTGAAAGATTCTCTTTTATCATATGAATCAGGCAACGTTTGAGAACACTCATGCCTCAAATAGTAGTGTTTGTGGATTCGAAAGGTATGACAAATGGTTGTATATGATTAGAATTCATGTAGGTAAGATCCAGCACATTGCTGCTAAGAATGGCTATTTACGCACAAGAAGAACACACAAATTTGTCGTAATAGACCACTTGATTTTACAGTTGGGATGCTCACTGCCTAAAATCGCACATGCTCTGACCTTGGGCAAGCCATCTAACCTCTCCCTATCTCAGGTTTCTCCATAGTCAATGGAGATAATCAGAGTGCCTTCCACACTGTGTTGGGAGGATTAAATGACATAATCCACACAGGGTAGTGGTTCTGTCACCCAGGGGACATTTGGCAATGTCTGGAGATATTTTTGATTGCTACAAATTGGGGGGTGAGACGCTACCGGCATCTGGTGTGCAGAGGCGAGGGATGCTGCGGAACATCCTAAAATGCACAGCGCAGCCTCTCAGAACAAAGAAGTATCCAGTCCCAAATCCCAATCATGCCAAGATAAAAGAGCCCTAACGTAAAACATTTAACACAGTGCCTGGTGCATATACTATATTCTATGCTGTTCGCTGCCATAATACCACCATCACTATGGCCGTAATATAATACCAGAGGAGACCCGAACACATTGGTACCTGGATGTACCTTCTTTTGCCTGGTTAATAGTCTGCACTGTCTGCACGGTCGCTGGGATGACCACCTTGCTGAGCATTCCTTTAGAAAATAAGAAATGTCATCTTTCTCCTTTGCTTACAGCTCTGCTCTTCCCTTCCCCTCCGCTGTCATTTTTTATTTCCACTTTGTAGCTGCATTAATTAACCCTGGAAAGGGTTCTGGACGCCCATTGACAGAAAGGACGTTTGCTTTCAAAGATAAAGCTGTATCATTACCAAGCCTCCTCCGCACAGCACGAGAAAACAGCCTTCGGAAAGAGGCGCTCTGGGAAAACGGCGGCAAATTATCCATTGTTAACCTTGGGCTGCCTTTAAAAAGAAAACATTTTAAAAGGAAAGAAAAGCAAAGACAAAGCAAAGAGTACTCAGATGAGTTTTGTACCCACTACCAGCACCCAACGTTTTAGCTGCTAAGCTAGTATACAGTAGGTCAATCAACAGCCACATCGAAATTGTACGCGTGGGGACCTACTCAACATACCCCGTTTTCTGTAAAGAGAAGCTCTTCTCTGCAAAACAAGCAAATCTTACAAGTAAAGTTGCCACCTCCTTAAAAAATAAAAAATAAAATTAAAAGCGTTTTGGACCATAAATAAAAGCAAATACCTTTCTAATCTTAAGAGAAATATTTCCATCTTTTGTTTTGTACCGTATCTCACCAACCACAACAAGGGGCATCCTGGAGGGCTTGTACCTATGAATTTTGATTAGATAATTTCCTACTGAAGTAGAGAAGTATTGACATATACTGGGTTTTAATACTGTATATGTTATTATGCATGAGACCACTTGAAGATCAGCCACACTATTAATTCTGTAACAAAATGGCTTTTCTATAATGAGCAATCCACATCTTTCTTCCTTTTTTTTTTTTAGAGCTGAGTGTCAGCAGAGGGTCCCTAAAAAGAGGCCAACTCTACCCCTAATCACTAAGAGAAAGAATTTCCTGAAAGTATTCATATTTTTTCCACAGGACAGACATACCCAGAAAAAGGAGCCCAGAAATTCAACTCATGAATGGGAAAACATGAAAAGGGGGTAGAGGAGGTATCTGAATAAAGATGAGGCTAATCCCAAGGTAGAAAATTGATCTCTTCATTTGCAAGGTCTACATGTGTTCACAGTTGAAGGGAACCTGGTGACCACAGAGTGTTCCTTGAGGTTCATAGTCAAGATGGTCTCCAAACAGAGCTCGTACATTGATGCGGGGCTCTCTCCATTTCTGGGATGACAGTAGAATGACCTCCACACACAACATGATCGTTTGATGCCCGTATCTCTCCCTTTCCCCCCAATTTTCTCAGCCCTCTTCTCTTCTTCTCAATCTGATTCATCCTTCCTGACTCACAGGAAGCCTTCTGTAACCATCTTAGCTGAAACCATTGATCTCTGCCTCTCCCCAAAATCCAGTACATTATTCTAAATGATAATATTGGAACGTGATTATATTTGACTTAGCAGTTGCTTATATACTGATCAGTAATGTTCTTTGATTCTTTATTATCAGTAAAGCTTGTCTTCCCACACATTTCCAGGCCACAGATTATCTCTAATTTTTTTTCTTTTTATTCCCTAAAGTGCAGTGCTAGTTAAAATAATAAACATTTGATACACTGGATTTAATTAAGTAGATCAGAAGTCACATGGCCTGATTTATCCCCCATTTCTCACTTATACTTGGCATATGTGTGGGCATGAGTGTGCATAGATGTGTTTGGGGGGGGGGGGCTAAAGGAGGATATACAGTTTTTCACCTGGAGCCACAAACCCAGAAACTGTCAGATCTCCATGCTGAGAATCTCTGCCATCAGGGCCCCTCCTCTGGAAATGAAGAGATAACGACTGGTTATCAAAGGGAGTCAAAGGAGAGCCATAGTACCCAGAAGAGGGAGGAATTAAAGCAAGTTGCCTTCCCTTTTTCATCTCTCTCTTGAGTTCCTACCAGCTAAGAACGTCCCTTGGTGTGATAGACACAATAATGGCCCCAACAGATGTCCACATCCTAGTCTCCAGAAACTGTGAATATGTTATGTTTTGTGGCAAAGGAGAATTAATGTTGCTTTTCAGATGACTTCTAAAAAAGGAGATATCTTAGAGTAACCAAGTGAGCCCAACATAACTATGGGGATAATAAAGTAGAAAAAGAGGATAGAAGAGCAGTCAGAAAGAGAGAGCTTTGAGAACGCTGTGCTGCTGGCTTTGAAGATGGATGAAGGGGCCACAAGCTATGGAAGGGGGGTGGCCAGTAGAAGCTGGAGAAGGTAAAGAAACAGAATGTCCTCTAGGGCCTCCAAAAGGAACACAGCCTTGCCTCCACCTTGATTTTAGTCTGGTAAGACCCATCTTGGACTTCTGATTTCTAAAATTATAAGATAATAGCTTTATGTTGTTTTCAGCCACCAAATTTCAAGTAATTTGTGAAAGCAGCAGTGGGAAATTAATATATTGGCTATCCTATGAAACTCATCATGTCCCCATCTGAATTCAAGAGGGAAGCTGGACACATGGCAAGACCACCTGACCATCTGCATCAGAATCACCAGGGGCACTTGGCCATAAAGATAATCCCAGGCCCGCTTCAGACCTACTTCATCAGAATCACTGGAAGGTAGAACCCTGGAATGCCCCTCATGAGTCTTATGCACACCGAGGTCAGAAAACACCAGTGGCTGGAGTGCCTGAGAGATAGGAGACTCCCTCTAACTAGCCATGGGGCCATGGGCCAGTCCCTGCTTTTCCTGAAATCTCTGATTTTTCTTCACAACTTGAACATGCTCATCCACACTGTCTTTCCTGACTTTTCTTAATACTCTTATTGTGCAAAGTTGCAATCGAAACCTCGCTTTTGCACAAAGATGTTTTGGTGTTTCTTTGTTCAAGTGCCTCTTCCTGGCTATACTGTAAACTATGATTCCAAACCTAGCAAAATGTAGACCACAAGCACATGAAAAGATGTTCAACATCAGTAATCACTAGGAAAATGCAAATCAAAACCACAATGAGATACAACCTCATGCCCATTAGGATGACTACTAGAAAGAAAGAAAGAAAGAAAGAAAGAAAGAAAGAAAGAAAGAAAGAAAGAAAGAAAGAAAGAAAGAAAGAAAGAAAATGACAAATGTTAATGAGGATGTAGAGAAATTGGAACCCATGTGCACTATTGGTAGGAATGTAAAATATTGCAGCCACTATGGAAAACAGTATGGCAGTTCCTCAAAATATTAAAACTAGAACTGCCATGTGATCCAACAACTCCAGGTATTTACCCAAAAGAATTAAAGCAGGGACTCAAACAGCTCTTTGCACAGCCATGTTCCTGGCAGCATTATCCGCAATAGCTGAAAGCTGAAACCAACCCAAGTGCACATCAGATGAATCGTAAACAAACTGTGGCATATACATACAGTGGGATGTTATTCAGCCTTAAAAAGAAAAGAAATTCTGACACATGCTACAACGTGGATGAACCTGGAGAACATTATGCTGAGTGAAATAAACCAGACACAGAAAGACAAATGCTGGATTCCACTCGTATGAGGTACTTACATGGTCCAATTCATAGAAACAGAAAATAAAATGGCTGTTGCCAGGGGCTGCAGGGAGAGGGAACTGGGGAGTTAGTGCTGAATGGGGACAGAGTTTTAGCTTCACAGGACGAAAAGAGTTGTGTGGATGGCTGGTGGCAATGATTGCACGACAGTGTGAATGTACTTAATGTCGTTGAACTGTACACTTAAAAAATGGTTCAGATGTAAATGTTATGTTAGGTAGATTTTATCACAATTTAAAAAAAATTTTAAATGTAGACCCCCCAAGAAAGGGCTAAATAATATATTAGTTTCCTGGAGGTAGGAGAAAGAGAAATATTAGGGGTGAGTTTTTCCTTCCCCCAAAATAACACAAAATGTGGTACAGCCCAGATCACACACTATCGTCATTATCACCCATAGACAGGGACAAATGTCCCTTATCCCTCCCTTCAGTTCTGTGTTTGTGAGTTATCTTCATTCACAGGAAACAAATCTTACTCCATAAGGGTGTGTGTGTGCATGTGTGTTGGGGGGATAGGGAGACACAGCTTGAACCACGCCAGGTCTATGCCCTTCAAAAGCACTACACTGGATGAAAACTGCCCTGACTGGAGATTACGCTGGATGGAATTACTGCCCCCCACCCCCACCCCTCAAACCTAGACTCCGCGTTTATCCGTGAGCACACAGGTGTAGTCACACCCTCGTTTTCTAATTAACCTCTTAGCCCATCCAAGTTAAGAGGTAAATTTATTTAGACTCAAAGTAGACAGTGACATGCCTGCTTAATTAGACATTTTATCTATTATCTTCATTAAGTTTATCTTTGTTGGAAAGAGCTATTAATTTAATCACTATTTCCCAATCACGGCCAAGCCGACATCCATCGCTGTAGATACTTAAGCCAACAGGAGAAGAGGGAAAATCTATAAATCTACAATGACCAATCCTGAGTGAGGTCAGTTAGCAAAGAAGAGATAGGATTAGACCATATTAGGCAATAAATTAACAACGGTCAGTCGAGCTGATGCTGGCCATGCAGTGGCACCGGGACTTAGCTAGGTTTTGTTAGTATTTGCTCCACAGCTCTGTCTCTTGGCCTTGGAAGTTCACACCATGCTGCTTTATCTCCACATGGTTTCTGAGCACTGGAGACAATGCCTCAGAGCCTTCTTAAACATCAGTCTCCACAGCTGGAAGGGCCCCAAGAGAACACCTTGGAGATGGGGAACGTGAGGCCCGGAGACCGTGAGCAACTTGCCAAAAGAATAGTCATGCACAGTGACAGAGCTGGGGCCAGAATTCAGGCCCCCAACCTTCAGCCCAAAGCTATTTCTACTCTACTGCCAACACATCACACACGGCACTTACTGTCTTAGGAAGCATCCAGCAGTAGACAATCCTACACGAATCAGTTAGAAACAGACAGGTGGTTCAATCATTCATCAACCATCTTCCAGGACTTTATCCACACCCCTCAGTCACCTGCATGTTTCCAGCAGGGACTCACAGACCATCTCTGCAGAAATAGTTCCAGGGTCACCTTAGGAATGAGAACCTCACAGATGCAAGACCTTTCTTCTAAGAAAATAGAGACAACAAGGATTTATTTTCCCTCGGGGGAAAGAAGGTTGCATGAAGTTTGCCGTGCTTGGTGGTTAGATACTAACCTGTGAGATAAGGAGCACCCCCCAGAACCCTCATGCCCCATGATCACAGAGCTGCAGAAGCAGGACAAGAGTCACACTCTTCCCAGTAACTCATGAGGCATTTCTGTGGGTAGCAGGGCAGGCACCTGATGGGAAGCCAAGGGTGTCAGCCGAACACATCCCCGCACATTTCACCCCGCAGTACCGAGTAATTGCTTTTCGAGGCTTCGTTTCAGAAGAGTCAATTTCTTAAGATAGTGAAGAGTTTGAGAAATCCACCATCCCAAGAATAGTAAAGAGGAGCTTGTGTGTGTGTAAGAGAGAGCAGGCAAGAAGGATCTAGGTAGCAGTTAAGATTCTAAAAAGCCCCATGTTTAGAGCTAACTCACTGGCCTGAGCCAAATGTTCGTAATCAAAGGGAATGCTGTTAATGGGTGCTGAGCTCACTGAGTTAATCAGAAATGTAGAACTTAAGGTCAGTAGAATAGCCTTCACTCACCACACATTTCAAGCTGCATTTTCAATTACCCTTTAGGCAATTAACTGTGCAGCTTAAATGAAATGTGTGGAATTCAGGAGAGATTAAACCCAATATAGTCTGCTAGCAAATCTTCAGTATTCAGAAGTTGAATGAGGTGATAATGGGGAAGAAACTGCCCTAACCCTTGCTAAACCAGGCTGCACCTAATCTCTCCTGCATCGTCAAAAGTTTGAGGCAATCAGAACCTTGCCATAGAGTGGATGAAAGTTTGGAAGCAGTTTTTTCTTGCCCTTCCTCTACCCACCTCCAGATTTCCCAGACCCTCCCAGGAATGACAGGAAAATGTAACCCTCCACAAACCTTAATATTTGGTTTCCTGGCTGTTTGGGTTAAGCTATTCATGAGATCGTTTTTTCCTCCCCAAAATTATTCAACTTTTTCTTGTCTTTTTTTTTTCTAAATTAGCAAACATGCATTCTTTGTGAAGCAATTAATATTTTAAAGAGGACCATTTGTGAATTATGTTTAAGGAAAATGGGCTTCTTGAAATGGTGTAGAATGCAGATGTCAGAGATGTGGATTCTCTTCCATCTTGGTCCATCAAACAAGCTGGATGATATTGCAAAAGTCACATAACTATATTTTCATCCCACATAAATTCATGCAACAAGTATTTACTATAAGGCTGTCATGGTAAAGAAGGCTGTCTCGGGTATCAGTAGGGAGACATGAGGAAGTAGAGGAGACAGCCTTAGTCCCACAGGGTCAAAGTCTTTACGTGGATCTTAATATTTACTAAGTGCCCAAAGTTGACTATAAATAGAGGACAATAGGATTCAGAGAGAAATCCCTTTGACAGGAACAGATCCCAAAAGACAGTGATGTCAGCCACATTCAGGTTGGACAAGTGAGATTCAACAGACAAAAGAGAGTGAAAAATCAAGGGCAAACCCTGGAGTGGGACTATATAAAGCAAAATGTGCTTTCAGAAAGGAGAGGTCCAGGGCACCTGGGTGGCTCAGTCAGTTAGGCATCCGGCCCTTGGTTTCAGCTTAGGTCATGATCCCACAGTTCATGGGTTTGAGCCCTGCATCGAGCTCTGTGCTGACAGTGCTGAGCCTGCATGGTATTTTCTCTATCTCCCTCTCTCTGCCCCTTTCCCACTCAATCTGGGTCTCTCTCTCTCTCTCTCTCTCTCTCTCTCTCTCTCTCTCTTTCTCTCTCAAAAATAAATAAATAAAAACTAAAAAAAAAAAAAGAAAGAAAGAAAGAGAGGAGAGGTCCAGTTCAGCCAAGTTGTCAGAACAAAAGTAGAGCACAACCAATACATGAAAGCTTTTCAAGGCCAGGCTGAGGAGGTGAGAACTCATCCTCCATCTGGCCTCATGTTTCAGGTGGAATAAAGCAAAGAAGAGAATAGAGCAGGAGGCTAGTTTGCAGGCCAATGGACTAGGTCAGATGCAAGCTAATAAGACATCAAGCTAGCATGAAGGCAATGAAAACAGAAAGAAATGGGCCAAAGCAAGAACTATAACAAAAGAAATTTCCTCTCAATTTTGGAGTTCACCTTGAGGATAAGGAGGATGTTAAGATGCCTGAGGTTTCCAGGAAGGTATTGAGCATGATAATGGTAAGAATATTAACACTTATTGCTGGTTGGAGAGGAACATTTTTTCCATTTTAGAGTATTTGAGATTTAGGTGTTGACCAACTCTCCAAGAGGATGCCAACAAGCATTTAAATGAAGGGCTGTAGTTTGAGAGAAATCAGAGCTTCAAACTCATTTGTAAAGAGACAAATGATCAGTGAATTCCCAATACCGGATGCATATCCCATATTAGAATCTCCTGGAACTTTCTGAAAGAACAGATGTCCAGGTCATACCCAGACCAATTAAGGCAGAATCCCTAAGAGGTAGGGTCTTGGTGGGCAACTACCAGAGAGATGATGCCCATATGGCAGCTTCCAGCTCTTTGATGATTCCAATCTCACCTTTTTCTGAACAAGACTGTGGGGGGAAGGAAGATCAATAATTTTACTCAAATCAACAAAGATTTACCTCAAGAATCCTCAACAGAGAGGCACACTTTACTAAGTATTCCCAAGTGAAGCCTGGTTTCTATGTTCTGTAGCCCCCACTGGCAGCATTTTTGTATCCCCCCACCCACCAGCACCACCACCACCAAGAGAAAGCTACAGAAGAGTTAAGAAAGAAAGAAAACTAAGGAAGTCAGTGGGGTTGGGAGGGGGTATAGTGAAGGAACTGGGGTTGGGGGAGGTCGACCAGGAGTCTGGAATCCTGAGTTACTGCAAGTCAGGGTAGATTGGGATCTGTACCAACTGGACATAATCATCTCTATACTCTGGCCGTCCTAATGATCCCACACATATTCCTTATTCCTTACAACTTGGAAATCTCTTTCCATCCATTTTCTCATTTGATCCTACAACCACCCTGTGAGCTAGACAGACTGGCATTATTAATGCTTTTTACAAATGGGGAAACAGAGCACTGGAGATGGAAGTAGCTCTTGGCCCAAGAATCCCGGCTAGTAAAGCCAGGATTGGAAAGGACACAGTCCTTAGGCCAGAATTCTTCCCACCACATTCTGCTGCCTCTACAGAATGGGGAATCTGAGGGATCTAGGGAATCTAATGGCGATGTGGCTAAAGGATCAGTGGCAAAGGCTTCTTAATTAAACATTTGCTTGGTCAGTTTATAAACCTTGTCCTCTACCAAACTTTGAACTAGAACTCAAGGTCTGAAGCAAGACTGGCTAGTTTTAATCTTTTCCCTGCATTTTTCTCTTCTTTCCTCTATCCAGTGGCACAGGTGCCTAGGAGCAGTGAACTCAATACAAAGCAGGAAGACAGAGAAGCAAACAATATGTGCTCTCCAGAAGCTGAGTAACCACAACTATTTATCAGGATTTATGGAGCAAAGGCTGATCCAACACTAATTGGAGATAGTGCAGATACGTCTGACCATATGAGTCCGTCCGACACGTGGCAGGTACTCAAGTATCTGTTGAACAGGAATTGGGAATTCTACTCCGGAGACTTCACACTACCTTGTCAACACAACTTTGTTTTAACCAAAACAAAATACTATACATTGTATTCCATTTATACCCATTAACATGCCAAATATAAGCTAATATATATATTCCCACAACGAAAAAGAATCATATGGTAAAAACCACTCTCTCAGGGATCAGTGAGCTTCAAGACACAGAAATTCACTTAAGTGAAATTCACTTAAGCTAAAAAGAGTGTGTTGTAGGACACACAGAACTTCCTGCCATGGAAATAGACCTTGGTCCACCTCTTAGGACCTATGTGTTCTCTCCCAGCTCTTTCTCTTCTCCATTCCTCTTTGAGGGATTCCTCTGCATGATATCCACAAGATACCCTCTGCTAGACCTTTCAGGACTACTTTACTCTCTATCTCCTATTTAAAATTCTCAAAAGAGAGAATTGGGTGCTGGCCAGCCAGTGGATTGACTGGACTTTCGTCAAGTATTTATCACCGGTCCAATTAGGGGAAAGGAGGAAACATGGTGAAACATGGCTCCCTGGGCCCCACCCCTCCTGTGATTGAAGCTACTGGTGAAAGGGAAGTCGTTTCCAGAAAAGGAGACTGTGGGCAGAATAAGCATCCCCAAACATATCTATTATGGTCATTATCCTACATAATTGTGCTAAGAAGTTGTTTTATCTAAATTACCTAAAATAAGACCACATTTACGGGTCCCCGCACCTCCATGAATTTTCACGCTGCCTATCTGAACATGAACCTTATGTTGTATTTCCCAATACAAATTAGGAGATGAGCCACTTTTTAAAGCCATTACATGTTTCAAGTGAGTGGGACCTTGAGTGTTGATTGCAGGAGATGGCTTTAACTTTTCAACACTTTTTCTTTGAAATTAAGTCTGTTTTTACTCACCATATTAATTAATGTAAATGACATATAATTTAGAGATTTGCTTTTCTGTTCAAGAACAGCTGTTTCTTCCTGAGCAACATAGTACCAAGAAGTGTGACATCCAGAGAAGAACCCCTAAACCTTATCCAGCAAATATTCCAGTACCTTCCAACGTGGCAGACACCAGGCTAGTCTAGGGATGATATCACTTCATCCTCTCAATGACCCCTCCAAGGAAGGTGTCATGGTCTCCCCTAAACAAATGAGGAGCCTTTCAAGGAGTTTCTACTTTAAGTAGAGCAGTTTAGCATAGTGGTTCAGGGCGGGCCCACAATCCCTGAGACTGTGTTACTTTGGGCAAGTAATTAACGTCTCTGTGCCTCGGCTTCCTAATCTCTAACATAGCAGTACCATTAGTTCCTAACTCACATGGTTGCTCCAAGAATTGAACAACCCAATGGATGAAAAGCACTTGGAAGAGAGCCTGGCATGTAGAAAACACTCAAAAATGCTACCAGTTATTGTTATTATTAGAATGTAGTTTAGAACAATACACATGAAATAATAACAAGTGTCTTAAGACACCACATGTTTAAGCGCTAAGTCAAGTGCCACATTCAAAGAGAGAGGGAAATGGGTGGGAGGTGGCCAGCCTGGAAAGTTGAGACTTGAGCTAAGCCAGCTCTTCCAGGATGGAGGAGGTGTGGCAGGTGGGGAAGGTGGGAAGCTCACCCTAAAGTCACCGAGGTCCAACACCTGAACAGAGGTGAGGCAGGGCTGACCAGAACCGGCTGCATCTTGAGTATCCCTGTGTGTGATGGGAAGGGAAGCAACAGAGTAAGTGGAGGGGTAGGATGGGGCCAGACGGAGAGTCGACACGGGATGTGAAGCTCCCTGGGAGCCACTGTTAAGTTCTCCAAAAGAGGAGTGGCTGGGTAAAGATGCTCGGGAGAGCAGCAGAGCTGATCAGAACAAAAGGAAATGGCCCTCTTGCCTCTGGCATGGCTTCAGGAGCCATATGGACAAGACTACGCAAACCCAAAGGCAGTGCGCCTCACTTCCCGATACAGACAAGTGGGCTTTCCTCTCTGGACCTCAGTTTTCCCATCTGTAAAATGTGGATGGGGCACCTGGGTGTCTCAGCCGGATAAGGGTCCAACTTCGGCTCAGGTCATGATCTCCAGACTCACAAGCTCGGGCCCCGCACCAGGCTCTATGCTGACAGTTCAGAACCTGGAACCTGCTTCAGATTCTGTGTCTCCCTCTCTCTTTGCCCCTCCCTAGCTCTCTCTTTCTCTCAAAAATAAACAAAACATTAAAAAAATTTTTTTGACGAGGAGATGGAGACAGAGCCTGGGTGGACAGCAAGTTCTGGGAAGGTAGGAGAAATGGTACATGACTGTCTTCCTTTTCCTTCACCCCCTTTCCCCCCAGTCTCAGAACACACTTAGGCCCAGGTAAGAAGTACAACTTGAGTTTGCAAAACCGCCTGAAGTCCGTAGGTGGAAGACTTTGAGTTCAAATGACCTTTCTCTCCTCCATGTCTGCCATCATTTCTGCAAATTCCAGGAATTTGTCAGAAGTCCTGGCCCGTCCATGTAGCAACCTGAATAATGTGTGCGTGTCCTCAGGTTTCTGGGCCTCAGCATCGTCAACCATAAAGCGGATAATACCTGAGCTGCTACTCACAAGAGGGCTGTGAGGATCACACGAAGCACTGTGAAAACAATGGCAACGCCACATGCCCTGGTGGAAACATGCGGGCCGTCGTGTCCGGAAAGGGGCAGTGAAGTTGCAATCAGGCGCCCTGGGGGGCAGGCTTCTCCACCGGGGACAAGCTGTGTGATCTCGAACATAACGCTAATGCCTCAGTTTTCTCCCCTGTAAAATGGAGAAAACACCCCAAATCCTAAGCTATTTGACAATTCAAGGGAGCGGGGGGAACCGCACTTAAGCCAGTTTCTACCTAAATGTAGTCTGAATGTAAAACTTGCATAGCATTAATTCCTTAAAAATTCAAGTTGGAATAAAACAGTCTGAAGTAGGATTCAGAGAGAATCTTGGAACGCAATTGTAGCTTACTAATTCCTGGAAAAATTCTAACAGGAAAAATATATCTCATTTAGGAGTCAGAATCTCAGAACGCAGGTAACATGGAATCTTGACTCCTCAGGCTCAAGGCACGTCAGTAGCTTTTCTTCCAGCTCATGAGCCGCGTAATAAAGAAGACAATTCAGGAAGAGAGAGAAGTCTGCTGAGAACGGTGAACATGGGCCATGTGTGCAGCCTGGCCGCTGGAAGGACACGTGGCCTGAAGGCAGTTCCCCAAGCCTACGGGTGAAGAAGCACTAATATGCGGTGCTTAAGAGGGTGGCTCTGTCATCGGAGGGCCAGGGTTTGTGTGCATACCACATGGCTTTATGGAGAAGCTATAATGAGCTAATCCCTGCAAAAGCACTTAGCACAGTGCCTGGATCAGAGAAAGCACTCAACGCACGTTTGTTCTTGATACTGGTTTTGTTCAATAAACATATTGAGTACTGAGCCAGCCGCTGGATACAAAGACGAATAAACCCCGTCCTGGCCCCTGAGAACACATGTGCATAAGTGTCGAGGAATTCACCTGTGCACACACTTACTTACAACCTTCTAGAGTTTGGGCGAGCGGTGATAAGGAGAGCTTCCAGGCCATCATAACTGGAACGTGTATTTCCTACAGACGCAGTTGTAGGTGTCATTCCCAGAAAGCCCTTTATACCACAGAAATGCCACAATACTATATACAGCTTCTGGCATATGCTTTTTTAGCTAACTACTAATACAAATATTAAATCCAAATACTGATTATAAAAGTCATCCTGAAAATGTTCTTCTGGGAGAATTTCTCAACATGGACTAGCGTGGCTGAAGTATCTTAAAATAAGAACGCAGTGAAGGTTAGACAAACGAGGACATCTCTTCCTGGCAAATCTCCCCAAAGCAAGAGGGAGCTTTTTGTTCCCCATTGCTCCCAAGATTTTCCAACTGTGGTCAGAACTGTGAGTCACACATCTCAAAAACTTTTCCTTGCCAATTTGAAGTTCACGAATACCAGAGAAGATGCTATAAACTGTATATTCCGGGGAAGCATCTTTTCCTGGAAGACTTCTTTGGTGATCTCCTTTCACGAGTGTTGAATAATGACTCTAACTTCTGGCCGATTCCAGCACTTTTAAATACTTCTTACTATTTTTTTTAAATGCTTATGTACTTATTTCAAGGGGGCGGGAGGTGGTGGTGAGGGGCAGAGAGAGAGAGAATCCCAAGCAGGCTCTGCACTGTCAGCATGGAGCCCAATGTGGGGCTTGATCTCGTGAACTGAACCATGAGATTAAGACCTGAGCCAAGACCAAGAGTCAGGCATTCAACCAACTGAGCCACCCAGGCCCCTAATACTTTTTACCATTAACTCATCTCAGCTAAGCAACTTGCTAGTTCACACAGCAAGGTATTTAATATCTGGTTGTCCCCACGTGCCAGGCTATGAGATGGGGATAATTAACAGAAACTATCTCGTAGGATAATCTGAGGATTAATGAGTTATCACATATAAAGTGTTTAGAGCAGCACCTTGATAATAAACGCTCCGGTTAACCATGATTGTTACTATCATTATCACTGCCAATTCTTCAGTTTCTTTTTTTATATTTGTACATGCTGCTTCCTTCAGGTACTTCGAATAAGCCAATGGGTTCTGTTTGCTAAGTAAACAGACCATCCTCACTTTGCTTCTGCGGAAAATGTCTTGCTTTGATGTCTTACCAATCTACTCCTAAGTGTTCTAAGGAGAAATTATATCTTTTTGCCCAAGTGCTTAGTAAAAAGGCACATGAAATGTTCTCCCTCATGAAGCAGCTCGTTGCGTTTTTATCACCAATGGTTGCATTGAAAATCAGAGGGAATTTTATTGTCATGAGAAATGGCAGAAAAATCAGAAGGCCGTGCGGATGAGGGCAGAGCAGCTAAGGGAGATCAGGGACTGAGAGGCCCCCGCGGGTCCTGTGGGGTAGGGGCTTCCACTGGGGCCTTGCTTTAGAACCTTCCCATTCGAGGCATGATTCAAAATGCAGTGCATGGACCAGCAGCCTCAGCATCACCTGGGAGCTGCTTAGAAATGCAGAGACTCGGTCCCCCTGAGACCTACTGAATCAGAATCTGCATCTTAACAAGGTTCCCCAAGGGATCACACACACAGTAAACTTTGACCAGCACCTATTTAGGCGACTTTTCGAAAACACCAACGGCCCACTTCATTCCCCACATCCTCAGATTCTCTGAGAGGGAGGCCTGGGTTTTGCTATTCTTTGAAAGCCCCCAGGTGACTCTTCCGAGCGGCTAGGGTTGAAAAGCCTACAGGAGAGGACAAACGGCTATGGCGATGTGACCAGGCACCAACCTGGCGAAGAAGGAAGGAATACCAATCGCAGAAGCAAGAATAGGAGGGCCTATGTAGAGGGATGGGAAAGCAAGACGGCAAGGAGTGGGTGGTGGCTGAAATGTAAGACAGAGTCATGGAGGTGAGGGCAGACACACAGAAGACAGGTCATGAAACGTAAGGGACCACGCTTTGGTAAGGACTTTAGAACGTGTCCTGTGTAGGGAGGCTTTGGAGGGTTTTAATGAGCACTCAGTTTTATGTATCAGAGAGATCAGTCTGTCTGCTGTAGAGAATGGATTTAGCAGGCATAGGTCCAGGATCAGAAGACCAGTGCAAAGATCACGTATTGTTCTTGATAGAGACAAAAGGCCTGGATCAGTCTAATCATACTGAAGTTAGAGACAGGGGGACAGTTTCCAGAATTAGCAGAGGAGAAATAGCCAGGATTGGGTGTGGGAAGGAAGAAAATTTACTAACAGGAAAACCAAAGAGCGGGGATAATCAGTAATAGGGAAAGAGTCTAGCATCCCAAGGAGGTGACCATGCAGACCTATAAGAGGGAAGATGAGATTTCAGAGTCGGCGTAGCAGGACCTAAAGCTGCCAGGGACCTCAGGGTGGGGAGAGGGTGCCACTAGGAAAGTACCTGACCCACTAACGGGACACAGGTATTCTGCCCTTGGCATTTACATGCTTTCTTCCCAGCGGACCATCAGCTGCCAAAGGGTCAGGGCTGGTACCTTCCTTCTTGTATCCTGCAGCCCAGCCTGGAACCTAGAGCACAGCAAGCACTCAGTCAATGTTTACAGGCTGAAGAGAAGGAGGGAAGGGACACCCCCAGAAAGGAGTAAAGAGAGCCAGACTCTCCAAACCAAAGAGCAGAGCTGACCCATCTATTTTCAAACTGCAGTCTGAGAAGCTTGTTCCGGAAGCACTGATTCACGAGGAGTGAACCAGACCCATGCTTCTCGGAGCTCCACGTGCATCCGAATCACACGGCAGGGATGTTGGTAAGCTGAAGATTCAGACTCAGGAGGGCTGAGGCAGGATGAGATTCTGCGCTTCTGCTAATGATGTTTGGACACACTTTCAGTCTCAAAGAACTACTTCAGCAGCAGACCTGGTCCTGTGGGTCAGGCAGTAGCAGCTGGAGTAACCTTGAAACTTCCCCCGAGGTGGTTATCTCTGTTTCTCTGGCTCATTTTCTTTAAGAGATTAAAGCTCAGACCTATGAGCAGAAAAGAGGCTGAAGAGATGATTTCCCACCGCTGGGCTGTGAAAGGCACAGAGGTGGGAAATCAGATGCCTGTGCCCGGGGTGGGGGGCCGGGGGCGGCAGTAGGGGCAAAAAGAATTACCCTGCAGAAGAGGGGGAGTCTCCCTGAGGCAGGACTCCATGTTCAAGGGGGAGGGGTGGGTAGTCCTATTTCAACCCTGGGTCCCCTGCCTTCTACAATGGATTTTGTCTTTCTGCTCTCTGAAGTCACCCCTGTGTGCTAAAAACAGGGTGAGTATAGCCTTTATCCCTGCCATTTCTGGGATCTCTAATCTTGTAACACATTTAAAATGCTTTCATGAAGAGGCGCCTGGGTGGCTCAGTTGGTTGAGCTACTGACTCTTGATTTCTGCTCAGGTCATGATCCCAGGGTCATGGGATCGAGCCCCGCATCGGGCTCCATGCTGAGTGTGGAGACTGCTTGAGATTCTCTCTCTCTCTCTCTTTCCCTCTCCCCCACCCTCACTCTCTCTCAAATAAAAGGATATTTTTTTTTTAATGCTTTCACGTAACTGACTCCAGTCTGGCTTGTTATGACTCGCGACAGCGTCTGATAAGAAAGCCTCCCAGCTGCCCTCAGACAGGAAATGGAAATTCTGGTGAGCACAAAGCATCAAGGGAGTCCTTTGAGTGTGAGGCTCCCCAGGGCAGTTCTCCAAGCGAATTTCCACTTGCAGTGTGTCCAGGTGGGGCTCCGGCCCCTCTCTTCTCTGTCAGGGTTTGCAGTCCACCTGTAAGTTCCCTGGCTTGCACTTACGGAAAAGGAAATCTCTCACTTACGGAAAAGCAAATCTTTCCCACTTCCACATCTTCTGTCGAGCTTTCAAGGTCTTCGCGAACCTGAGTGAGTAGCCTCCCACCCGCTGCCCACCCCCATGCTCACGCCCCTTGCGATCACTGGGCTATTTTGTTTGTTTCTTCTTGCTTGACCTTCCCTCCCTCTGACATTCACGGCTGCTCTGTCCAGGAAACTCCCCTGACCATACTTTTTAGAGACTCCAGTCCCTCCAACTCCTGCACTGAGCCAGCAACGGAGACCTGCCTGGTGCACGGTCCTTGGAGGATTTCCTATCTGTGTTTTTACTCCAACGAGACTATGGATGCCTTGAAATCGGGGAACAAGCCTTGTTTCCTTTCTGTACAGAGGCCAGTACAGTGGCCACTAAG
This sequence comes from Prionailurus bengalensis, assembly GCF_016509475.1. Lineage (NCBI taxonomy): Eukaryota > Metazoa > Chordata > Mammalia > Carnivora > Felidae > Prionailurus > Prionailurus bengalensis. The sequence goes on along the minus strand of NC_057356.1, from coordinate 70,584,522 downwards.
TTCTCTCTTATTTATTCCATTATTCCTCATTGGAGTGTTTAGGTGGCAGGTTTGGTGCAGAGGATTTAACGTGGCATCCGGGGTTTGCAAGGACCAAGAAACCAATAGGCAAACATTTCAGAATTGGGCTCGAAATGCAAACTGGTGTGTGAAGTTTAGGTCTCCTTACCGTCTCTCTCTCCTTCTTCCTTACCCTAAAATAACAGAATCAGGAGCAGCAGCAGGCCTGACCTGGTTGGCCACCCCTCGTTACCCTTCCAAACTCTCTCATCTATCATTCTCCCCCTCGCCCTCTGTAGTCCTGACAACTCACCTTTCTGGCGTGCCCTGAACGTGCCGGGTGTACTTCCTCCACCTCAGGACCTTTGAACTTGCTCCTCCATCAACTTGGAAGTCCCTTCCCCAAACAGGCACTCGGCTTTACTCACTTGCCTCCTTTAAGACTTTTCTGAGGGAAACTTCCTGGGAGGGCCTTCAAAGCCTAGTCTTTTCACCCCGATTCTTTTTGCTTTTCCAACAACAATATATATCATTTACAATACAGTAAAGTAAATATATCAGTTACCAATACAGTAAAGTGTCAAACTTCATTCTCTGTATTTTTAGGAAATCTGTTGGCTCCACATTATGATTGAAGATGAAAATCTATCTCCTGCTACCACCATTCCCTCCCCTCTATTACCCAATGTTGTGGTTCTATTCTTTCACTTTTTAATTTTATGTCTTTGTATGCATTTACATCCTGTCGCTTGATGTAGCAGATTTAAACAAGATCTTTGGGTCACCTGCTATAAAAAAGGAGAAAATTCATGCATACTCATGCTATTGCCCACCTTCTCACGCTCTGTACTATCTGATGTTTTTATTTTTGTGCGTTTTCTTTATAACAGTTATATTGTGTTCTGAAGTTATAACCACCACCGCTGTGTTAGTTTTATTGCTGCATTCAGACAGATTCAATCCCCACTGCCAGTCCTTCTGCTGTAGCTTCTCCATATTCACCTTTGAGACAACTACATGTTATCTTTCAGTAGTTTTTTAAGGTGTTGTGAGAACTAGATTAAGGACTGCCACCGACAGCTGTTCAGGTTGTGCACTGCACATTTCCAAGGAACACCATTCATATTATAGTCTATGTAATGAGTGGCCATGTGTGGCAGCCATGAATTTCTATCATATTTGAAAATATTTCCCAGTTGCTTATTTACTTTTGCCTAATTTAGTGTGATACCATCTTTTTTCTTTCCCCGAGGACTTTATAACTATTGCTCTAGTCATTGATCCAGTATTCTCTTACACTGACTAATACCTTGGAGAAGTGTACTATGGGAAGCCAGCCTAAGTGCCAGACGTGATCCTTATGGATTCCTACAAGTTACAAGATTGGGGTTTTGCTAGTGTGGTAACTAAGAAATAATCCATCTTGTAGTGTTATTTTCTATTGTTATTCTTCTTATTATTCACTATATGTATATATATTAGTAACTATATACTTTTATATATTATATTTTATATATTCGATTATTAAAAGCAAAGTTGACCATCTTTTCATGTGTTCAGGCCCTTTTAATCTGTTTTTCTGTGAGCTGGCTGTTCATGTCCTTATCCATTTTCCTTTTAAATTTTTTTTAATGTTTTTATTTATTTTTGAAGGAGAGAGAGAGAGACAGAGCATGAGCAGGGGAGGAGCAGAGAGAGAGGGAGACAGAATTCGAAGCAGGCTCCAGGCTCTAAGCTGTCAGCACAGAGTCCGACGCGGAGCTCGAACCCACAAACTGTGAGATCATGACCTGAGCCGAAGCCGGATGCTCAACTGACTCAGCCACCCAGGTGCCCCTATCCATTTTTCTTTTAGTTTTTAGGTCTTTCACTTGATGATTGCTGGGAGTTCTTTATGCACCAGAGTGATCAGCCCTTTGCAGCTCAAGATCTGTCTCCTCCAGGAAACTTCACTTGAGCTATATACTAACACGAACTAACATTCCAACAGGGTAGCAGACACAAAAAGGGCTTGACTTGGAGGACATAAAATGAGATAAATATAGCAAAGGAAAGAAAGGCTTAGCCATATGCCTGGAACTTTTTATTTAGAAACTATGAAGTCTTTAGCTTGCAAGGACAGAATTAACTTTACACGTCCTGAACCTAATGCTCTGAGGCTGCCAGTTCCACAGTCCCCTTAAGAGGAAGCAGCAGGGGCACCTGCATGGCTCAGTCAGTTAAGCAACCAACTTCGGCTCAGGTCATGATCTCACAGTTCGTGAGTTCGAGCCCTGCATCGGGCTCTGTGCTGACAGCTCAGAGCCTGGAGCCTGTTTCAGATTCTGTCTCCCTCTCTCTCTCTCTGCCCCTCCCCTGTTCACGCTCTCTCTCTGTCTCAAAAATAAATAAACGTTTAAAAAATTATATATATAATTTATATTTATATATTTATATCTATAATTTATATCTATATTATAAATTATATATATAAATTATATATTATATATATTATATATTATATTGTTATATATTATATATATTATATTATATCTATATATTTATATATAGATATATATAGATATATATAAAAGGAAGCAGCAAAAGCAATAATTTGCCTTGGATGCCAGGCAGCCCCCCCCCTCAAAACTAGGACACCAGACCCAAAAAACAGAAAAATGAAAAAAAATAAAAAACACACAGCCCTCTAAAGTCGGGCAAGCTTTACCCAGCAGAAATGGTTTATACTGGGCAGTAACTAACTGAACCAATTAGATTCTTTTCATGACTAGTCATGACATATATGAAAAGGGAAGCAGACAGAGCAGAAGAAGAGAATAGAACAGAGAAGAACAACAGAAGCAAATAGAAGCAGAGAGAGAATACGGTGTCGATTTAAAGGAGAAAAGAGCCCAAATTTTCTATATACAGAGGCCAGTAGAGCCACCCCGTACCTTGAACCATGTTCCCAGTCTTTGGAGTCAGGCAAGGTGGCAGGTATTTGCCAAAACACATCAAGTGGTCAACTTGAGATTTATGTATTCGATCGCATATATATTTCACTCAAAAGGAAAAAAAAATCCATAAATATTGAATTCTAATATTACATAGCTGGAGCGCTTAGGGGTGATGGGTTCTGATGCCTGTTATTTCATTTTAAATGCCTCAAAAAAGAAGGTGGTGTGATAGATAGAAAAAGAAGAGCATTTATGTGGATAGATATGTGATAAAGTAAGTATACTAAACATGTTAACGGTAGAATCTGAGTGACGGGGCTATGGCTGTTCGCTATAAGATTCCTTAAACTTCCTTGTGTTTTGAAAATGTGTGTCATAAAATCTTATGGGCAAAAGCTGTGGGGAACAGCTAACTCATGGAAAGGAAAGAAAACAGTCGATTATATTGAAATGAATCACAGAGGAGGAGAAGAAAGCTACAGGGAGAGAAAGCCCAAAGAAAATGAAAACCCTGGTTCTCAGTCCTCGAAGAAAATGAGGAGCCATGAGGAGGCAACAGCCAAAGGAGGTCGGGTAGGCCTTAATAAAATTGCGTCCATACGGAAAAGACACAGTCTAGAAATACATAAAAGTAGTAGCATGAGAAACATTATAGTCACCGTTGGTCTGGCCCTGAGAGAGGAAAAACTGGATGTGGTTCTAATACAAGCAATAAAGCTTAATACCTGCAGAGAATTTTGCTGAACATAAAGGGAGCAGGTTTAGGGGTCTTCCCCCAACTCAATAATAGAGAAAGGGAATCATGTAGAAGGGAAATTGTGTTTAATATACAAATCGAGGATGTTTGAAAGAAAATCTCAGTTGCCAGATATATATGTGTAATGCAGTATGTGACAGAGAGCCTGGGAATAATAAAATGTGTAACCGTCTCCCAAAAGCAATCTTTCCTCTGTACAAGAATACTTTAAGTGTGTCTTTTCTTGTCAACTGTATTTATTTTGAGAGAGAGAGAGAGAGAGAGAGAGATAGCACGAGAGGGGGAGGGGCAGAGAGAAAGGGAAAGAGAGAATCTCAAGCAGGCTCTACAATGTCAGCACAGAGCCTGATGCAGGGCTCGATTCCACGAACCGTGAAGTGGTGACCTGAGCCTAAACCAAAAGCTGACGCTTAACCAACTGAGCCACCCAGGTGCTCCTCAGTGGTGTCTTTAAAGAGGTAAACATGTGAGTAGTCATCAAAAATCAATCTATAATAAACAGGGTCTCTGGGCAGAGTTTGTGAAGGCTGAATTGAAAAATTGACAACTGGGCTACCCATCTCATCAGAAATTGAACACATCTCTTCTCTCTGTTTGCTAATGGTAATATTCAGTAAGTACTTGGGAAGAAAGGGGACCTACAGAGCTGAAAACATAATTTTACAATAGTGAATTTGGAGACTTTCTAAGCCTTTGTGTCCTGATCTGTAAAATTCAAATAATTCTCTCAATGTCTGACACAGAAGTCCTCAATTAGTATTTCTACTGATTTGTGAGAACACATGAATAAAGATCATTTATTTACATACATGTACCTGGAATATATGTGCCAGAAAGAGAGGCGGATTGCTAGAACTTTCTGGATTGTGAGAGAGGGGAGAGAAAGAAAGATCAGAGATTATGAAGTATGAGGGGTGAAATAACATTTTTTTTCAACATTCGATAGTAATAATAGCTGAAATTAATTTTTCTACACACAATAATTTTGGCTGAATTTAGAATAAGCTAGATGTTATTAGATCAAGAAGAAATTTTTTAAGTGATCAAAGGAAGGAAGGAAAGAGGGCTCCAAACATCCCTTAGGATTTCAAAAAGTATGGTACAATCTAAAATGGACACAGCTCATGTACCTGGGTGACTCAGTCAGTTGAGCATCCAACTTTTGATTTTGGCTCAAGTCATGATCTCATGATTGTGAGATCAATCCCTGCATCAGGCTCTGTGCTGGGCACGGAGCATGTTTAAGATTCTCTCTCTCTTGCCCTCTGCCTCTCCCTGCTCAAGCATGTGCGTGCGTGCTCGCTCTCTCAAAAATAAAATAAAACAAAATGGACACAACTGATGGGAGAATAAAGTCACACGTTTGCTTGCTAGTTATAAAGTGATATATGCTCAGTGTTAAAAATTCAAATAATACCAAAATGTATAAGCAGAAGGTCAAAGTATCCACCTTTAATTAGGTAGGTCACAGTTGAAAAATAAAAGTAAATATTCCTCCTCCAATTCCCTGGGCAGCCTTTAATCCATGAATCGGTCATGCCAATTTTCATCCATGAATTGAATTTACCAATTCAATCAGACTTCTGGGGGTGGGGCCCTGCCATCAGTAGCTAAGTGTCCCCAGGTGATTCCAATGTGAAACCAAGGAGGAGAAACCAGGGTCCTGGAGCAGTGGTTCTTCAAGGGTGGGCCTCAAATCAGCAGCATCAGCAACACCTAGAAACTTACTAGAAATGCAAATTCTTAGCCTCTCCACCCCAGAGCCACTATCATAAGTGTTTTGACACCAATTTCCAATGTGGAGCCTGGGGTGCTCCCCACACCAACAAGGAGCAGTTCTCTGGACACCAGCTGGGTGTCCTACCATTCAACGTGATTCTGACACTATCTACCCAGAGACAGTGTCACATTACACAGGTTAAGGGTTCAGTCCTACAAGACTGCCCCACCATTACCACTTCAGAAGCCAGTTGCAATCCCAGGTTATTACCTGCTCTTCTGACTGACCGGCTACAGACTGGAGGCTCCAACGGCCCCCTCCTTGGACTTCAGACACCAGTCTCCAGTCCAGGTTGTTACCTGTGCTTCCGACCAACCGAGTATAAAGAGGTTCCCGTGCCCCCCTTGTTGGATTCCATTAATTTACTAGAACCAAACCCCAAAAAACATTTTACTTACCAGATCACCAGTTTATATGAAAGGATATAATTCAGGAACAGCCCGATGGAAGAGATGGCAAGCATGAGGGATGGGGGAAGATGTTGAGCTTCCACACTCTCTCTAGGGTGCCCCACTCTCCCAGAACCTCTACCAGCCCCAAAGCTCTCCAAACCCTCTCCTTTTTGGGTTTTTATAGAGGCTTCATTACATAGGCATGGCTGATTAAATCACTGACCGTTGGTGGGCACCTGGGTGGCTTAGTCAATTAAGCAGTCGACTCTTGGTTTCAGCTCAGGTCATGACCTCACGGCTTTGTGGGTTCAAGCCCCACATGGGGCTCTGCACTGGTAGCACAGAGCCTGCTTGGGATTCTCTCTCCCACTCTCTCTGCCCCTTCCCACCTCGCACTGTCTCTGTCTCAAAATAAATAAATAAATAAACTTTAAAATAAATGAATGAATGAATGAATGAATGAATGAATAAATCATTGCCATTGGTGATTGATTCAACCTGCAACCGCTTTCCCCTTCCTGGAGATTGGGGGTGGGACTGAAGGTTCCTGATGCTCCAATCCCAGTATGGATTTATCTGACAACTGGCCCCAGCCTCAGCTGACCTAGAACCGTTTCGAAAGTCACCTCATTAACATAGAGAAAGATACCTTTCTGGCTGTCAACTATTAGGAAATTCCAAGACTTTTAGGAGCTCTGTGCCAGAAACAGAGATGAAGACCAAATATATATTTCTTATTATAAATCACAATATCACACACTAAATAAAAACCCTGGGAATGGAGCCCAGCAATTTGTGCTTTAACAACCCCTCAGGCAGTTTGACGCAGCTCAAGGTTGAGAACCACAATCTTATTACCCAAGAAGAGGAGAGGTGATGGTAAGGGGTGTACTGAACAAAAGACCTGCGCCACTGTATACTTCAAGAGTGTAACTTGTACGCTGAACAAGCATAATCTGTGACACGATTAAAACACAATTTTGCTTTCTCTTTCACTTTCCCTTTCAAATGTAGGCGTAAATTTCACCTGTGATGAAAACATGGCCAGGTCTTAGGACTTTTTCTGCTCACTCTGAGGTGACATCTCCCAATTCATAAATTATAAGACACCTTCAAAGATAAGAGTCTTCCTCAGGCTCCCAAAGCCCACATGACTGTGGCATGATGTCCCTCACAGTCTGGCTCATGGGGAGACAAGAGGGAAAGCGGTAAAGAGGCTCCCTGTGACTGACAGCTTTTGCTCTTGGGGCTGAGCAGGCAGACATTTAGAGCTGCACGTTGCCCCGTAGGGCTTTCTTGGGCTCACTGGAGTCTATTCTGCTGGACTTCTCTGGCTACACTCACATGCATGGGCCCTGCCTTCTGCTCCCCAGGGCACCTCTCCCCATCACCCAAGACCCTCTGCAGTCCACTCCACACACACTGTCAGGGCCTCCTATGCTCTCCCCTCACCTTCTCTAGGATAGGGCAAGGTACTAAAAGGCTTCAACCCGTTTCTCACTCCCCAGGTCAACAAAGCTGTGATCCCCAGGAAACCCTCATATGCCCCCTCAGCCCACCAAGCTCCTGGAAGTGTAAGCAATCTACCTACCCTGCTGGCCCTACACTTCTGTAACTTTATCGGGCATGAGTCAGGTCAGCTCTTCCAGGTCAGCTCTTCCCCCATCTACAGCGACACACATCAAGTGCTCTCAATGGTTCCCTGGAAGTCACCTGGCCCCTGCTGGACTTCATGGGAAGGAAATTTACATCCTGAAAACCATCGTCTCCAGAAAATTCCCTCACATTCGTTGTCCTCTCCTCTCTCAACTTTGGATTATCGTCAAGCAGGTGAGCGGTCCAAGAGAACTTGGACCATTTCCTTTGTAAATTGTCCAGATGTGATCTGGTTTTGGAATATGACATGTATCATGCCTGGGTGCCTGTGCAGAAACTTCTAGAGGTTCTCGTGTGAGGTGTGTAACATGATTAGCTTAATCATCCAAGGTCACATATCTAAAAGAAACAAGGCAGAGGCATGGACTCAGGTCTCCCACCTCCAAACTGTTCTTTCATCCCTCCCATGAGACAGACAGCACTTGCTGAAAGGGAAATAGGAGACAGACACAGACTATGGAATCATGTATTAAAGCCAAGGTCCAGCATGAATTGACAACACCAAGAGTACAGAACCAGAAAGGGAGAGCTTCACAGATATATCCAAGAGCCAGAAAATGTAAAGAAAACGGTACCTTGGATAAGTTCCTTTCGATTGCGAATCATAAAGACCAACTTAGAGCTCTTGAAATAAATGGGTATGTCCACTGTCTTGATTATGGTGATGGTTTGATGGATTTATACATATGTCAAAACCTATGTCAATTGGACCTCAACGAAATGGCAAAAACTCAAACAGAATAAACAATGAAAGGGGTTAGAGTGAGACATCAAATACACAGTAACAAACCTGAAACAGCCTGGGAATATTAGAAGGAGAGAACACAAGTTATAAAACAGGATCATGAAGCAAGTAAAAGGAGAAAGGAAAACAATAGGGTTTAGTGTCCCTAAGATGTTGATATTCAGGGTCTATGAAAGTTTTATTGGCCTTGTTAGGTAAGAGGTGAAGAGTTGTAAATATTTAAGTATATAACATGAAACAGATTTTACAGCAAAATTCTTTTAAAGATCAAATGAGATCAAGTGTATATTAGCATTTTTGAAAGGTATACCCTGATAGACAAATGTAAATCATTATTAATAATATATTAATAGTTATTCCTGCTTAATTCAGGTTTCCCCAGAAGATACCTTCTCTCTTCATGTAAAATTGAATATCATGTATATCTTTCTCATCCAAGGGTTGAGAACATTTCAGAAAGGAGTTTTCACACAGACATGGACACATGACTGTACTGCCATTAACCTCTCTAAGCCTGGCCCAGCCACTGCCTTGCTCCTGGCATCCATCACCAGCAATAGTCCCAACTGATGAGAGCAGGAGCAGGGGACACCTTGTGCTGCAGCTGTGATGAGATGACTTCAGTTTTCCAGCCATCTGTCACAGGGAAAGCAAGCTTCCCACACGCATGTGTGAAGTCAACAGATGGAGGGCTGAGGATGGTTTCAGTCCTTCAGGGAGATGCAAAGCCTGTGTCTTCCCTTTCAAAAGGACTGCAAACTGTTCAAACAATTTTCCAGAGACCTCCCTAAAATGCTTTACAAGCCACAGGCACACATCTCTTGCTTGGCTACTTTCAAATAGGTGACACTCATGGGAGAGCCATGATTCTTGTCTAACAACCAGTGGTCACAGTTGGCATCTTGTTCAACAGAGGAAGGAGTGACATTGGCCTGTTTCCCTAAGCATCTAGGACATTGCCTGACACATATTAGGGACTCCAGAAGTATTTGTGGAAGGAAGGAAGGAAGGAAGGAAGGAAGGAAGGAAGGGAGGAAGGGAGGAACAAAGGAAGGAAAGAAGGAAAGGAGGGAGAGAGAGAGAGAGGGAGGGAGGGAGAGGGAGCAAGGCAGAAGGCAGAAGTAAATAACTGTTCTTTTAGGAAGCCAGGAACCTAGCAGAAATGCCCCTGTGCAAATATACCAGTACTCCGGGGAGTGGGAGAGGTTTGCAACATGTCCTTCACCAAAGAGAATTGAGTGCCTTGTGGGAATATGGACAATGGGAAGTTTTCATGATTCAGTACACTGCCCTTTCCCCCAGAACACACCTGATCTGAAGCGATGGGTTCCTATGGCAGACACTTTTCGCTGCCTACCCAGCATCCATTCTTGCTTGTTCCTTAACTAAGAGAACACCAATGTATTTAGCAATGTGCCACCTTATCTCCCTCAGCTTTCCCTGCAGGTAAGGAAGTGGCCATGCGAGCTGGTTCTGGACAATAGGAAATAAGTAGAAGCCTACAGCTTGGAGTTTCTGGGAAAACTTGATTGTTTCCTTATTTAAAAGAAGAAAGAAAGAAAGAAAGAAAGAAAGAAAGAAAGAAAGAAAGAAAGAAAGAAAGAAAGAAAGAAAGAAGGAAGGGAGGAAGGGAGAAAGAGGGGCACCTAGGTGGCTCAGCCAGTTGAGTGTGCAACACTTGATTTCAGCTGAGGTCATGCTCGCAAAGTCTTGGGATCAAGACCCACTTCAGGCTCCACACTGAGCATGGAACCTGCTTGGGATTCTCTCTCTCTCTCTCTCTCTCTCTCTCTCTCTCTCTCTCTCCCTCTCCCGCTCTGTCCCTCCCCTGTTCACGTGCACGCACGAGCATTCACTCTCTCTCTAAAGGAAATGTTTTAAGTATATATTAAAAAAAAGAAAAGAAAGAAATGAAGGAAAGCCTTTGTCTTTTTACTGTTCTTTCTCCCCTTCTTCCTACCTGAAACAAAATATGATTCCTATAGACTAAGCAGTCATCTTGCTATCATGAAGACAAAAGCCACACACTATGGACAGCAAAGCAGGAAGAAAGAGGAAGGCTGAGTCCCTGATATCACTGTGGATACTTCACATCAGCTCTAGACTGCTTTTCTCCAGACTTCTTCTATAAGGAACATAAAACTTCTGTTTGGTTCATCACAATCAGGGTTCTGTTATAAACTGTCAGATGTAATTATAACTGATGAGTCAGAAACACAACATGGATAAGTGCACACCAACTCTCCTAGAAACCAACCCACTGGGAGGAGAACCACAGCAGTGCACCCCCACGGGTACAATCCCATGACTTAGAGTTAGGGTTACAATTACGGTCTCTCAGACTCCAGAGTAAGGAGACTAAAGAAAGAAATGAGACGAGGTGGTAGATAGACCCCTCTGAGGTTGGCATGGAGTTGCGGAATCAGTCACCCGCTTGCCCGAAGACAGGCACCCTGTTGGTGGGGGTTGGAACTGCTGGGTATAGGTGTAGTGGGAAGACAGCTTTTCAAGGAGACAGTCAGATGGGTGGGACAAGTGTTGGGGCCATAGTCAGACTACCGGCAGACTAGCACCTAGGATTCTGGCCAACGTGGCAAAGTGATAAGAGATGATGGCCGAAGATGGTGCGTCCTGGGCTAGAACCAGGATCTCCACATTCCAACCAAAAGTTTCCAAGCTACAGAGGAAACAAGCTTAAACAGGTGAGGGAAATTTGTTGGACTTTTGGACATTGCTGTCAGGGGTCCTGATGAGATCTTTGGAGAACCAGACACCAGAGAAATAAGGCGGATGCCCACGGTTGCCTCTCCAACAAGCAACCCCTTAACCTACTTCCTTGCCGAACAGCCTATCACCACTGCGGAGGTGAAAATGCCACTCACCCCCTTTCCTAGCTTCCCCTGCAGCTGGGCAATGAGCATAGGATCTAACCCTGACCTCTGTGGGACCTGAGTGAGGGTTCATTGAAGGGCTTCTGAAAAGAGAGTTTCCTCCTAAATATACATTCTTCACTCGACATAGGTTGAGAGTGATACTGTGGCTAACATTTGTCTTGAATTGGGTTATACATGTGGGTCAGCAGGTGAATATAATTTTGTTCTGGGACTTTATCCATCCGCCAATCATCAACAAACACATTTTTTTTTTTAGATTCTCATTTTGTAAGAAGACAGGCCTCTAGTGTTCAGAAAACAACGAACATTCTAAAAACCCTCACAGGTGCACCCAGGGCCTTCTACCAGTCGGGATGGGACAAAGGAGAGCAGCAAAGCGACTCCCCTGTGGAAAAAGTGGGACTCACTCTACCTCCAGAGAGTCGACAGTTGCGGGGAGCAAGGGCAGCTTCCCAATTGTCTGGAATTCATTCTTACCAACAGATATGCTCTCCAGGGGCTAACTGTGAGGGAATGAGGTCGGGGACTGCCACCTTCTCTTCTGTGACACGGGACTCACTGCCCCTCACATGGTTTCCAGGTTCAGTTATTCCTCTCAAGTGTCTGGGAACCAGCTCCTGCCCAGAAGCCAAGTTTACCAACTATACAAAAGGGCCCCTTCCCAGTCTCCCTGCCCAGTGGAGAACCCAGAGAGCTGCCCCTGGCATCCACAGGGACACCCTGGAGAGCAGAGGAGAGGGCCTTCTAGGCCCCCAAATGCCCAGCTGGCTCTCCCTTCGGCTGGCTTACCCAGCATTTCCTGGGTCCCCCTGCAGCCGTCCCACCTCCCGGACCTCGGAGCCACCACCACTGCCGGGTCTTACGCTCTGAGGGAAGATTCAGGGACCCTCTAACGCCTTTCCACATCAGAACCGGATTTTGACAAGACCTCAAGTGGCACAGCCAGCCCGCTGCGTTCCGGGATTGGTGGTGAGAAAAACATCTTCTAAGTGTGAGAGTAATCTAACTATAAAGGTACATCAGTGAAAATGGTTCAGTCTGCCATGTGGATCATAAAAGCGGTAGCTGAGACGTGGTTCTCAGCAGGCTGGCAGGCCTCCCAGGCAAGAAGCATGTCAGACTACAAGGGAGTTTGAGTTATTTTATCATGTAGATATCCCTGAATCCATTCGGAAGAGTAAAAAGGGAATTATTTGTAAGCTAAATTTACCTGTTATGAGTATCAGATTACTCATAATAGCCCTGATGCCTCTATTAAGAAGAGCCTTAGAGGAGGAAACTTTTCAAATAGACACATCCATAGCATGAAGGAGGAAGCGATTCCCTGTGACTGCCTTAATGGAATTCACATCAACTAAGTCCTGCTGATTCACTTGGCGTCCCTCGTCCTCAGCACCGTGAAATCTCCTGAGGGATTTTGTAAGAAGCGACTGGCCCCGGGGCACCTGGGTGGTTCAGTGGATTAAGCGTGCAAATCCTGAGCCAAAGCTCAGGTCGTGATCTTGCAGTCTGTGGGTTTGAGCCCCGCATCGGGCTCTGTGCCCACAGCTCAGAGCCTGGAGACTGCTTCCGATTCTGTGTCTCCCTCGCTCTCTGCCCCTCCCCTGGTGGTTCTCTCTCTCTCTCTCTCTCAAAAATAAAATAAAACATTTTTAAAACTTTAATAATAAACAAAAAAAGTGTCTGCCCCCTCAGTGAACCTGAAATTCCTTCTAGGATGAGACGTTCCAACAGAAAAGGGTAAAAAAGTGATTATAGGCAGTACCTGAGGTCCAGATGGACGACAGGAAGTGTGAGAATCTGCCAAACCCCCTTGCCCCACACATCTCTGAGCACCTTGCACTCAGCACCCACGTCCTCAAGAGGCCTGGAGCTGCCCATGACCCACTTTTTATCGCTCATGCAGCTACCTCACAGCATGGCCTTCCTCTCATCTTCTCTACGACCCACTGGTGATGTTCCCAGATGCCTCCGTCCAAAGGCATGGTGACTCCTTCCACCAGGGTCTCACTTCAGGTCACTTATACCTCAAATCAGGAGGTTCTTACAACGGTTTAATGGGCAGGGGAGGAAATCAGAGGTGGATCCCCCAAGAGCTCATATTCTTTCTTAATTTTTAGCACACAAGTAATACATGTTTTTATGGTAAAGGAAAAGAAAGAAAGAAAGAAAGAAAGAAAGAAAGAAAGAAAGAAAGAAAAAGAAAGAAAGAAAGGAAGGGGGGAAGAAGAATGAACACCTTTAAGTACTAATAAACACCAAAATTACTACATGTCCACCATCCAGAAATAACACATGTCCACACATAAGCCTTTATGTATATACATTTTTTTAAATGTTTTATTTATTTTTGAAAGAGAGACAGAGAGTGAGCAGGGGAGGGGCAGAGAGAGAGGGAGACACAGAATCCAAGGCAGGCTCCAGGCTCTGAGCTGTCAGCACAGATCTAGGACGTGGGGCTCGAACTCACAAACTATGAGATTGTGACCTGAGCCAAAGCCGGACACCTGACCAACTGAGCCACCCGAGCGCCCCTAAGCTGTCTTTTGAGATGTTTGTCTACATGTATGTGGAGGTAGAAGTGTAGATGTAAGCATAGATAGAGAAATAGATGCTTCTATGAGAAAAAAATGAAATAATACAGCACTACGCGGCTTGTGAACGGCTTATTTCACTCAGCAGTGTGCACTGAGCACCTTTCCATGTCAAGAAATAACCTTCCAACGTCAGGCAAGTCAGTGACTCAGTCTCACCTCCATGCCATTTCCTCCACAGATTAGACACAGGAAAGGAAGCCACCAAAGATACAGACCAGACGCCCTCCCCAAGCATCTCCTCCGGGGTGATCCGACAGCACCCCACACAGCCTGAGTGCCGGCTCAGCACCTGTGCCTATGCCCAGCCCTCCGAAACGCCAGTTTGGGATCTTCAGCATCTAGGCCCACTCTTACCTTCTGCTCATTTGGGCCCCAGTGAGGTTTGAACCTCAGAAGCCTGGGACAGTCCCAAAGGTCAAGCGACCTGTGCCTCGTTTCTTACAGGCTGCACAAGAAGAGGTGCCTGGGGAGGACAGTGCCAACGTCTATACAAACCAGCCCCGAATCAGACACTAGAGTTTTAAGGAAAGCCACCCTGGTTCTTCAACACCATGCTTACTGTCTTCAGCATATGCTATGGTAGGAATGCACATTTATGTTTATTTATTATTTATCCAATTCCTATCATCATAATTTAGGATATTTCTTTATTATTTTTTTTAATGGATCACATCACGATAGCAGATCTGTGTGCACAGTCATAAATATTTCCTAAAGCTAAACTTCTAGAGGTAGAATTTCTGGATTAAAGAGAATCACATTTTTTAAGGCTTTTAAATAGCCAAACTGGCCAAGGTTACATCAATTTTAGACCTGTGTTTCAAAATGCTCAAAAAGATTGGCCTGTACCTCTTCCTCACCTTGGCCACCACTGGACAAAAAACATAAGACAGGGAGGGACAGCCAACCCACCTGCTATCTTTTTTTTTTTTAAGATTGAGCAAATGCTTTTTTTATTTTAAAATTCTCAAGGGAATATAAGACGCATTTTAAAAATTAGGTGACTTCCACCTGTTGTCTTAATTCATACCTTTTTAGCTGCCAGTGAGAGCAAATATTTCTGAAAATAGTTATAGATTATTTTTGTCCCTACTTTGGTGAATGTAGACTTCTTGACCTTTGCTCCAGACTCCTCGATGTCCTCCTAAGGTATCCAAGGACACCTTAGGCTAAAACAAAGGAAACATGGCTTTCTCTATGCTGGAGGCTTTGCAAGCATCAGAAAAGAAGTTCTCTAGTCCTTTTGGGGTCCAGCCCCACCTCAGCCCACACCCGAGCCTGCTACCCAAATTCGGTGGTCGGGGCATGAAGCACAGGCCTGGTATGATATTTTTTCAGTCTCTAACTCCAGAACTTTGAAGCCACCTGACCTGAAGACAAGTCTACTCAAGTGGTATCCCAGCCGTCTACTAGCTCCCCCCTCTGCCCTCCGTGTAGAGTTTCACCTCAGCTCCCCTTAAAGGGCCCCCCTCCAAATCATGCAACTTCAGTCCTTCTGCCATAATACTCCCAGACGCTAGGACACTGGGACTGAAGATTGTGTGTGTGTGTGTGTGTGTGTGTCTGTGCATATGTGTGTATGTCTGCCTGTCTGTCTGTGTGTGTCTGTGAGTCAATTCACCAGAGCTGAGCACCTGAGCCTGCAGGACCCTGTGCCCAGTGCTACTAGAGACATGGAGATTTAAAAAGACAAGGCAGGGGTGCGTGGGTAGCTCAGTCAGTTGAGTGGCTGAGCGGTTGAGCGCCAGACTTCTTCATTTCAGCTCAGGTCACTATCTGGTGGTTCGTGGGTTTGAGCCTCACTTCGACCTTTGCACTTACAGCACAGAGCCTGCCTGGGATTCTCTTTTTCCCTCTCTCTCTGCCCCACCCCCACCACTGTGTACTCTCTCTCTCAAAAATAAATACATTCTTTTAATAAAAATAAATAAAAAGAGACGCATGGTCCCCATCTTCAAGGAATTGACAAGCGAGCACAGGAGGTGACCTATATTCAGGTAATAGATAATAGTGACAAAAGACAGCATTTTGTAGATCCTGTAAAAAAGACAAAGTCAATGTGTCATGGGAGGTCAACTTCAAGTCTGGAACACTGAGGAAGCTTGCATGGAGGAAGCAGAATTTAAGCCGCACGGAGATGGGGAAAATCACGCCAGGAAGAAACTACAGCCCCAGCAAGGACTCAGAGGTGGGAAAGAGCATTCAGGAGCCACTTAGTCCTATTAGTGGAGGGTAGACTGTCTGTGGAGGAGGAATGGAGGATAAAGTCAGACAGGAGGGCTGAGACGAAAGTAGAGGCTTCAATGAGGCCAAGGAGCAGGGAGTTTTATCAATAGCGTCTGTAAGACAGATAAGACGTGAGCAGCTAGAAATTTCTCACAGCTGTATTTATTCAGAGATTAGACAACTAACCAAGACAGATAAGAAAGATGAAAATTGCCTATTGTGCCTGAAAAAATAACACTAATCCTTGTCAATGATGTGGGCAGACTTCTATTTGTCTATGCATCGTGCAGCATAGTAATGGATATGCACATGTGTCATTTTCGTGTGGAATGAATGCTATTTGTTTACAACCCAGAAAGCTTCATGTGTGTTCCATTTCATAGCTCATTGTTGTGGGGCATCTGTGGGCTGGCCTCCTTGGTGTGGGGCATCTGTGGGCTGGTCTTCTCCAAGATCTCCAGGCAGAAAGAAGGGCTGGTGTCCCTTCTGCAACACAACCCTCAAACACACGTGGGGAGCTTCTCCCTCCACTTCCATCCCCTGGTTTCAACCCTATAGGTGGGTCAACCCAGAGGCCCTCTCTTTTCTCCTCTCTTAATCTCTCAGTCTCCTCCTAGCCAAGAAGGGTTTTTATTGCCTTCCCATATGATGGGAAACCACCCTGATGTCACAACTTACCTGGTTCCCTCTTGTATTGTTCACCTGTATAAACTAAACTCTAGTCCAGCATTGGCTCCCATACCACAAACCCTCATTTCTCCCAAAGAAGCCGACTCTGCCTATCAAACTCTTGCAGATGAAAATCACAACTGTTGTCTCTGAAATGCATTTTGAGGGCCTATCTGGGAAGTCAGGGACTACAATTGGTTTCTACTCTTCAGCTAGATTCTGTGAAGCTTCCTACCTGGTAAAGAACTTTGCCTGAAGAGAAGTCTGGCCTCTACCTTTGGCCCCTGAAGTGTTCCTCTCTAAACGCTTGGAATTTCCTGCCTGATAAGTGTCTTTGCTTACCTTGGTGCTTTGAACAACACCAGAAAGCCTAACGATGTGATTTTTTTTTAATATGAAATTTGTTGTCAAATTGGTTTCCAAACAACACCCAGGGCTCCTCCCAACAGGTACCCTCCTCCCTGCCCATCCCCACCTTCCCCTCCCTCCCACCCCCCTCCCCCATCAACCTTCAGTTTATTCTCAGTTTTTAAGAGTCTCTTATGGTTTGGCTCCCTCCCTCTCTAACTTTTTTTTTCTTCCCCTCCCCCATGGTCTTCTGTTAAGTTTCTCAGGATCCACATAAGAGTGAAAAGATATGGTATCTATGTTTGTATGACTTATTTCACTTAGCATAACACTCACCAGTTCCATCCACATTGCTACAAAAGGCCATATTTCATTCTTTCTCATTGCCAAGTAGTGTTCCATTGTGTATATAAACCACAATTTCTTTATCCATTCAACAATGTGATTTCTAGTGGGGGCTTTGAGTAACGGTTATCAGTTCAACTTCCGGAGGAGCTGGAACCTGAGGTGAGCCATGTGGGCAGCCGGCCATGGAACTCCAATAAAAACTGGACACCGAGGCTCAGGTAAGCTTCCCTGATCAGCAAACTCCACCTACATTATCACCCATCCTTGCTGGAAGAGACCAACTGACAGGTCTGCACCTGGAACTTTGCTAGACTCTGCCCCACATGCCTCTTCATTTGACTGATCTAAATCTGTATCTTTTCCCTATGAGAAACCATAACATGAATATCACAGCTTTCATTGAATTCTGGGAGTCTTTAGAGCCCAAAGATAGCCTTGGGAACTTGCAGTGTGTGTCAGAGTGAGGGCAGCCTTGGGAACTGTTCCTCCAACTTTGTACCCCTGATTCAGTAGATGCCTCAGCCTCAAAAATGGGAAGAGATGGCTGCAGAGCAACAAAAATTACCAGCCAAGAGAATTATACCAGATAACATTCCAAAATATTATCCCATCACACATGTATAAGAGGGAAACCAAAAATGCATAGCAATCCGTGGTAAATGCTAACAGTGAGGTGCTCACCCTGAGTGCTACTGAATTCAGAAAAGGGAGCAGGGACTGTGGGTGGAAGAGGTCAGGGTAGACTTCAGGGAGTTGGCGGGACTTGAGCTGGTATTTCAACAAAGTAGAGAAAGTAAATAGGCAGAGTGCCCCCAGAACAGCACCCCAGGTGGGAAGGAATAGTTTATATCAGCTTGCTAAACTGGCATCTTATTTAGAAGTCTAGAGGAAAAGGGCGACAACAGAAAATTAGGGTATTATTAGCCTTGAAAGCTTCTTGATGTTATTTATTTCCCTGAACTCCCTCATTAGCCAATCACCGTACAAATCTTTTCAAAATACCAAACGATCGTCTTGCTAGTTTGGAACACAGAGGCGAGGCACCCATTCTTGACGCTTCTTTGATCTTTTCCACAGCCCATGCTAAACATATATATGAAAGAGTCAATTGGCCATGAGAAAAAATGGTGTGAGTGAAGACCCCAGTGGCCTTTGCACCCACAAGAAAGGCTTGGTAATTAACAAGGCTGCTGTACCGCCCAATTCCAAGAGGTGCCATTCACACAGGATGAAAGTGAACGGTGTCCTCTAGAGTTGTGTGATGTGGCTGCCCTCATGGATAGACAAATGCCTGAAGGGTGCAAGTCTTATATTGCTAATTCTGATAAGAGGAACTGCCAAATGTGGGCACCCATACTGAAGGCCTTAACATAATTAAAGCAAATGGATAACATGCACACCCACACCAGGCGATAATTAGAACTATTAACCATCGTAACTTTCTGGAGGCACAAACACCAAAGATAGAAGACTTGCAGTTTAGAGAAGGTAATCCAAAGACCAAAAGGTTGGGAGCAAGGAGGGTCATAGCTGTTCTAGCCAGTTCAGCCTGGGGCTCAGAGCCACCATCAGCCAGAAGCCTCATCTCTGGGTGCACAAGAATTCAGAAGTAAGAAACCTCAGCTCCTAGATATTCCCACCTCTCTTAGTTCAGGCTGCTATAACAGAATACCATGAACTATGTAGTTTATAAACCACAGAATTTCATTTCTCAAAGTTTTAGAGGCTGGGAAGTCTATGATCAGGGTATAGGCATATCCAGAGTCTGGTGAGGGCCCATTTTTTGGTTCATAGATGGACATCTCCTCATAATGTCTTCACACAGCAGAAGGAACAAGAGAGATCTTGGGGGTCCACTTAATAATAACACTAGTCTCGTTCA
Source organism: Prionailurus bengalensis (assembly GCF_016509475.1). Taxonomy (NCBI): domain Eukaryota; kingdom Metazoa; phylum Chordata; class Mammalia; order Carnivora; family Felidae; genus Prionailurus; species Prionailurus bengalensis. Next base: position 70,565,292 of record NC_057356.1, on the reverse strand, counting down.
TGATCTGTGCCCCATGACCTAGTCATCTCCCTAAGGCCACACACATCCTGATACCGTCACATTGAGGGTTAGCATTTCAACACATGAATTTCGATGGAACGTAGACATTCAGTGCATTGTACCATCCCATCTGAATATCTGGACCTTTTGGCATCTGTTTCCTCCAAAACACTACAGAAAATAGAATTTCCTCTTTCAATATGGCTCATAACATTTTTAGGGAGATCATGACCCACCCTGAGAATCCGATAGAACCCTAAACTCTTACCACAAACACACACACGCACACAGACACACACACACACACAGTTTTGTGCAAAAGTCCAGACAACCTAAAGCCCATCCTCAAAACCCTACTGCCTCATGGAACCAAAATATGATTCTGCTACTAAGAAGTATCGTTTCCTTATTAACACTCAGCACTTTACTTCTGTCAGTAGCTTTTGAATTTTAGCTATGCCACAGAGTCAGTGTAGTCATTTACTTTAAAGACTTTGGCTGGAGCTATGTAATGTGCAAGAGGTGATCAGTTAGCATATGAAAACCCTATGCACAAATCACAATTCAGCTACTAAGCCCTTCGAATGTTGTTGCTCATATCTACTCCATAAGTTTGTTAAATAGCATAAAGGATGTTAGAGATAATTTATTTTGGTGAATGAGTAGTATTCAAGAAATGTAGTAATTAAAATGACTCCCTGGGGCACTCTGGGACACCTGGGTGGCTCGTTTGGTTAAGCGTCTGACTCTTGATCTCAGCTCAGGTCTTGATCTCAGGGTTGTGACTTCAGGCCCTGCATTAGGCTCCACACAGGGCGTGAAGCCTACTTAAGAAAGAAAAAAATTACCCAGTCTCCTTGAAGACATTAATGCTAACTGAAATCAGCCAGACACAAAAAGACAAATATGACTCCAGTTAGATGAGGTATCTGCAATAGTCAAATTCATAGAGACAGAAAGTAGAATGGTGGTTGCCAGGGGCTGGGGGCAGGTGAGAATGTTTAATGGGTGCAGAGTTTCTGTTTTGGTTGATGAAAAGTTTCTGGGGAGCAATGACGGTGATGGTTGCGCAACAGTGTGAAGGTATACTTAGTGCCACTGAATTGTGACACTTAAAAATGGTAAAATTATAGAATTTTATGTATTTTTTGGCAAAAAATAAAAAAAATTATAGATAGATAGATATCTCCAGTCCTTTCCATGCCTACATAAATGAAGTATAAGGATCAGGCAAGGCCTAGGACCTAATACTACCTGTGGAGAAACCTTTAGGAAAATCTTGTCCCCATGCTTTAGGGACTCCAGCAAGCACCTTGTGTGAGTATCTTAATCCAATGTGGATGCAGTGTTTTGTGATTGGCAAGGATAGCCAATCTTGAACTTGGACTCTGAGCTTAACTTGACTCCCAAGTCATCAGAAATCATAGCATTCACCTTGAACTAACTCTCTCATGAAGCCAGTGGAGAGGCCCTTCCCCCAAACTTACAAAAGCAGACTGCATGACTAGTTTAAACTGGCATATCTGGCAGAATTTGGTCAAAGATTTGCTTTCTTTGTAACATCCCACCACTAGCCAGGTCGTGGTGGACCATATTCCCCTCTATTCACAGGAGCAACTTGTGTTTTAGCCAAGGAAAGGACAAGTGCTGAATAGACCAGACCAGATTTGCCCAAGCCACTCCCCAAGTTCAGAAGAAACTCAGGGCTTGACCCCCCGCCAAGAATGCAGCAAAACACTCAGTATCTCAGACCTCCACCCTTGCCCCAGTAAAGCAGATAGCTGCCCAAGTGCAGATGGCTGCCCCAACCCAGAGGGGATTGTTTTGACTTTGAGAAAAGCCACAGGAGAAATAGAGAATCCCGTCATGTCTCCACCCAGATTCAATAAGAGAAACTAGCCACACCAAGACTTTTAGGAGCTGCCTGGGTAGTATTTTCCCAGCTGTTAGGGAAGAGGAGGAGAAAAAGGAAACAGGATATCCATTTAATGAAGGAGTTAACCCAATTATTCATGAAGAAACACAAATGCATGCCACAATATAAAGAAATATATACCTCAGATGTAAAGTGTTGAGCTATGTCATAACTAAGCTAAAGCTCGTAAAAATTAGAAAAAAATGGTTAATTCTCAAAATTCAGAAGTGCAGTGTCCTGAAGAACAAGGAGTGAAATTGCAGCCATCCACACAAGTTTGACCACATGTACTCCAGATATTCATTAGCTTGTTATCGGCTCACGTTTACTGAGCGGGTACAATATGCTAGGCAGTTCCAGAATAACATGCAGATGAAAATGGCCTCGTCCTTTTTTTCTTCTTCCCCCATAGGAGTTCATAATTATTTAAAGAGGAAGCAAAAACACACACAAAAAAACAACTTAGTGGTTAAAGAATTTTTTTTTTCCCTGACTGAACTTCTTGGCACCAAAGGTGGGGGTTTTCCACACAGCAACGGATTCTCTGACACCAATGGGGTGACCTTACAATTCAACTCTGACACTAACGACTCAGAGATAGTGTCAGACTCCACAGGTTGAAAGGCTCAGTCCCACAAGAATGCCTCCTCTCCAGACACCAGTCACAGTTTTGGGTCCTCGATTTAGCCACATCTCTAACCAATTAGGCTGCAAAGTCAGAGTTTCTGACAACTCCTTAGTTTTGACAATTTGCTAGAATGGATCACAGAACTCAGGAAAGCACTTTACTCACATTTACTGGTTTATTATAAAGATACAACTTGTGGGGCGCCTGGGTGGCGCAGTCGGTTGAGCGTCCGACTTCAGCCAGGTCACGATCTCGCGGTCCGTGGGTTCGAGCCCCGCGTCAGGCTCTGGGCTGATGGCTCGGAGCCTGGAGCCTGCTTCCGATTCTGTGTCTCCCTCTCTCTCTGCCCCTCCCCCGTTCATGCTCTGTCTCTCTCTGTCTCAAAAATAAATAAAACGTTAAAAAAATTTAAAAAAAAAAAAAAAAAAAAAAAAAAAAAAAGATACAACTTGTGAACCGCCAAGTGGAAGAGTCGCATAGGGACAGGCATGGGGAAGGGGCGTGGCGCTCCCTTACCTTCTCTGGATGCACCACCCTTCCAGCACCTCCTGGTGCTCACCAACCTGGAAGCTTTCCGAATCCAGTTCAATAGCTTTTAGGATGCTCCCTCTCCAGCTCTCTCTGTTTCCAGGGGTCCGTGGAAGGGGCTAAAAGCCCCCACTCCCCAATCACTGCATCTTTTAGAAGACCCAACCCATTGTGAGGCTATCTAGGGTCCCACCCTCGGTCTTCATTAGCATAAACTCGGGTGTGATGAAAGTGGCTCATTATGAATGGCAAAAGTCACTCCAATCACTCGGGAAATTCCATTGTTTTAGTTCCTCCTTGCCAGGAACTGGGACAAAGTCCAAATATATTTTTGCATTGTACTATAGTGTTAAAATATTCAAAGTGGGTTTCAAGGAAGCACAACAAAGAAGGTACTGGACAATCTTACTGGGGGCAATGAGTCAGGGAAAGCCTCAGACAGGAAGCCTTGGCTGCGTCTTAAAACATGACGGGTGTTCACTGGGTAGACAATGGAAGAAATGACAAAGGGAACCATGGGCTACCAATGGCCCAGCACAGGACCTTGGAGAACCAGCTCACAGGGACTACTGCAGGAGCTCTGACTGGTCTCCCTGATTCCTCGGTGGCCCCGTCCTGCACCCAAAAGTCAGAGGAATCCTTTAGAAATGTACATCAAATCTTATCACTATTTTGCTTTCAATTCTCCAAGGACTTTCCATCTCACATTAAATGAAGTCCAAACCCTTTGCCCTGATCAACAAGACCCTAGTTGACCTGGCCCTGCCTACTTCTTGGTCCTGAAAAAAAAATACTCTCTCCTTTGCAGGCCCCATTCTAGCCTGATCAGCTTTTAGGACAATTCCCCACCTCAAACACCCAAGTGCCTTCCCATCTAGATGGTTAATTTTATGTGCAAAATAAATGACCCACCACGGGATACCCAGAATAAACTTTATTTCTGGATGCGGCTGTGAGGGTGTTTCCAGGTGAGATTAGCCTCTGAATCAGTGAACTCAGTAAAGTAGATTGCCCTTCCTAATGTGGGTAGGCATCATCCACAATTTGTTGGGGGCCTGAATAGAAACAAAGGCGTGGGAAGGAGGAATTTGCCCCTTTTCCGCTTCCTGCCCCTTTTTCGCTTCCTAAGCAGTGACGACTCATCTTCTCCTGCCCTCAGACTGGGGTTTACACCATTGCTTCTCAGTCCCTCAGACTCAGACTGAATTATACCACCTGCTTTGCTGGGTCTCCAGCTTGTAGAAAGCAGATTGTGGGACTTCTCAGCCTCCATAATCACATGAGCCAATCCCTCATAATAAATCTTCTCTATATAAATAAATTCACACATATACACACATAGATATATATACATGGAGAGATATATGTGTATATATATACACACATATCTCCTACTAGTTCTATTTCCTGGAGAACCCTAATACACCATCCCAGCATCTCTGTGCTCATGACACCTTGTTGGTAATACAAAGTCTTGTCAATGGTGCTAAGAAGTTTGGAGGCAGTGTAATTAAGTAATTGACAGTACAGGCTCTTTTTTTTTTTTAAGTTTATTTATTTTGAGGGGGAGAGGGGCAGAGAGAGAGAGAGGCAGAGAGAAAGAATCCCAAGTCAAGCAGGCTCCACACTGTCAGCACAGAGTCAGACACGGGACTCGATCTCACAAACTGTGAGATCATGACCAGAGCCGAGATCAAGAGCCAGCTGTTTAACCTACTGAGCCACCCAGGTGCCCCTGACAGCACAGGTTCTAAAGTTAGATTACCTTGGTTCGAGGCCTCACTGTTCTTATTAGCTGTGTAAAATTAACTTCTCTTTGCCTTGCTCTGCTCATTTGAGGATGGAAATGTTAAACAAAAATTATGCCTGCATCCACAAGATGTAGAATGAATTAGAATGAATGGAATGAGTTAGTTCTTACATTTAGTATAGTATCTGACACATAGCATTGATGTTGTTACATTTCTTATTTTCCTATAGGTGAAGGTGGAAGGCTTGAAGGTGTTAACCTTAAAAATAAAAACTACTAGTTGTTTTACCAGTAAAAATGGGTTTATTTAGAAATAAAAAAGGATTGCAATCGGGGACAAACAAGCCATGGCAAAACCATAGGCAAAGACAGAGAACAGAGGAGAGGTATGCTTTTTTTAAGGAGAAAAGGGATAAGTTGGAAAGGCTGTTATAAACTAAAAGTCCATTGGAGTAAATGGAAGTCCTTTGGAGTCCATTGAAGTTCCAAGAATAGTGGCTTTTCATTGGCCAAGCTATTGTGGAATTTGGGGGTGTGGGATAAGGAGAGTCTATCTTCCTCCAGCTGGGATAGTAAAGTGGTATCCAGGTGCAAGGTCAGGTTCTATTGGGTCTTTCTGTTGACTCTGCAATTGAGTAGGAGTGGTAGGGCATGACAGCTCCCCCTGAGAAGCTTCCTGACTCCACTTCAGCTTCCAGACTCAATATTCACAAGGGTTTAGAGCAAGAGAGTAACAAGATAAGGTTTCCACTTTCGCCTGTCAGTCTGACTGTGATTGAAGGTTAGAAGAGGTAGATTTGGCCAGTAAGGAGACTTCTACATTCCTTTATTCAGCAAACTTTGATTCTAGACAGACGATGTGCTAGACGATGTGTCACCATGTGGCTTTGGATTGGGCATCAAGTCCCACCCTGAACTTTTCCCAACTTTGCTAAGACTGCCCTTCCAAAATCTGCTTCTCCAGGCAGATAGGCTCAATTCCAGACCTGGGTCTTAACTACCTGACAAGTAAGGAAGACACAGAACTGGAAGTTGAGACCTGGCTTCTGATCCTCATCTGGAAATAGGGGCAGTCAATCTGCCCTAAGGACCTCACAGAATTGCTGTTGAACATAAATAAGATACTTGATGTGGGAGCATGATGAAAGACTAAACTCCTACTCTGGTTGGGTTGGTTGTTTTTATTTTTTGTGTTTTAAATAAGAGTAGTGTAACCACACAGACACAAATTCAAATAGCACAGTAAGATATTAGAAATTAAAGTCTCCTGTTCACTCCACCTTCAGCCTGCGTTCCCTCTCCACAAAAGGAAGTCATTGTTAACATCTCTTTGTTTTTCCTCCCTAAAAAAAATTTTTTCGCATGTATCTGCATTTTACATGTATATGTATTTAAAAGTTTACACGAATGGGGTCATGGAAGTTTTAATACATAAATGCTAAATTGTTTGATTTTCTTCCCATCAAAAAGTAGAATCTAAATCCCCTCCCTTTGAATCTGGGCCTATTGACTGCTTGACCTATAGAATATGGTAAGAAGTGATATGGTGCCAGGTCCTTGGCACTTCCTGTCTTGAAATGCTTATTTTTGCAGCCCAGCCATCATGCCGTGAGGAAGCCAAGAAACCACATAGAGAGGCCACATGTCAGTGTTCCAGATGACAGTAAACATCAACTTCCAGACATGTGAATGAGAAAACCTTCAGATGATTCACACCCACAAATGTCAGGTCACCCCCAGTCTTTAAGCCATCCCAGCTGACTCAAGAGACAAGGTGGGAAGAGACAAGTGGGCCCCCTCAAACCCTCCTAACTTGCAGATTTCTGAGCAAAATTAATAATTGCTATAGTCTGAAGCCAGTAAGTTTGGGATGGTCCTCAACAGCAACAGATAACTGGAACAGTGATCATATTTTACCCACTGCTACAAAATTCCTTTTTTGCTTTTACTAAAATACTTTGGAGATCTTTCAACAATGCACACATACCTAATTTGTTTATTTTAATAATCTAATCCTCCATTTTATGGATGTTTCATATTAAATCGATCAGCATTCTGTTGATAGGCATTTAGATTGTTTCCAGTTTTATTCCATTTCAAACAACACTGCAATCAGCATTTTAGCACACTTTGGGAGTATATCTGTAGGACAAATTGCTAACAGTTAAATGTTGGATCACAAGGAATCACCATGTGAAATTTCGGTAACTATCACCAAATTCCATAAAATTCCAAAGTTCCTTCCCTACAAATGTAGTAAAGTTTCCATCAGCATACACTCCTACTTGAATAAAACTGAGATTCTCTGAGGAAGAAAAATGAAGAGAAGCCTCATTTGTTCCTCTGGGGTCATCCCACCTTCTTAAAACCTCAAGTGGCATATAGTTTTTTTCCAAAATTAACTAAAACTGAATTGGTTTCATGCATTTTCCAGGAATATAAATCAGAATTCTTTCAATCATAATTAAAGAAATGCAAAAAAAAGAATAAATTTTAAAATATTTATCCATTTAAAATAACTAATAAAACCATTACATGCTAACATATTTGTATAAAAATAAATATATTTTGGGGGTGCCTGGGTGGCTCAGTTGGTTAAGCCTCCAACCTCTTCTCAGGTCACGATCTTGCAGTTTGTGAGTTCAAGCCCCGTGTCAGGCTCTGTGCTGACAGCTCAGAGCCTGGAGCCTGCTTCCAATTCTGTGTCTCCCTCTCTCTCTCTGCCCCTCCCCGACTTGTGCTCTGTCTCTCTCTCTCTCTCTCTCTCTCCCTCAAAAATAAGTAAACAGGGGCGCCTAGGTGGCGCAGTCGGTTAAGCGTCCGACTTCAGCCAGGTCACGATCTCGCGGTCCGTGAGTTCGAGCCCCGCGTCAGGCTCTGGGCTGATGGCTCAGAGCCTGGAGCCTGTTTCCGATTCTGTGTCTCCCTCTCTCTCTCTGCCCCTCCCCCGTTCATGCTCTGTCTCTCTCTGTCCCAAAAATAAATAAACGTTGAAAAAAAAATTTAAAAAAAATAAGTAAACATTTTTTTAAAGTTTTTTAAATAATAAAAAATAAATATGTTTTTCAAAACAAAAAATTTGGTGAGAAAAGAGGTATTGTTTTATATTTTTTCAAGTTAATGTCTAGCTCAGTAAAAGAAAATTGGACTCCCATCTCTGCTTCTGCATGCAAAATGTTGTGATATGTTGTTTTTGTTGACATAAATTTAAAAACTTCAGGGGCGCCTGGGTGACGCAGTCGGTTAAGCGTCCGACTTCAGCCAGGTCACGATCTCGCGGTCAGTGAGTTCGAGCCCTGCGTCAGGCTCTGGGCTGATGGCTCAGAGCCTGGAGCCTGTTTCCGATTCTGTGTCCCCCTCTCTCTCTGCCCCTCTCCCATTCATGCTCTGTTTCTCTCTGTCCCAAAAATAAATAAACGTTGAAAAAAAAAAAAAATTAAAAACTTCAGCTCCGGGGCTCCTGGATGGCTCAGTCGGTTAAGTGGCCGACTTTGGCTCAGGCCGTGATCTCATGGTCTGTGAGTTCTAGCCCCACATTGGGCTCTGTGCTGACAGCTCAGAGCCTGGAGCCTGCTTCGGATTCTGTGTCTCCCTCTCTCTGACCCTCCCCTGTTCATGCTCTGTCTCTCCCTGTCTCAAAAATAAATAAATGTTAAAAAAAAAAATTAAAAAAAAAAAAAAGATAAAAACTTCAGCTCCACACAAATAATGTAGATGGAAAAGGGGTAAACATTTTAATCGCTTTTTCTAATAATTGTGAATATTCTTCTCTGATACTACACTAAAACTTGACAAGTGTTAGAAAACCACAGGCCCAAAATGGAGTCACTTATGCTAGGCCACAACACCAAACCCTGGCTTAATGCCTAACCTAACTGTAGTTTCAACCTCCCTCAGAGATGTAGTATTAACTGGCCAGTCTGGAATTTTCTGATCAGCATCAATAAGGCCATCTGTCACATGTGCCCTCTCCAATCCCCCAAAGGAAGATGAGATAATTTACTTATGACCCTTTTGTCTGCAACCGAAGGTGACCTCACCTGAAATAATTCTTTTTTCTATTTATATCTTTCTTGTCCTGCCTTTAGAAGCCTATCCCTTCTGTAGCCCTTTGGAGCTACCCCCTACATGCTAGATGGAATACTGTCTGATTCATGAATCATTTAATAAAGACAATTAGATCTTTGAAATTTAATCAGCTGTGAGGCACCTGGGTGGCTCAGTCGGTTAAGCATCCAACTTCAGCTCAGGTCGTGATCTCATGGTTTTGTGGGTTCAAGCCCCAGGTTGGGCTCTGTACTGACAGCTCAGAGCCTGGAGCCTGCTTCAGATTCTGTGTCTCCCTCTCTCTCTGCCCCTCCCCTGCTCACACTCTGTCTCTCTCTCTCTGTCTCTCAAAAATAATAAATATTTTAATTTTCTTAATGTTTATTTTTGAAAGAGAGAGAAAGAACATTTTTGAGAGACAGAGAGACAGAATATGAGCAGGGGAGGGGCAGAGAGAGACACACACAGAATCTGAAGCAGATTCCAGGCTCTGAGCTGTCAGCACAGAGCCTGACATGGGACTCGAACTCACGAACTGTGAGATCATGACCTGAGCCGAAGTCGGATGCTTAACCGACTGAGCCACCCAGGCACCCCCATAAATAAATATCTTTTTAAGTTATTTTTAAAAGTGGTCATTTAAAATGTAATCGGCTGAATTTTTTTTTATTTAACACAAGTGATACATTCTTAAAGGCTAGCTGTGATGTTAACATACCTAATCTGAAATCCACTCACTAAATTTTGTCATACTCCATTACATTAAATTCCACTCATCTGTCTCAAACTTTGAGCGGATCTTTTACTCACATGTGACTGTGACATCACTCATCATCAGTCATTTGAGAGGGTGGTTTACTAAGCTATACAGAGCTTCTAAACGTTGACATGTTTCATTACATGATATCAAAAAGAATCACACTCATTTATATCACTACCACTCTCATCATAAAAGACTTTACGGATTGGAAGTTGTCAAGATCACAGCGGCAGGTACAAGCTTTTTGAAATTCTTATTTTTGCTTGAGACTCTAATTTTACCATTGGCGATAAATATTGTCAGTTGTTTTCCTTGAAGTAACAGGCTCACTTTGTTCATTTTCAGGAATGTATCTGCCAAATACCCAAGTCTGAATAGCTATACTTTGTCTGACACTTGTTTTTCCAAGTGAAAATGTTGTTCCGTAAAGAAACAAAAATAAAAACAAATAAAATAAATAAATAAATAAAGGCCAGTTCAGCTTGCAACCCAAACAATAGCAAAAGTACTTTTCTTTGAGATGGTCACCATACTTTGGTTTGTTGCAGAAGTATTCTACACAGACTATTTAAAATATCTGTGCCCAAGGGGTGGCAATTTAATAAAAATCAGAGTTATTACCATTTATCAGATAATTCCTAGGTATAACTGGCTTTTATTTTTTTTAACTACTAACATAATTTGATGTCACTACCATAACTCATGATAAAGTACCAGGACTTTTATCCACCATTGACTTTGCATCACCACCACTGGAAACATCAACATAGTAGACAAGGCAAAGAACATCTTAGTTATTATTATTACAAAAATAGCTTTGATCTTGCAGACACCCTAAAATGATCTCAAGATCCTCAGAGGTAAGCAGACCATACTTCAGAAACCTCTGGTCTAAGCAAATCACAGTAAGTCTATTTGCCTAGTTGTTGATTGGCACAATTCCAGCCAAGAAGATATGAAGAGAAAGCTTTTGGGGGATTCTGGAAAAGTTCTCCTTACTCTTAACAGAGGTCTCAAGATTCAAAGAAATATTGGTACACGCAAGTCCATAGTGGCATTATCACAATAGCCAAGAGGTAGAAAAATCCAAATGGCCATTGATGGATGAATGGATAAATAAACAGTGGTATATCCACACAATAGAATACTATTCAGCCTTGAAAAGGAAAGAAATTTTGACACAGGCTACAACAGATGAATCTTGAGGACATTATGCCATGCGAAATAAACCAGACACAGAAACAAGTGCTGTTATGACTTTACTTATATGGGATAGCCAGAGGAGTCAAATGTACAGAGACAGAAAGGAGAATGACAGTGGCCAGGACCTTGATATGGGGTGAATGGAGGATTGTTCTTTAATGAGTATAGAGTTTGAGTTTTACAAGATGAATACATTTTAGACACCTGTTGCACAACAATGTGAACTTGACACCTCTGAACTGTACACTTGAAAATAAAAGTGGTAGGGGCGCCTGGGTGGCTCAGTGGGCTAAGCGGCTGACTTTGGCTCAGGTCATGATCTCGCGGTCCGTGAGTTCAAGCCCCGCGTCGGGCTCTGTGCTGACAGCTCAGAGCCTGAAGCCCATTTCGGATTCTGTGTCTCCCTCTCTCTGACCCTCCCCCGTTCATACTTTGTCTCTCTCTGTCTCAAAAATAAATAAAACGTTAAAAATAAAAAATAAATAAATAAATAAGTAAATAAATAAAAAAGAAAAGACAAATGGTAAATTTTATGTTATGTGTATTTTACTGCAATCAAAATTTTTTATTTTTCAATCAAATAAAAATTTTTAAGAAGGGTCTCATGAGTGAAATAGGTGACAGGAAATAAGGAGTGCACTTGTGATGAGCACTGAGTGACATACGGTCGTGTTGAATCACTACATTGTATACCAGAAACTAGTATAACACTGCAAGTTAACTATACTGGAATTAAGATAAAAACTTAATTTAAAAAAAGGGTCTTAGGGGTGTCTAGGTGACTCAGTTGGCTAAGCCACTGACTTTGGCTCAGGACGTGATCTCACAGTTTGTGGGTTCAAGCCCCGCGTCAGGCTCTGTACTGACAGCTCAGAGCCTGGAGCCCGCTTTGGATTCTGTGTCTCCCTCCCTCTGTGCCTCCCCTGCTTGTTCTCTGTCTCTCAAAAATAAATAAACATTAAAATTTTTTTTAATTAAAAATAAAATAAAAAGGGTCTTAAAAATGAGAAAATGGTTCATTTTTGAATGATGTGTGAAGAGGTGATGTTTACAGCCATACTGCAATCATGGGAGGTGGAATTCCAATACTTTGAGGATGAGAGAGCAGAAGGATGAAACCATGGAAGAGCCTGAATCTTTGATAACATGACTAAGACCCTAAATTAACCAACCTTGGAACCCCCTACTGCCAATCTCACTATGTAAGTTAACATATTTTCCTTTTTTCTTAAGAAAAATTCAGTAGGCTGGGGGACCTGGGTGGCTCAGTCAGTTAAGCATCCAACTTTGGCTCAGGTCATGATCTCACAGTTCATGAGTTCGAGCCCCACATCGGGCTCTGTGCTGACAGCTCAGAGCCTGGAGCCTGCTTCAGATTCTGTCTCCATCTCTCTGTCCCTCCCCTGCTTGCTCTCTGTCTGCCTGTCTCTTTCTCTCTCTTTCTCAAATCTAAAATAAAACATTAAAAAAATATTTTTAAAAAAGGAAAAATTCAGTGGGCTATTCTGTAGCCCTCACTGATAACCTCACTGATAACCAAGAGGAAAGTATCAAAAAAAAGCACACAATGGGTTTAGCCATTCCTCTGCTGCACAGTCATGGAACAATCTTGGGGAAATCACTTCGTTGCTCCCCTGCTATTTAAGGTAGAAGACGGATTAGATACCAAAAGACCCTTCCTATGACTTTTAACAGATTTACTATTACATATGCCTGAAATTCGATATATCATAAAATTTGCTTATCCATGCTGGCCTTTTAATGCTAAGTCAATATTGATATTTATTCCTGTTACATCTAAGTACATCTGCCTGCCACTGACTTTCCTTGACACCATTCTGAGGACTGACTTGTTTCAGGAAGCTTGAAATGACAGGTGTGGCTACCTCTTGTCAGAGTGCCTCTAATGAACAGGCCTGCTACATGGGCAAGGTGAAAAAGACGTCCTCTCCACAAGAAGTCCTGGAACTTGTGTGAGCTATAGCCTTTATCTCCCTACTGGGAAAGTTCTCAGACCTAAAGTGTGGAGGGCTATCACAAATAGAATGCTAGAAACAAGTGTTTGCGGAGGTCTGCGTGTGGGTTAGACAACAGTAAAACAGTTAAAGAATGTGTAGAACTTAAAGAAAACAGCCCTTTATTGCTGGACTAAACTCGTCTGGCCAACTTCATCCTACATCACAATTGTTTTTCAGTGAGAAATAAAATCACTTAGCAGTAATTTCTTTTATTGTTATTATGAACCGTCTTACTTTATTTTAACCCCACAGATAGATGGCACCAGGAGAATTTTCAAATTGAATACCGAATTCCACAAAATAGTGTCTCCATGGAATATTGGCCAAGGCCACCAAAATTCCAAAGGAGCACTGATTGAGAGCACCATTTAAGAAATGAGATTACAATAACGGTATTGTAAATGCTTGGTGGCTGACAAATTTAGTGTGTCATTGAGTATTGCCAAGAAAATTCTCCCAGAAAAGCAGAAAGGTACTGATTCGTGTAGCTCTAGACATAGAGGTTGATTCTCAAAGTCCAGGAGAGTTAAGAGCTTTTCTTAATCAGAGAATCCTTGGAATTTCATTGATGTCCCCTCACTCACAGGACTGTCTGAGTAGGTGCTCAATGTATCTTTGAGCTTCCTCCTCCTCATTTCCACCACCTTACCTCCTGAGCAGCAGGGCAATTCAATTAGGTTTGTCATGGCTGGAGTCAGAAGGAATTAACATGGTTCTCTCATTTTCATGGTAGCTCCCAGCTCCTTTGGAAGTAGCTCTGAAATTTTCTCTAAAATTTCCTGTAGTTAGGGTACTCTAATAGTATAAGGTCTTGAAAGCTGATACCTATTATAATTATTTCCTAGTCTGTCTCCTCCACCCCACTGAGTTACTTGAGGAAAGAAACTATATTTCTAGGTCTGGCAGTATTTGGAGATAAGAGAGAATCGTTAGATATTTTTTTCAATAAATGAACGAGTGTCTAAATGAATTAATGAATGAAACAGCAAACCAGTTCCTTTGTATAGGGGTATCTGTTGTTTTCTTGTGCCCTGCATTTTCCCTTCTTTAAGCAGTAGCAACCTTCTTTCTTCCTTCCATGTGGTTCTGATGGGGCTGCCACCACTCTATCCTACCCTCCCACCCAAGCTGGCCAATCATGGTATTCCTTATCAATCATCACAGGGATTGGTCTGAGGAACAGGCATGTGACTCAAGAAGAACCAATCAGTTCCCTGGTATTTGGATACTGGGAGAAGGGTATGGTCTCTTGCTACCGAGGCTTTGGGGATGCCAGTGGTCATCTTGTCTTGGACATGAAGTAGCCTGGCTACAGAAAGCCCAGAGAGAATCAAAGAGGGGGGAGGTGGGGAGGAGATGGCAATAAGAAAGAATGAGATGTAAAGAGACTCAATTATATTTCTTGTATCCCTGATCCTTTTGTCAAGACCCCTCATCCCATCCTTTCCATGTTTTGTCTCCTGTTTTTCCCCTTCTGGTAGTCTGTGTGGGAATCAAAGTCCTTTCTCCCTCAAGCCAGCCTGATGCCATGCAGAGTTTAAACCCTGTTCAAAGGCATATGCCTCTTAAACCTGTCCCAGATTATGAGGCAGCGAAGGAAGGGGAAAGAGAAAGAAAGCTTGAGAAGAACAGACCGTGAAAGGAGAAGGAAGAAATTAGACGCACTCTCCTACTTTACACTTTTATCTTAGGCTCAGCCAATGAGAGTGAAGAGAAAAACAGAGATGGAAGAAGTCACAGCATTTTAGAGATGCTGGAGAACTATCAACATTTGGGGCTAGATAATTTGGGGTGGGGCATGTGCTGTCCTAACGCATTGTTGCACTATACGACACTTAGCAGCATTCCTGGCCTCTACCCTGGCCTCTGTCTGTAGCGACAGACCAGGTATGACAACCAAAACTGTCTGCAGATATTGCCAAATGTCCACTGAAGAGCAAAGTTGCCCTTGTTGAGCACCACTGAACTAGTCTGATCTCTCCATTTTACAGATGAGGAAAATGAAACCCAAAGTGGGAGGAATTCTGCCCAAGGTTGCAGAGTCAAGACAAAAATCTAGACTGTCCCCGCCAAATCTGATCATTTGATTGAAAAAGCCACGTTTTTAGACAGACTTCTGTTTTGTATAAAGCTAACTCCGATGAAAAACAGTAAAAGAATAATCATGCAATATTAGTAACACAGCAAAAGGTAGAGGATGTGAGTGGGTACTGGGCCAATCTGCCCGAAGAGTTTTGACATTGATGAAGGCACTGTGAACTACCAGCAACAAAGGGTGTTGAGACAAAATATGTAAGTTTCATTTTACTTGTATCAAACTCAGAAAAACTTCTAATGTAGGACACAAATCAAGGAATATTACACAACCTTTAAAAAGGAAGAAGTCCTGTCCCATGCTACAACTTGGATGAAACTTGAGAACATTATGCTAAGTGAAATAAACCAGTCACAAAAGGACAAATACCACATGACTCTACATATATGAAATACCTAAGGTAGTCAAACTTGGGGCGCCTGGGTGGCGTAGTTGGTTAAGAGACAGACTTCTGACCTCAGCTCAGGTCATGATCTCATGGTTTGTGAGTTCGAGCCCCACATCAGGCGCTGCACTGATGGCATGGAGCCTGCTTGGAATTCTGTCTCTCTTTCTCCCTGCCCCTCCCCAGCTTGTATGCAT